>NC_142625.1:4508458-4813916 GCF_059453375.1 Lepisosteus platostomus
GAACGGTGCACTACCTTCTCTCAGCGGTGAAAAGACCGACGTAGCCAGCCAGCCAGCAAGCAAGCGAGGTGGACTGGAGCTCCTTCTTCTGCGGTCTCGTCTCTGTCTCTTTCTCCCTCCCTCCCCATCTCTGTCTTGGTTCTCATCCTCCCACTGTGCACTCTCCCGCGTCTCGACTTTCTGGCGAAGCAGGCAGGCCCCTTTTTGGCTCCCGGGTGTTTTGCCTCCAAAAGACTTAGGTTTTTCATCTTTTTTCTTGGGAGGCAAGCGTGGCTTGTGTGCTTGCGTGTGTACGTGTGTGTGCGTGCTTTCTCAGCAGGCAGGCCGGACCTTTTCGGCTCCCAGGCATTTTCCCTCCAAAAACCGTGTATACTCTTTTTTCTTTTCTTTTCGGGAGGCAGGCAGGTAGGTGTCCATGTCCCCCTCCTGAGAGAGTGCTGCCCCTTGCCTCTGCCTGCAGGTGTTGACGGTCCGCTTTCACTTGCAGCTCGCTCGGCACAGCTGCTGTTGGTGGGAGGGGCCTAAGCTAAGGAAGGCCGGCTGGCTTGCGCCCCCTGCGGCTGCGGTTGTCGGGCCATTGACAGGAGATCAAAGAGCAGGACCGCCGCCCGGGACTGGTGGTCAGGCAGGCAAGCAAGCAGGCAGGCAAGAGAGGGGGGGAGCGGAGTAACGGTAGTCGCTCTGGGTTGAGCCCATGGGGCGAAGTGGGGCTTCCAGATGGCAGCAACGCCGGCCGGTAAGTGGACCCGCGATGCGGCGGCTGGGCCCCCTCTATCCCGTGAGGGACAGATGCGGTGCTCAGTGCGCTTTGTAGTCAGAGATGCTACACGGAAAGAACAATGGGTGAATAGAGAACGGTTTGAGATGGAAGTTTTGCTTAAAGCGTTAGAAATAAGGAAGGAGGACATCACCTGTGTGCAGGACTTCATATCAAAAGGGATTTTTGATCTGACAATGGAATCAGATAAATTGTGTGAAACAGTCTGGCAGAAGGCCATTCTAAGAAAGATCAGTCACCACTTAATGCTTTTCTGTTGGAGCCCTTATTCGCTAGAGAATTGAGGCCGTTGACTGTGCATTTGTTCAACCCGCGTGTCCCGGAACAGGATATCCTTACGTTCCTTTCAAGGTTCGTGGATGTACAGGGTATGGGGCAAAAAGTTACTGACTGTTTGAATATATGGACTTTGAAGGCGGTACTCAGTTAGGCTACGGCCTAACTCATTGGAAGAAGATGGAGTAGCACACCCCCCAGCTTACTTCTCTATCGGTCCAAACAAGGGATACTTGTTTTACCCTAGGCAGCCTCAGTCCTGTAAGAGAGGACATACGGCTATGAACTGCACTAGGGGCTTTTGTAAGAAATGTAAAGCGTCAGAACATGAGACAGCCAATTGTAGAAAATTGTTAAACTGTAACCTGTGCGGAGCAATTGGTCACATGTATAGATCCTGCCCTAAGAAATTTTGCAGCTTCGCGGAAGCAGTCAAAGCCCCAACGGCTGGTTCCAGAGACGCCTTACCTGGACCGTCTAGAGACCCAAGAATCTACCGGGGATCCTGAGCATGGATTGGGAAGGAGAGAGGCGGCGAACCTGAGAAGGCAGCAGAGGCGACGTTGAGACCAGTAGAGGAGCGACCAAGCGCCTTGTCCTGAACGGTGGAGGTGGCGAAGGAGAGCTCGGACTCCCTCGGCTGGTCTAAGCAACCCAGCAGAGCGACGAAGAGGAAGCCTACACCTGTGACGAAGAACAGACTCGCCTCTGGCAAAACACATGACACATGGCAAAACTCTTCAAGCTGTTGGCCACAGAAGAAGTAATGGAGGATGACAACAGTTTGGTGGACTCTGATGAGGTAGAAAGTGATGGTGGTGTGAAAGGTGTTGTAAAAAGGAAAAAAAAGAAAAAGAAAAAGGGTGTTGTGAAAGAACCTGTGGTTGTAGAGAATGTGTGGGGGGAGGTGGAGGAGGTGGACGAGGGCGGAGTAGTGGAGGAGAGTGGGGTCGAGGAGAGAGAAGGCCAGCAGATGGAGTCTGATCCGATGGAGGAATCCATAGGAGATACGGTCTCTGATGACCCCATCCCTCCAGGTCAAGGTGTGGTGGAGGGCGAACTAGAGGAAGGCAAAACCAGAGTTTTAGAGCAGACCGGGGAGGAAAAGGACTCTCACCTCTCTGACTCCGATGATCCCGAGGTAAGTCCGTTATCCTCCGGGGGAGGGGTCCCTGCAGTTCTCTGGGGGAGGCGGAGAGCGCTCCAGATTCGGGAGGTACCGAAAGGTCGGACTTTAGATTGGGCGAGGAATCACCGCTGCAGGCCCCCTTTGACCCAACATGAGCCGCACTGTGTGTACTGTTAATGCCAGAGGGCTAAAGGAAAAATAAGCGAATTGGTGTCTTTAAACCTTGCCGAGCGCCAATTTGGCTTTTGTTTTTTGCAGGAGGTTCACCTAGGCTGGAATGACGATGTGACTGTGTTCAAGAATGAATGGGTGAAGGGTGAGTCTTGGTTAAGTGTGGGCAGTGTGCACTCGTCGGGTGTGGGGATCCTATGTGGGACCCCAAATTTTACGGCGAGTGAAGTCAACTCCATAGTTCCCAGGCGGTTTTTAGTAGTGGATGGTGTGTGGGAAGGCCTAAAGGTACGGCTGATAGCTGTCTGCACACCCGCAAGGAGGCGGCTGCAGGCAGCTTTCCTAAAAGATCTGGAACCACACTTACTCACCAATAGGGTAGTGGTGATGGGTGGTGATTTGAATATGGACTTGAGAGATGCGAGTGTGGCTGGACTGCGTGTTTTGAAAGAGATGGTTAGTCGTTTTCAATTGCAGGACTGCCACAAAGGCTCAAGTCAGGCTCCCAGGCTCTATACTTGGAGCAACGGGAGAGATTTTTAGACGTTTAGATTATATTTTTACCACCCTACAGGGGTCGACACACACTGAGAAGATAACTCCGGTGTGGTTTTCTGACCACTTGTTGGTATACGTAGGTTGATATCAGATGTTATGGGTTCTAGAGCAAATTATTGGAAACTAAACAAAAGTGTTGTTGGAGGCGGACTATCGAAGTTTGATAGTCGCGCTGCTTGAGAGTTTCCAAACAAAAAGGTGGAGGTTCCCGACTGCAGTGAGTTGGTGGGAAGCCTGCAAGAAGGCTGTTACCAGGGACTTGATTTATTATTGCAGATGTAGAAGGGTGGCTGAAAGAAAGGAACTGAACGAATGGCAACGGGAGCTAGAAGACCTATATATGACCTTCAACCGGGGGGGGTCCTTTGACGCTGAGCGGGCTGCCGAGATTAAGCTCAGACAGAAAAACTTCTGGTCTGAGCGCGCAAAGAATTTCCTCTTCCGGTTGAAGGGCACCCTGTTGGAGGGCGAAGAAAAAAAAAAGCTCAGTTCTTTGGTTCTGTTTGTGTGAGGCAAACAAAGACCCACTTCGAGGGTCTAAGGCAAAAGGATGGGTCGGTAACTAGAGACATTGAAGGTATGTAGAAGTTGGAGTTCTACAGAACCCTGTTTTCAGAGAAACCAGTGGACAGGGGACTGTGGGAAGAATGGCTAGCTGGTTTAGAAAGGAAGAACGTGGACGAAGGCAGCCTGGAGGAACGTTTGACAGCTGTAGAGATAAGAGAGGCGACGGCAGGACTGCGAAAAGGCACAGCTCCAGGAATTGATTACCGATAGAGTTTTTTGTAGCTTTTTGGGACCTTTTGCAGCCAATACTGATTGAGGTCTACGAGGAAATCCTGAGGGTGGGTGACCTTGGTAGGACAATGAGGACAGGTGTTTTGTCCCTGATTTACAAGAAGGGTGAGAAGGAGGATCTGGATAACTGGAGGCCGATCCAACTGCTCTGTACAGATGATAAGATCTTGGCCAGAGTGTTGGGTAGACGGCTGAGGAAGGTGATGCTGGATCTGGTAGGTCGTGATCAAATGTGTAGTGTGGAGGGAAGGAAGATCACTTGGAACCTCCAGCTCATCAGGGACGTTATTGAGTGGGTGGAGGATAGGGGCTTAGATCTGATGCTCGTGAGCCTTGACCAGAATAAGGCCTTCAACAGGGTTCACCACTCTTTCCTTTGGGCGGTCTTGGGGAGAATGGGCCTAAGTGAGATCTTTATAAGGTGGATCAGGGTTTTGTATAACGGTGTTATCACAAGGATCTGCATCAATGGAAGGCTGGATATTAGAATACCAGTTGCTTGTGGTGTGAGACAGGGGTGTCCCCTGTCTCCTCTATTATATGTCCTTTATGTGGAGCCCTTTTCGCATCGGATCCGCAATGATCCCCTAGTGGAAGGAGTGGTGGTTCCAGGCAGCGTTGGGCTGCAGGTGAAAGTCGCAGCTTATGCTGACGACGTAACCCTGTTCCTCACCACTGATAGAAGTCTAGATCGAGTCCTGAGTCTTACGGATAATCTAGTGGTCAGCACCAGTGCATTCTTGAATAAGGGTACGTGATTGGTTGACCGACAGGGGCACTCGTGGTCTGTTGGTCTGTCATAGAAAGATTTACAGTAAACGTCTAATGACTAACGGAGTAAAGACATTAAATATACATATACATACTGTATACAATACAGTTTGCATACAGTAATATGTTTATGTTCCTAAATCAATCTCTTTTATGAGCATGTGAAAGGCATGGTGAATCAGAGATTCTAAAAAATTACTGTACTTTGCATGATTGGAAACAAATGCCTGATTGCGAAATGCTGTGGTGTTACTTTTACATATACTGTCAATGAAAAAAAGAATGTGGACCAGGGCAATACTTTGAGTTTACTGCTTGTCCAAGGTCATTCATTATTAATTCTATTAGTAATATCTTCGTTAAAGACTTTGATGGTGACAGCTCAAACATGAGAGGTTGAGCTTTATTAGCTCCACCTTGCGGAAATTCTGGATACAATTCTTTTACTTGCGGTACTATAGGAGAATTTACGGTAACTCGTGGTAGACTGCGTAAAGTGCACCGCAAAATAATGCGGTATCGCCCGCTTGTTTTGAATGGCTGCATATGGATATCCCATGCCAGCTAGCCTCCGGAGAGATGTAATTAAGACCCTCTTCACCTTTGTGTGGGGGTGGAAATACGAGTACATAAAGCGAAGGGATGTGTACTGACTCTTTGAGGATGGAGGAAGGGAAGTACCAGACATACCGTTAAAATTGGATTGTTTTGTCTTTAATGTTTGTACCTTACTGCATAAAAACCCGTCACATCACTGTTGTGCCTTTGCTCACATATGGTTTTCGCTGGTTATGAGACACCTCAGTTACCTGGTAACTTGGACAATACTGTACCTAAGGCTGAACGGCTTCCGTGGCATTATAGGCACGCAGCACACTGGATAAAATCTCATCCAGAAGTGAAAGATGGGTTGACCACTTTGAGCCACAGGCAGATGTATAGGGAAATTAAGATGGAAAGTAACAGCGCCATCCCTGGAATTTCAAGAGAGGTATGTCTTCGTATCCAACCAGGAAGTTTAGATAATCGATTTAAAGACCTAAATTGGCTTTGTGTATGGGGGCTTGTCCCGCTAGAAGCTGTGCCTGCAACCTCAGTGTTCTGAAGAAGAGACTATTCAATGTGTTCTGGGATGCAGTTTCGCTCAGCCTGTTTGGAAAGAGTGTTTGTTTCCAGGTTTATTCGCACAGGAAAAACTTACATATAAAATGGTTTTAAGAGGGGTGATTGGATTGAAGACATGGAATGAAAGGTTTTTGCTATGGCAGTTAGTGAGCATGGTTAAGTCGTATGTATGGCAGGCAAGGAACAATCTGGTTAAGCACGGTGGGGGATGTGATATGGAAGGTGAAAAGTGATGTTTCACGACGGGTGAAATGGGATATACTGAGATGGGGGTTTGCTGCGGTTAAAGAGAGGTGGAAAGCCTGATTTTGTTAAGATAACGATTTAGGGAGACAGGGAAAAGAAGTAGGTGAATTTGTAGATATGTACAGTACTTTATATAAGGATTGGGGAAATATTCTAGCGGGTGGTGGTAAGGGAATGAGTTGGATGGGGCAGGATCATGATTTGAATAAGGGGTGGGGTTATTGAGAATGGTTTGTGTTGTTTATCGATGTTTGGGTTAATTTAGGAGTTTCAGTTTGATGGTTTTTTGGCATGTATAGGTAGGAACCTTTAAATTTGTATAGTTTATATCTTAAAAAAACACAAAAAATCTGTTCTTATCAGTTTAATATCTGATACGTCCCCCATCGTATCAGATATTATATATCACATATATAATGGATCACATATTAAATGGATTTTTGGAACAGGGAGCTGGATCAGGAGCTTGCTCCGTCCTCTCCACACATCGGCCCGGTATTGCAGCGCCTCCAGGAACGGTGCACTACCTTCTCTCAGCGGTAAAAAGACAGACGTAGCAAGCAAGTCTCTCTCTCCCCCTCTCTCCCCTGTGTCTGTCTTCATTCCCGTCCTCCCTCTGCGCAGTTTCCCACGGCTGGACTTTCTCGGCAAGCAGGCCGGCCCTCTTTTCGGCTCCCCTCCAAAAAGCGTTTTCCCTCCAAAAAACGTAGGTTTTTCATCTTTTTTCCAGGGAGGCAGGTCCGTCTGTTTGTGTCCGTCCTTGCAGGCAGGCCCCTTTCAAAAGCCGGGCGATTTTCCCTCCAAAAAACTTTTTTTTCCTGCAGGCAGGCGTGTGCGTGTGCGTGTGCGTCCCTCCCGAGAGAGAGCTGCCCCTTGCCTCTACCCACAGGTGCTGACAGTCAGCTTTTGCTTGCAGCTGCCTCGGCACAGCTGCTGCTGGTCGGAGGGGTCTAAGCTAAGGAGGCTGGCCGGCTGGCACCCCCCGTGGCTTCGGTCGTTGTCGGGCCGTTGACAGAAGATCAAAGAGCAGGGCCCCCGCCCAGTCCGGCGGCAGACCTCTGGCTGCAGGGAGGCCGGCAGCTGCGCGGGTCCCGGGCTCCAGAGGAGTCGGCCTGTGCCACTGTGCGCCAGCGGAACGCCCGCGCCTTGGTCCGCGCCTTTAGGGGCATCGCTTCTCGGCCTTTTGGCTAAGATCAAGTGTGTGGCATGACCGCAGCTTGGTCTTAGCCTTAAGTAAGAGTAAGCAGCGACGGACGGAGAGGAGAGAGGAGAGAGTCGGCGGCAGATTTTTTTCACAACTTACCAGAAGGAGCGGCGGAGCGAGGAGGACGGAGGGATGGAGCCGGCTCCTGAAGGTGCTTTTGCTACGGCAGGGAGGACCCTGGCCGGAGAAGACATCAGAAGACCTGGAAGAGGACCTGAGAAGGAAGAAGGGAGAAGTTATGCGGCAGCTGCGGCTTCGGCTAGAAGTACAACGTGAAGACCATTAGAGGGCGCTAGCAGCAGAGAAGGTCAGTTAAGGCACACGATCCAGTTTGTGCAGAAAGAAGTCGGTGAAAGGGCTTTGAGAGACGGGAATTTTTGGTGACGATATAGTCCGATATAAGCTAATAGCTTAGCTGTTTGTTTGCAAGATTTTCTGGGAAAGATACCTATGACCTGTTTCTGTCGGGCAGAGCGGTCTGCCAGAGAGTGTGGGAAATGGCCAAAGCTAAAAGGAACGAGAAGCCCCTATGCAACTACATTGTTGAACCATTGTTTGTAAGGGAAAATAGGCCTTTAGTTGTCCACATGTTTAACCCTTACGTGCCTGAAGAGGACATTGAGGTGTTTTTGAGAAGATTTGTGGACATTACAGCTAAAGGTACAAAAATAATTGATAGAAATGGATATTGGACGGGGAAGATTAGATATTTTGTCCGCTTGAGGACTGTCAGCATGCAAGAGGATGGTTTTCTGCATCCCCCTGCGATGTTTTTTATTGGGGTTAACAGGGGATACCTCAACTACCCGGGACAGCTGCTAACATGCAGGAGATGCGGAGGGGAAGGACATTTCGCAGCAAATTGCAGGGAGCTGGTCTGCAAACGTTGCAGCAAAGCAGGACACCTGGGCGCAGACTGCAAGATGGCAAGGACCTGGAACCTGTATGGGGAGGAAGGCCATTTGTATAAGGACTGCCCCCTCTTCAGCAAACTATGGGGGAAAAGGAGGGGGGAAATGGAATGGTCTAGTGGGACAGCAAAGAGGAAATTGGAAGGAGGGGGAGAGCAGTGAGGAGGACTCAACCCCCGAGGTAGTAGCCGAGACAGTCCCTCAAACTAGTGTTGAGCCTGATAAACAGGGAGAGGGAGATTTGGGTCATAGTAAGCGGCCCTGTGGAGCCGTAGTGGTTGTAGCTGCTGTGACAGAGGAATTTCTGTCAGATCAGAAAATAAATGAAGAGGGGCAGATTGACCTATCCTCTTGCCCTAGACTGTCAAACTTAATACAGGAGGGGGTTACCTTTGAATTGGAAGGTAGAAATCTGGTTAAAAAAGCTACAGCTGCACAACAGATCCTTTTTGAAATACTTAAGGATAGGGAAGGCCAAAAGGCGGGGGATGCAGCCAATAGAGACCGCCAAGGACGGTATGATGACTTACGTCGTAGAGTGCGGCAGTCAGGGAGCCTCCAGCGCTTTCCTGAAGCACTCCACATGGTATAGGGAGGGGGTGAGATAACCCCAAGGGATTTGAAAGAATTAAAGATATCTTGAGACAATTTAGTGGTGTCAAACCAACTTTTGACCACAGTGGAAGGGAAGGAGGACATGGTAAGGTGTGGGTACAAACTCCAGACCTATATTAAGGAGGGAGAAGGGAAACTCCAGAGAGCTTGGACTCAATTCTAACTGAATGACAAGCAGCTTCTCGACTTTTAATGTGCGAGGGCTGCAGGACAAGATCAAGAGAGTTGCGGTTTTTGAGGCTATTAAGGATTTGAGGTCGAGTGTGTGCTTTCTGCAGGAGGTGCACATTAAAGATGAGAAGGATGTGGAGGAGCTGACCGCCTTGTGGGACCGTGGCCCCTCAAGGTGGAGTATTGGGAATGTGCATTCCTCCAGAGTAGGGATCCTTTTTCGGAATCCCCAAATAGTGTGTGGAAAGGTGAGAGGGAGTGTGCCGGGAAGACTGATGTGTGTTGACGCTAGAATGAATGGGGTCGATTTTAGATTTTTGTGCATGTATGCACCTGCGGCGATAAGAGAAAGGAGAGATTTCCTAGCTCATCTGGGCACATTGTGTGTCACTAACAGGGTAGTAGTGATCGTAGACTTTAATGTAGATATTGACAATGAGAAAGATGGGGATGCAAGAATGGTCAGAGATATGCTGAAGATGTACAACCTAAAAGACTGCCATAAAGAGGGTAATCCGCACCGAGGGGGATACACATGGAGCAACATCAGAGGTGTATGTAAAAGGCTTGATTACATCTTTTGTGGGCGCGAGTGGATTTTTTAGAACACAATGAGACATACTTTTTTAACAAGATCAGGAGAAGGCAAGAGAAAAGGGTTTTACATTCAATTTTAGCTGCCAACGGGACGGGATGCTCAGGGAAACAACTAGTTTTTATGAGGACCTTTTCTCTGAAGATGTGTGAGAGGAGAGCTGCAGAAGCAGTCCTTCAGACCCTACAGGCAACCCTGACAGAGGAAGAAAGGAACGACTTGGGAAAACCCTTCGAGCTGCCAGAATTAGAGGCAGCGATGAAATCTTTAAAAAAAAGGGAAAGTACCAGGGGTGGACGGGATCCCTGTGGCGTTTTATAGAACCTTTTGGCAGATTTTAGGACCCTTTCTCTTGGAGCTGATGGGGGAGATTTTTAGCAAAAAGTGCATGGGGCAATCAATGAGGGAGGATATTTGAACTTTGGTTTTTAAAAAAGGGGATCGTACCCAGCTAAAAAATTGGAGACCCCTAACTTTGCTCTCCGTTGACTATAAAATTATAGCCAAGCTGCTTGTCCACAGACTCTCGCGTGTGATGGCCAATATACTGTAATAGGTAGAGACCAGACCTGCGGAGTCAAAGGAAGATCAGGAAGGTGGACACTGCAACTATTGAGAGATGTCATTGCATGGGCTGAACAGAGAAAGGTACGCTTAATGCTAGTTAATCTAGATTTAGAAAAAGCTTTTGATAGAGTGTCCCGTGACTTATTGTGGTTGGTGTTGGAGAGGATGGGTTTTGGCCCAACCGTGATTGGCTGGCTCAAGACCTTATATAGTGAGGTAGGCAGTAAGGCTGTCATAAATGGCTGGCTGGGAGATCTAGTGAATCAGAAGGCGGGGGTGAGACAGGGTTGGTCTCTCTCCCCTTTGTTGTTTGCAGTTTACATGGAGCCCTTCGCGTCAGCTATTCGAGGTGACAAGAGGGTAGATGGTTTGATACTGCCAGGCAGTGGAGGAGAGAGGGTTAAACTAACAATGTATGCAGATGATGTGACCCTCGTAGTAGACTCGACATTTGGTCTGAATGCTGCCCTGGAAATTTTTAAAACTTTTGCGAGGGCATCTGGTGCTGTTCTTAATACAGGAAAAAGCTCAGTCAAAGCTTTTGGCCCCTGGTATGTGTCACAACAATGGGTTGGTGATTTTAAACTGTGCACAGGACCTTTTAAAATCCTGGGAGTTGATTTTTTGCAGAGGGGCTCAGGACATCATAATTGGAACTCCAGGATAGAGAAGGCTAGGAGGAAGGTGGGACTGTGGACCAAGTTGAAATTGACTTTGGATGGTAAAATCTTAGTATTAAAAGTAGATATACTACCGCTTTTTGTCTACCTGGTGTATGTGTACCCCTTGCCGCCAATGTATAGACGGCTACTGGTTGGTGAAGTCTTTCGTTTTGTATGGGGTGGCAGGTACGAATATATTAAGCACATAGATATGGTCCGGCAAATAGAACAGGGGGGTAGGGAAGTTCTGGACTTTCCGTTAAAGCTGGATTGTATCTATGTTTCCAACCTGTGCTTAGCATTAGGGACCCCTACAGTTTGCACAGTACATGACAGCTTTCACAACATGGTCCAACATAGTGCCGCATGGGAGTAACTTACCCTGGTATTATAGGTGTTAGTGGGGCCAGCAGGGGGCGCTCACCCTGCGGTCCATGTGGGTCCTAATGCCCCAGTATATTGACGGGGACACTATACTGTAAACAGGCGCTGTCCTTCGGATGAGACGTAAAACCGAGGTCCTGACTCTCTGTGGTCATTAAAAATCCCAGGGCGTTTCTCGAAAAGAGTAGGAGTGTAACCCCGGCGTCCAATTGTCCCAAACTTCCCATTGGCCCTCACCAATCATGGCCTCCTAATAATCCCCATCTATGAATTGGCTACATTACTCTGCTCTCCTCCCCACTGATAGCTGATGTGTGGTGAGCGTTCTGGCGCACTATGGCTGCCGTCGCATCATCCAGGTGGATGCTGCACATTGGTGGTGGTTGAGGTAACCCCATTACCTGTAAAGCGCTTTGAGTGGAATGTCCAGAAAAGCGTTATATAAGTGTAAGCAATTATTATAGTAGACATGCCAAACTCTGGATGGCGAAGTACTGGGACAGACAGGACAACAATAGTATTGAGCCACAGACTACTATACCAACACCAGATAGAGGCAATTAAACCCC
Organism: Lepisosteus platostomus; assembly: GCF_059453375.1. Lineage (NCBI taxonomy): Eukaryota > Metazoa > Chordata > Actinopteri > Semionotiformes > Lepisosteidae > Lepisosteus > Lepisosteus platostomus. The sequence continues at coordinate 4,519,989 of NC_142625.1, forward strand.
CTCCTGAGGAGAAAAGGAAAGCAGTCGTGTGGGCCAGGACCACAAATTTATCGATCTTAACTGGAAGATTGTATGGGGAAGACTGCCAGTGAGGGAGGTATACATGTTAAGGTATACATGCCTATACATGTCCGCGGGAAGATTGTAAGGACACAGAGACAATAAGACATGTTTTCATGGACTGTGGTTTTACACAAAAGGTTTGGAAAAGATGTCAATGTTTTCTCGATTTATTAGATGAGTCCTTCCGAGTTACGGGATCTGTCGTGATGTATGGAATTAAAGGGGACGTCAGAGCTGGGAGTGTTTTATTTTGTGGTGTGGCTTTTGATAAGCCTCATTAAATCAGAAGTGTGGGAGGCAAGGGAAGTTTTAATAAAAAAAGGGAAAGTCAGATTGCATGGTATGTATCAAAAGGTGCTTTATGAAATTAAATGGCGTATACAGAGAGATGTACAAAGATGGGGATACCATGCTGCTCGGGAAAGGTGGAAGGGCGTGGTTTTGCTTTAACATTTCTCATGGGTTCCTTGTGTTGATTTTGATGTCCTTAATGATGTATACGGATGGCTCTTTTGGTTTTCTTATGTTTAATTGACCCCTGGTTTTCTATTTTTGCAAAAAAAAAACTGTTCTTATCAGTCAGTTAATATCTGATATGTCCCCCATCGGGGGACCACATATAAAACAGATTTTTGGAACAGGGAGCTGGATCAGGAGCTTGCTCCATCCTCTCCACGCATCGGCCCGGTATTGCAGCGCCTCCGGGAACGGTGCACTACCTTCTCTCAGTCGTGAAATGACAGACATAGCAAGCAAGTGAGGACTTAGAGTATTTAATGGTAAAATGCGAACCCTTCTACCTACCTAGGGAATTCAAATCGGTCGTTATTACCGCTGTATACATACCTCCTAACGCTAATGCTAAGGAAGCAGTCAAAACGCTATCCAAAGCTATTAGTAAACAAGAATCAGCACACCTTGATGGTGTTTTTATTATTGCAGGCGATTTTAATCAGGGAAATCTGAAATCACTTCTGCCTAGCTACAACCAACATGTTGACTGCCCCACCAGGGGAAACAACACACTTGACCTTGTTTATACTAATGTACCCGGTGCTTACAAAGCAGTACCTCACCCCCCTCTTGGACAATCTGACCACATCTCCCTGTTCCTACTCCCAGCCTACAGCCTACTTCTCAAATGCACCAAGGCTCCAGTTATAACTGTAAAAACATAGACCAAAGAGGCAGAATCAATGCTTCAGGACTGTTTTGAGTGCACAGACTGGAGTGTGTTCAAAGATGCAGCCTCCCATGGATCCCACACTGATATTGACATGTACAGTGCCTTGCGAAAGTATTCGGCCCCCTTGAACTTTTCAACCTTTTGCCACATTTCAGGCTTCAAACATAAAGATATAAATTTTTTATTTTATGTGAAGAATCACCAACAAGTGGGACACAATTGTGAAGTGGAACGAAATCTATTGGATTTTTGAAACTTTTTTAACTAATAAAAAAATGAAAAGTGGGGCGTGCAAAATTATTCGGCCCCCTTGCGTTAATACTTTGTAGAGCCACCTTTTGCTGCGATTACAGCTGCAAGTCGCTTGGGGTATGTCTCTATCAGTTTTGCACATCGAGAGACTGAAATTCTTGCCCATTCTTCCTTGCAAAACAGCTCGAGCTCAGTGAGGTTGGATGGAGAGCGTTTGTGAACAGCAGTATTCAGCTCTTTCCACAGATTCTTGATTGGATTCAGGTCTGGACTTTGACTTGGCCATTCAAACACCTGGATACGTTTATTTGTGAACCATTCCTTTGTAGATTTTGCTGTATGTTTGGGATCATTGTCTTGTTGGAAGATAAATCTCCGTCCCAGTTTCAGGTCTTTTGCAGACTCCAACAGGTTTTCATCCAGAATGGTCCTGTATTTGGCTGCATCCATCTTCCCCTCAATTTTAACCATCTTCCCTGTCCCTGCTGAAGAAAAGCAGGCCCAAACCATGATGCTGCCACCACCATGTTTGACAGTGGGGATGGTGTGTTGAGGGTGATGAGCTGTGTTGCTTTTACGCCAAACATATCGTTTTGCATTGTGGACAAAAAGTTCGATTTTGGTTTCATCTGACCAGAGCACCTTCTTCCACATGTTTGGGGTGTCTCCCAGGTGGCTTGTGGCAAACTTTAGACGAGACTTTTTATGGATATCTTTGAGAAATGGCTTTCTTCTTGCCACTCTTCCATAAAGGCCAGATTTGTGCAGTGTAAGACTGATTGTTGTCTTATGGACAGACTCTCCCACCTCAGCTGTAGTTCTCTGCAGTTCATCCAGAGTGATCATGGGCCTCTTGGCTGCATCTCTGATCAGTCTTCTCCTTGTCTGAGCTGAAAGTTTAGAGGGACGGCCAGGTCTTGGTAGATTTGCAGTGGTCTGATACTCCTTCCATTTCAAGATGATCGCTTGCACAGTGCTCCTTGGGATGTTTGAAGCTTGGGAAATCTTTTTGTATCCAAATCCGGCTTTAAACTTCTCCACAACAGTATTACGGACCTGCCTGGTGTGTTCCTTGGTCTTCATGATGCTCTCTGCGCTTTCAACAGAACCTTGAGACTATCACAGAGCAGGTGCATTTATACAGAGACTTGATTACACACAGGTGGATTCTATTTATCACCATCAGTCATTTAGGACAACATTGGATCATTCAGAGATCCTCGCTGAACTTCTGGAGTGAGTTTGCTGCACTGAAAGTAAAGGGGCCGAATAATTTTGCACGCCCCACTTTTCATTTTTTTATTAGTTAAAAAAGTTTCAAAAATCCAATAGATTTCGTTCCACTTCACAATTGTGTCCCACTTGTTGGTGATTCTTCACATAAAATAAAAAATTTATATCTTTATGTTTGAAGCCTGAAATGTGGCAAAAGGTTGAAAAGTTCAAGGGGGCCGAATACTTTCGCAAGGCACTGTATGCATCAGCAGTCACTAGCTACATCAGCAAATGTGCTGATGTGGTGAGCGTTAAAAAGATACGCAAACTCCTGAATCAAAAACCTTAGACGAACACTGAGAACTCCCCTACCACCCCACCCCCCACACTATCCAAGCAAGATGAGTGGAAATCGCTAAGTAGAGTGAACACACATAAAGCTGCTGGACCTGATGGTATCCCTGGCCTGGTACTTAGAACATGTGCCCGGCAGATAGCTGATGTCTGTACCGACATCTTCAACCTGTCCTCGGCCCAGGCCACTGTACCTAGCTGCTTCAAGATGACCACCATCGTGCCAGTACCGAAAAAAATCAGCCCCCACATGCCTAAACGACTACCGCCCTATTGCACTCACCCCCATCATAATGAAGTGCTTTGAAAAACTACTTATTCCACACATTAAAGCCAGCATTCCAAAAACACTGGATCCTCTCCAGTTTGCCTATCGCACAAACCGCTCCACAGAGGATGCAATCTCCATAGCTTTACACACCACACTAACCCACCTGGATAAAAGGAACACCTATACAAGAATGCTGTTCATTGACTTTAGCTCAGCATTTAACACCATCATACCCATAAAACTTTCTACCAAACTCAGGGCTCTAGGTTTAGATACAACCCTCTACAGCTGGATCCTAGACTTCCTCCCCAGCAGACCCCAGACTGTTCAGATTGGCAACCTCACCTCCAACACGCTCACCCTTAACACCGGTGCCCCTCAAGGCTGTGTGCTCAGCCCACTGCTTTACTCCCTGTTCACCCATGACTGTACTGCCAAGTTCAGCACAAACACCATCAAGTATGCTGACGATACCACAGTTGTAGGCCTGATCACTGACAATGATGAGACTGCCTACAGGGAGGAGATAAAACAACTTGCAGACTGGTGCCGAACCAACAAACTATGTCTCAACATCAGCAAAACCAAAGAGCTGATTGTTGACTTCAGAAGACAAGGAAAAGTTCACTCCCCCATCTACATAGAAGGGTCTGCGGTGGAGATGGTGAATAACTTCAAACTCCTAGGTGTTCACATCTCTAAGGACCTTACATGGACACTGAACACCTCCAGTCTCATCAAGAAGGCACAACAGCAGTTGTACTTCCTGAGAAGGCTGAAGAAAATACACCTACATCCACAGATCCTCACCAACTTCTACAGATGTACGGTGGAGAGCATATTGACCAGCTGCATCACAGTCTGGTTCGGCAGCTGCACTGCATCCGACCATAAGGCACTACAGCGGGTGGTCAAAACTGCCCAACACATCATCGGCAGTGCCTTACCATCCATCCAGGAAATATACAAAACCAGGAGTCTGAAAAAAGCCACCAAAATTATGTGACCCCACTCACCCCAGTCATAACTTGTTTGTTCCCCTACCATCTGGCAGAAGGTTCTGGTCACTCCAGTCGCACACAACTAGACTCCAAAATAGCTTCTTCCCCAGAGCTGTCAAGTTGGTGATGCCCCCACTCCCTCCCACCATATTATGATCTCTCCTAAAATCTTCCTGTACCCACAATGACTGTACTCCTACACCACTGCACACACGTAAGCCGAAATTGTACTGTCCCCTCAATAGCCCAGTAAAACTGTACCGGTCCTAATAATATTTATTTATTAATTAACCATACTATTTTTGCACTGTTCCAAGAATTACCTTGCACTGTTTTTGTCCTGTTATATTTTCTGTTTGCAGAATTATGCACAGTTTTGACTACATGTTACTTATGTAATGTTATTACATGTTACTGTTATTGCTATTGTGTTACTGTCTATTGTCTTATCTTCTGTCATATTTATATACTGCACCTGAGTGACTAATGAGAAACTTTTCATTATAGTATGCACCTGTGTAAGTTTAATGACAAAGTTGAATTGAGGTGGACTGGAGCTCCTTCTTCTCCGGTCTCATCTCTCATCCGTCCGTCTCTCTTCCCCTCTCTCCCCTGTCTCCGTCTCTGTTCCCGTCCTCCCTCTGCGTGCTTTCCCACGTCTGGACTTTCTCGGCAAGCAGGCCAGCCCACTTTTCGGCTCCCGTGCGTTTTCCCTCCAAAAACCGTAGGTTTTTCATCTTTTTTCCAGGTGTGTCCGTCCTTGCAGGCCCCTTTCGACAGCCGGGCATTTTCCCTCCAAAAAACTTAATACATACACCCTTTTCTTTTTTTTCGGCAGGCAGGCAGGCCGACGTGCGGGTGTTCTGCTGGCGCACAGTGGAGCAGGCCGACTCCTCTGGAGCCCGGGTCCCGCGCAGCTGCCGGCCGCAGGCAGGCAGGCGTGTGCGTGTGTGTCCAACCCGAGAGAGAGCTGCCCCTTGCCTCTGCCCACAGGTGCTGACGGTCCAGTTTTGCTTGCAGCTGGCTCGGCACAGCTGCTGCTGGTGGGAGGGGCCTAAGCTTAGTAGGCTGGCCGGCTGGCGGCCCCCGCGGCTGCGGTCGTTGTCGGGCCGTTGACAGAAGATCAAAGAGCAGGGCCCCCGCCCGGGACTGGCAGGAAGGCAGGCAGGCAGGCAAGAGAGAGGGGGAGCAGAGTCCGGCGGCAGGCCTCTGGCTGCAGGGGGGCCGGCAGCTGCGCGGGACCCGGGCTCCAGAGGAGTCGGTCCACACCTTTAGGGGCATTGCTTCTCGGCCTTTTGGCTAAGATCAGGTGTGCGGCTTGACTGCGGCCTGGTTTTTGTCAGGAGAAAGAGAGGAGGGATCGCTTTTTCGGGGCTTCCTGCAAATTTTTCTGGCATGGCAGACGTTTCCAGACATTTTTTTGCTGCTGTGATGGAGAGAAGACCTACTTCCGGAGAAGGACGAGTGAGGCACGCTGTGCTTTATTTTGTGGATTGGTGGAGAGAAAACGGAGCTTTGTTCCAGGGACGAGTTCAAGCACGTGGTGCTGTACAATTGAAGCCTGAAGACATCTACTGCCTCCAGGACTTCCCGGGTAAAAAAAAACTTTTGATCTTTCTTTGTTTTCAGAAGAAGTTTGTGCGAGGGTTTGGGCTACTGTTAGCGCTAAGCGGAGTGAAAAGCCCTTTGTGGACTATATCACGGAACCTTTGTTTGCTTGGGAGCTAAGGACTTTGACTGTGGCTATATTTAACCCTTATGTTCCCGAAGAGGAAATTGTTTGCTTTTTGAAGAGGTTTGTGGACATACAGGGATTGGGAATGAAAGAATTAGACAGAAAGAAGATATGGACAGGAAAGAGGAAGTACAGGGTTCGCCTTCGCCCTGATGCGAAAGCCCCTGACGGTTTGCTGAACCCCCCAGCATCCATTGTCATAGGCCCAAATAGGGGCTATTTGTTTTATTATGGTCAGCCAGCAGTGTGCAGATGCTGCAGGAAAGCAGGCCACAACGCAGTGGACTGCCATGAACTGGTTTGCAGGAACTGTGAAGGAGTGGGACATGCTATGGCTGACTGCACAGAAAAAAAACAAGTGCAACCTCTGTGGGGGTGGGGGGCACACCTTTAAAGACTGCGACAAGAGGCGCAAGAGCTTTGCAGGGGTTGTGCACAGTACACGGGATGTAGGATCTGTTTCAGGTGTCCGTGAGGAAGGACATCAAGAAGAAGCAGGAGACGAGCCGGACCACATGGATATGGCTGACAGCAGTGGAGCCAGCAGAGAGGGAGCCCAGAGGGATGATGTCCAAGAGGGGTCTCCGATCCCTAGCCATACTGAAGAAGGCCAGAAAGGAGAGGAGAAGAAGGCAGAGACGGGACTGAGTCTCATGGAGCAGGTGTTTGGCAACATAAATTGGGCAGATGCTATGGAGGAGACAGAGGCGGAGTCAATCCGATTGAAACATAAGGGGAAGAGGAAGCATGTGGATCTGGAGGAAGGTATGAGCAAAAAAGCAGGGAAAAACACTGAAGAATTGGGGTTAGGGCCGGTAAAGAGTGTTTTAGCACACACCGAGTTAGAAGGGAAAGATCTCATAATTGAGACACAATCTGCGTGTCTACTACAGCTTCACCTCTGGGTGAAATATCCCTGCAGAGACAAGAGGAGGAGGTTAGTCAGCCTGGTGAGGTGACGGAGGAACAGTTCTGGTTTGATACCGGTATTTCTTCTAAGTTTATAAAACTTTGTAAATGGAACAAAAAGGACACAAAGGTTGAATGGCTTGCGTACTTTGACAGGTGCATTTTTGAACGGAAAGGAATTCAGTTAAAACCGGTGGTGACTTGGGATGTGCTGTCTGCATTCAGAATGTACGCAAGGGATAGTAGAGATGTGCAGAGGATGAAGTATCAGATTGAAGACCTCACAAGGGTATGGGTGCAGGACATAGAGAAAGATGAATCAACCTACGAACAAAGAAAAAGTAGGAAAAAAGAAATGTTAAGAGTGAAATTGAGTGCCCCCAGAGAATTTTTGAGTTTATGTAAACTAGTTAGTGAAGCGGTGGTTTTCCCCCATGATACAGGGGGCATTGTGAAAATGCTAGAAGAGTGTAAAGATGTTAAGAACACCGGATTTCACTGTATGTTTTTTGCAGGAGGTCCATCTGAAAAATGACAGATGTGGCGGATTTTACAAAAGAGTGGGATAGGGGAGCTTCCAGATGGAGTGTGGGTGGGGTGCATTCCTCTGGCGTCGGGATCCTTTTTGGATCCCACGACATTGTGGTGGGGCAGAGCGAAATTGTTGTGCCTGGAAGACTGATGGGTGTGGATGTGATGGTGAGTGAGTGTAGTTTGTATGTGTGTATGCCCCGGCAGTGGCTTCTCAGCGCCACACCTTTTATGTAAACTTTGCACCCTTTTGTTTGACAAATAGGAGGATTATTATGGGAGGAGATTTTAACATTGATTTTAAAGACAAGGACAACCCAGATGTCAGGAGCGTCCACAACCTGTTTGTGCAGTGTGGGTTGTTGGATAGTGCGTTAAGAGCTACAGTGGGAAAAGCAGGACCTACGTGGTGGAATGCAACAGGGGTGTTAAAAAGACTAGACTGTTTTTACTTCCAGGGATTTGGGGATAGGGAGAGTGCTAACAACACCTTTCTGGCACTCTGACCATGATGTGCTGGAGGTTGTTGTCACAGGTAGGGGAATTGATTTTCGAAAGGGTGTGTGGAGACTTAAAACCGATTTTGAATGAGGCTGCATATTGGGATTTAATTAGAAAGAAGCTGGTGTATTGAATGAATGCAAGACGGGAGCAGACTCCCATCTTGAAGTGGTGGGATCTAGCTAAGAAGTGGATCCAGGAAGAAACCAGTATTGCAGAGACAGGCAGAGAATGGAGAGGAAAGAGGGAAGGATTTTGCAAGAAAGATTGCATAGACTGTGAACTGTAATGATGGGCTGCCAGTTGATCTGGAAGAGATGAACGCGCAAAAAGAAAAGCTTAGAAGGTATTATGAGAGGAAAGCTCGTCATTACCTTTTTAAATTGTATATTGAGAAGTTATAGTTTTCCAAAATGTGTTCAACATTCCAGTTTAGCCGTACAGATGCAGCCATTCAAAGTGTGCGGTACAGACACGTACCGCAGGTAAGATGACACGGGGTATCGCGGTGCGTGATTGGTTGACCGACAGGGGCACTCGTGATTCGTTGGTCTGTCGTAGAAAGACTTACTGTAAACGTCTTTACTGTGCCCGTTGTAGATATTGAATTTTACCACTGAAGGGAAATCGTAGTAGCTGAGCATAAAAAGAATAGGAGCATACTGTAACGCGTGTGAAGGCCATAAACGATATTAATTTTGGAACGTAAACATACAGTATATAGCTGGTCTCGGTACTTTAAAGAAAAAAATACACACCAGTATTCCATTTCTCCCTAAACATTGTAAGCTTCGAAGTCTTTAACTAACGTGATACCGGAGTCAACAAGCATACTTTTAGAATTTGATTAAAAGGGAATATAATATGGAATCGCGTATCTCAAGAATTTAATAACGGTATGATTACATCCGTGTGCTGCGACAGGGCTGTGTAGGGCTGTTTCGCCTGCCTGTTCATGCGAGCCGTCTTGTAGCCTACTGGTCTAGGTGCGTGACTACCAACTGGCAGGTTGTGTGTTCAAATCCAGCTGGTGCTGGATTTTTCATTTTTATTTATTTATTTTTTAATCGCGTAACATAAACATATTACCGTATGCAAACTGTACTGTATACAGTATGTATATGTATATTTAATGTCTTAACTGTGCCCGTTTAATTGAATTTAAAAAAATTATTTAAAACACGAACATTAAGCTATTTACATCTTCCGCCTGAGAACAGTCACCCGTTGCTACCCAACGCAGAATGGTGATTGGCTGACACCATCTGACACCCCTCTGATTGGAGAAAAAAGACGTGCTGGTTTGTTATACATACTGTACCAGGAAGAGGATTTCTTTCTATTCAAAACGTGTATTTTAAAAGTTTAAGAAGTAAAAACCTTACAGCGTACACAGATTTCTAAACTGATCAGGATCGTTATCTTTGTCTTATGCATAATAATGTTCACCGCTCTGTCCAGCAAATTAATAATAAACTTTATTTTATATAGCGTTTTAAACGAATAAGTAATTAGATTGCTCATAAACCTAATCACTTGCTTTTTCTTTTTATTTAGGCTCAGATTTCAACTATAGATCGTATTATTAATAACCATAATAACAACCAACCAACAAAAACAACCATATAAACATAATACCAACCAAAAACATAGATAACAACCACAATACAAAATCAAAGAAACAATTGCAGGCTTGTTGCTGTCCAATCCGCGCTCTCTGGCTCGGTGCCAGGCTGTGCTGTGCGGCTTGCGACGGTGCGGTGCTGATGCTCCCTGACTGGCTATTTAGTGTTGGCTTTAACTAGCAAAGTTTGTGCACAGGAGAAAAGATGACTGTGGGTCCCAGCAAGTCAGGAAGAGGACCGGTTCGTTCCTGATGAAGAGCTAGTTCTGAATAGTGATTCAGCTGTCCACAGTTCCGACCTGTTCACGAGGCCTGCTGCTGGTGCTAACCTCGGGTGGATCCTCTGGTTACTCTCTGGCAACCTCCGCTCTAGACTCTTAGAACAAAGGAAAGTTCTGGCACTCGGACACAATGGCCGTTCCGTGGTTGTCCGGGCTGAGTCTCAGGATGGTCAGGAGGCGCGCTGCGAGAATGTCCTGCCCTTGGGAGCCTTCTGCTCCTGGGCCGTCCTGCCCTGGAATTCTCCTTTGAATTCCCTTTAGAAAAGTCCACAGAATTCTCCTGAATTTTACACTGAATCTCTCAGGCTCTCCGTGTTGCCTGTTTTTACCTGGAGGAACTTCAGCTCGTTGATTGGCTGAAAGTCCCATGGGCATCAGAGTCCCACGTGGGTTACTCGGCCCTACCAGTCCCTGATTGGTTGATCAAGGTGAGATATGAGTCACTTACTCCTAACACTTAGGAATGCAGTCCAGATGTCCATCTGGCACTCCCTAGACAGATAGGCGCCAATGGATGACCATTGATCATGATAGCCAGGCTTAGCTAAGTGCATCCCCCTTTGGGAGCTGTCCTAGGAAACCTTATCAAAGGAAACCTTAAATCAGCCTGCATGAATAGTTTCTCTGTGGCTGCACCACAGAGATGAACAGAGAGATGAGGCCTAATTTGGGAAGGCTCAGAACACTTAATTCTTTTTTATTAATAAGCCTCGCCGCTACATATGCGAAAGGTTAACAAGAAGTTACATTTTACCTTCGCCTCTGCTCGTACCTCAGTCTTCCTACCTAACACTGCCAACCAATCAATATCTCAAACAAGCTATGCCTTATAACCTACCCAGGCTTTCACTGGGTGGTTAACAGGAGGGACTGAAGTGGAACATAAAACACTTATATATATATATTATTGATGGAAAATAAATAAATATATATATAATTTATCTGTATTCGACACTACTGTATTAAATCAAGCACATTGTGTAATGTGTCGGCTGTCTTAGCATATCTTAAGCAGCTCCAACAAAGACACCTACATATCAAAGGACAGGAATTGGGACAGGACAAACTGGTCAACTCATGCTACATATCAAAAGGGCAAGACGAATACACATGAAGCAGTGAAACATCTTCCTGAGATCATAATGTATATAAGAGCTGGGAAACCCTTGCAGTGTTGTCTGTTCTGCGGGGTAGACCCAACGCGCATTGATGTCATTATTGAGCTCAATAAAACAACTGAATCCACAAAGACTGTGTCCTGCTCCTTTGATGAAGGATTTCATCCTATTATTCTGGCTAAGATCTTATAGTCGCAACAAAGTAGCTGAACGGGTCTCCAGTTATCTAGATCGTTCCTATCCCCTTTTTTGTAAATCAGGGTAATAATACCTTTCTTCATGGTACTTCCCAACCCATTTCCGGCTAAAATCTCATTAAATACCCCTAATAAAACAGATTCCAAGTGCTCCGAAAAGACCCGATAAAACTCAATAAGTAAACAGTCAACCCCAGGGACGCTACCTCTTTTTAAACCGAGCATTGCATTCTTCAATTCAATCATTGTTAGGCTCTCTTCTTGGCTGGAGACATCCAACAAGAACTCCACTCCATCCAACAATATTTCCCAAATGTCTCGATTCACTGTTTCCTCCTCAAAAAGCTTTTTATAATAATTGGTAACGGACACCTCTGTCTCCATTATATCATCTGTAAGACTCCCTCCCTCAGTTCTGATCTCACTGAAAAGGACCTTCTCCTGCCTGGCCGTTACAGAGCCAAAAAACTGCGCAGAGCACGTCTCGTCCTTTTCAAAAATTGTTCTTCATTCTAAAAAGAAAATCTTTGGCTTTTCTAGACCAAGCTTCTCTTAACCTGGCCTTCAAAACGGCAGCTTTATCTGCCTGGAAAATGCCTCCAGAATTATATTCAACATACAGAGCCTCTAATTCTTTCTGTAATTTGACAAGAACCTTCCGTTCCTTGTATCTCTTCTTTCTGCAATAATCTATAGTGAGTAGCGCAACACTCTTTTTACACATCTCCCACCAGTCAATTTTAGATGTGTAGTCTAAAACGTTTTTCTTAAAACTATCGATAAAATCGGAAATTAAAACCTGATAAGCAACATAGTCTAAAACTGACACATTCAACTTCCAGTAGCTAGCACGACAACTGAGACTTACGGGTTCAAACGAAACAGTTAAAACCATATGGTCTGAAAACCATACCGGTATAGCTTGACAATCTCGAATTCTGTAATTCAAAGAAGTAAAAATAGTCTAAACGACATCTATGACCTCTGCTATTTTCCCATGTAAAGTTTTTACTACCCTGTTTAAAATCTTTTAAACAATCTTTTAAATTAAAAAGCTGTACACATTCCCTCAAACCACGCGCTCCTCCACCTTGTGAATCAGAAATATCCATATTAAAATCCCCTCCCAACAAAATCCTCCTATTGGTATACAGCCACGGCTCGAGTTCTTTCAAGGCGGCGGTCTGTAAGGCCCTCTTAGACGGTGCGTAAACCCCAACTACCCGCACCCTGACCTTCCCCCAACGCCCATCAATCAAAAGGCGAACGGGCACGACATAAGTTACTTCGGTCACCTGAAAACTAGGATCCCCACATAAAATGCCTAACCCTGATGAGTGTACCTTACCCACACTCCACCAGGACAGGCCTTTCTTCCACTCCTGGGAAAATTTACGAACATCAGTGGGACCTTCCAAGTGTGCTTCCTGTATGAAACAAAAGCTTGGGTTAAGATCCGATAAAAACATAAAAACATCCAGTCTTTTCACGTTGTTTCTCAGTCCCCGTTTGTTGCTGGAGACAATCTTGCGGATGTTCATGACTGTAAAATTCATAAGTCAAGACTGGAACCTAGAAACTTCCGAAAAGCTGGACTCTCCACCCCACTCCCATCGGCATGTTTTTTCAGGGAGGCGGGCGGGCAGTTGTGTGTGTGTGTCCGTGTGTCCGTCCTTGCAGGCGGGCCCCTTTCGACAGCCTGGCGTTTTCCCTCCAAAAAATGTAGTATATCCACCTTTTCTTTTCGGGAGGCAGGCAGGTAGGTGTGTGTAGATGTCCGTCGGTGTGTCCCTCCTGAGAGGGAGAGCTGCTCCTTGCCTCTACCCGCAAGTACTGACGGTTCGCTCTCTTGCAGCTCACTCAACACGGCTGCTGCTGGTGGGAGGCACCTAAGCTAAGGAGGCCGGCCGGCCAGCTGGCGCCCCCCGCAGCTGCGGTCATTGTCGGGCCGCTGACAGAAGATCAAAGAGCAGCGCCCCCACCCAGGACTGGCAGGAAAGCAGGCAGTAGAGAGAGGGAGCGAGTGGAGCCCGGCCGTCCAGCAGCCACATGTGTACCGGGCTCCAGAGGGCATCGCTTCTCTGCCTTTTGGCTAAGATCAAGTGTCCGCAGCTTGGTCTTGGCCTTAAGAAAGGGATAGCAGTGACGGACGGAGAGGAGGAAGGAGAGAATCGTCGGCGGAGACTTTTTTCAACACACCAATCTGAAGAAGCAAGGGAGCAAGGAGGATGGAGGGATGGAGCCGGCTCCTGGAGATGACCCAATTATGGCAGGGAGGACCCTGGCCGGACAAGAAGCTGGAACAAGACCAGCAAGAGAAGAGCGAAGATATTATGCAGCAGCATGGAAGAAGACCTGCGGGAAGACCATTAGAGGGTGCCAGCAATAGAAAAGGTCAGTTGAGGCACTCTATTCATTTTGTACAAAAGTAAGAAGCTGGTGAGAGGGTGTTAAGAGATGGGGAGGTATTTGGTTATAAGATAGTCCTTGGAGTTTTTGGACTAAGCCCAGAAGAAGTATACTGCCTACAAGATTTTCTGGGGAAAAAGACATATGACCTGTCTTTGTCGAATAGAGCAGTATGTGTGGGAAATGGCTAAGGCTAACCGAGACAAGAAACGGCTGTGTGACTGTCGTGAAGCCTGTTTGTAAGAGAGAACAGGCCTCTGACAGTACACATGTTCAATCCCTACGTGCCAGAGGAGGACATGGAAGTCTTTCTGAGAAGATTTGTGGACATTACCGCAAAGGGCAAAAAAGTGTTTGACAAGAACAAGTTCTGGACAGGGAAGAGGAGGTATTTAGTCCACCTGAGAACTATTAGCGCCCATGAAGATGGATTTTTGCACCCTCCAGCAATGTTTTACATCTGAGTCAATCGTGGATACCTTCATTATCCGGGACAACCCCTGATGTGTAGGAGATGTGGGAAAGAGGGCCATTTTGCTGCAAACTGCAGGGAAGCAGTTTGCACGCAGTGTGGAAAAGCGGGACACACAGGAGTGAGCTGCAAGACGGAGCAGACCGGCAACCTGTGTGGGAAAGAGGGACATTTGTATGAGGACTTGCCCTCTGAGCCATAATTCAGTAAGCAGGGAGGAGGCAGGGGGTGTGGGTCTTCTTCGTCCCTCTCTGTTGCAGGTACAAAGGAGGGGGAGGAGGTGACTGGAGAGCTAGAAGAAGCAGAGGAGGATACACCCAGAGAAGTGGCAGACGGAGGGAGACGGAAATCGGCAGATGCCCAGGATCAAGAGAATAGAAGTCCCACCCAGGACCCAGAGGTAGACCTGGAAGAGAGTTCAACGACAGTTGAGGACATTGCAGTTCAGACTGCCAAAAACTTGGAAGCCATGCAGGATATCATGAGCACTATCCAGCAAACCATAAGAGGAGAAGAAGGGGGACTGGAATGGACTGGAGGGACTGCCAAAAGAAAATTAGAGGGAGGAAGAGAGTAGCGAGGAGGTCTCAACCCCCTGAGGTGGTAGCCGAGACGGCCCCTCAAACAAGTGTCGAGTTGGACAAACAGGCAGAGGGCAATTCGGACCACAGTAAAAGACCTTGTGTGTTAGTGGGACTTGAAGTCGCTGTGACGGAGGATTTTCTGTCTGAACAGAAAATAAATGAGGAATGTCAGATCGATTCTCATCTTTTCCTAGTTTGGCCAAATTAGCACAAGAGGTTGTGGTTTTCGAAACAGAGGGCAAGAACTTACTTAGAATTACAAGAAGAGATCAGAAGACACCTATGGCTGCACAGCAGGTCCTGGTTGACTTAATTAAGGACAGGGAAGCTCAAAAGGCTGGGGACCTAGCTAAAAGAGACTGCCAGCAGAATTATGATCTTCGCCGTAAGGTGTGGCAGGCAGGAAGCCTCTGGAGGCTCGAACTTGAGACCAACAGCGCTTTCCTGAAACAAAGCGCCTGGTATAGGAAGGGGGTGAGATACCCTAAAGGCTTTGAGAAGATTAAGGACATCTTAAAACAGTTTAGTAGTGTCAGACCAATTTTCAAATCATAGTGGAAGGGAAGTACTAGGGATGAGTCTCAAAGGGAAGAAAAGAGAAGATGTAATTAGATTTGGGTCTGATTTACAGGCCTACATCAAGGAGAATGAGGGGAAAGCCCAGAAGGCCTGGACTTAACCCCTCTTATGATTGATGAGTAACATCTTGACCATTAATGTGTGAGGGTTGCGGGACAAAGCCAAAAGATTTTCTGTCTTTGAGTGTATTAAGAAATTGAATCCAACTGTGTGTTTCTTACAGGAGGTGCACATTAAGGATGGAAAGGACATGGAGGCTTTGACTGCCTTGTGGGACCGTGGCCCCTCAAGGTGGAGCATCGGGAGTGTGAACTCCACTGGGATAGGGATCCTTTTTGGGAACCCTTAAGTGGAGTGTGGAGAGATGAGGGTGAGTGAGCCAGGAAGGCTGCTATATGTGGATGCGAAAGTCAACGATCAGGATTTTAGGTTTGTGTGTGTTTGTGCCGGCGGCGATCAGGGAGAGGAGGGACTTTTTAGCCGGTTTGATTTTGCTGTGTGTCTCTAATAGGTTGGTGGTAATAGGTGGAGATTTTAATACAGACATTGACAACGAGAAAGATGGGGATGCCAGGGTGGTGAAGGATATGCTACATATGTATAATTTGAAAGACTGTCATAAAGAGGGCAATCCATCCCGGGTGGGGTGCACTTGGAGTAACACTAGGGGTGTAAGAAGGCTTGATTATGTCTTTGTCTCTAGTAAGGTTAAAGTGGAGGAGGCAAGAGTGACTCCAGTATGGTTCTCAGACCATTGCATACTGAATATTAAGGTGGGGGATTTTGGACCCAATTTCAGCAGGGGAGTGTGGAGGCTAAATTGTGCAGTCCTAGAGGAAAGAGGCTACATAAGGATGATGGAAAGAATATTAGTAAGGCTTTTGAACGGAAGGACAGAGGGTAGGCCTTTGGTGGAAATTTGGGAGGAGACCAAAATTGTAATAGGAAAAGTCTTTAGGAAGTACTGCAGGGACAGGAAAGATTTGGAGGCATTGGAGAGAGACTTAGAGAGGATCCATGATAAAGGAGATGGTATGGTGCCCCCAGGTGGGGAGCAAGTACAGCAGATAAAGGAACATCATGAGAGAAGAGCGAGAGAATTTCTTTTCTGGGCAAGAATAGAATTCCAGAAACACTATGAGAAGTGCTCTACGTTTTTCTTTAACAAGATCAGGAAAAGACAGGAGAAGAGAGTCTTGTATGCAAGCTCGAGCTCTAGCGGCGAAAAGATCACAGATCGAGAGGGGATGCTCCGAGAAACATCCAAGTTTTATGAAGATCTTTTCTCGGAGAAGGTATGCAAGAGGGAAGCAGCTGGAACAGTACTTCAAACATTGCAGGTGACTCTGTCAGAAGAAGAAAGGGTGGGGCTGGAAGGCCCTTTTGAGCTGTCTGAGCTGGAGATGGCGATGAGGTCATTAAAAAAGGGGAAGGTACCAGACATAAATGGAATCCCGGTGGAGTTTTATGGCACCTTTTGGGGGATTTTAGGTCCTTTCCTCTTGAAATTGATTAAAGATTTTTAACAAAAAGTATATGGGACAGTCGATGAGGGAAGGAATTTTAACCTTGGTCTATAAGAAAGGAGACTGTACACTTTTGAAAAATTTGAGACCTTTAACACTGCTGTGTGTAGATTACAAGATAATAATAATAATAATAATAATAATAATAATAATAATAATAATAATTGCTTACACTTATATAGCGCTTTTCTGGACACTCCACTCAAAGCGCTTTACAGGTAATGGGAACTCCTGTCTACCACCACCAATGTGCAGCATTCACCTGGATGATGCGATGGCAGCCATAGTGCGCCAGAACGCCCACCACACATCAGCTAACAGTAGGGAGGAGAGCAGAGTAATGTAGCCAATTCATAGATGGGGATTATTAGGAGGCCATGACTGGTAAGGGCCAATGGGAAATTTTGGCCAGGATGCCGGCCAAACCATTAATAATGGTTAAGCTGCTTGTCCACTGAATGTCGTATGTGATGCCCACCATAATAGGCAATAAGCAGAGACCAGACATATGGAGTGAAAGGGAGGTCGAGCAGATGGATTCTACAGTTGTTAAGGGATACCATAGCTTGGGCAGAACAGAAGAGCGTGCCTTTAATACTAGCTAATCTGGATCTCGAAAAGGCTTTTGATAGGGTCTCTCATGATTTTTTATGGCTGGTGTTGGGGAGACTGGGTTTCGGCCCAACCGTGATCCGCTGGCTTAAGATCCTGTATAATGACGTAAGCAGCAGAGCAGTGATTAACAGCTGGCTGGAGGTTTAGTTAATCAGAAAGCTGGAGTGAGGCAGGGCTGCCCTCTCTCAACTCTTTTATTCGTAATATACTGTACATGGAGCCCTTTGCGTCTCCCATTCGAGATGACGGCAGGATAGATGGTTTGGTGTTACAAGGGAGTGTAGGCAAAAGAATTAAACTAACAATGTATGCTGATGTGACGTTAGTGGCAGGAACAACACCTAGTTTAACTTTTGCTCTAGAAATCTTTAAAGTCTTTGAGAGCGTCCAGTGCATGTTTAAATGCTTAAACGAAAAGTATGTTTAAATCTTTCGGACCCTGTGAATTATCGCAGCAGTGAGATGGTGGTTTTATTTTGTGTTCAGGTCCTGTTAAGATTCTGGGGCTCGATTTCCTGCGGAGGGGCTCGGAATACTGTAACTGGGTCTCGAGAATTGGAATAGTCAGGAAGAAAGTGGGCCTCTGGACGAAGCTAAGGCTGACTTTAGTCGGGAAAGTTAATACTGAAAGTGGATATCTTACCGCTCCTTGTATATCTGACATATGTGTACCCTCTACCAGCAAAGCTCAGACGCGCTTTGGTTGGTGAAGTTTTCTGTTTCATCTGGGGCGGTAAATACGAGTATGTAAAACGAGTTGACATGGTTCGGCGAACAGAGCAGGGTGGAAGAGGCGTCCCGGACTTCCCACTGAAGTTAGACTGTATTTATGTCAAACCTGTGTCGAGCTTTAAGTTCACCAATGAGCCACGCGCACCAATATTTTGTGCGACTCTGGTTTGCGCAATATGTGAGATTTCTAGTATCGTGGTCTAATGCAGGGCCGCATGGGAATGACCTCCCTCGGCACTATAAAGATGCCAAAGTGTGGCTTAAGAAACATTGGGACAGAGGGGACGCATCGAGAATTCTGAATCACAGGCTGTTGTACCAATGTTCAACGGATGCGATCAAGATTCCGGGTAGAGTGGAAGGGGAAGAAGGCTGTGGTCTAGGACCCAGCCACGGGGTTTGGATCACAGGTTTGTCGACCTCAATTGGAAGATTGTGTGGGGGCGGCTGTCAGTGTGTGAAGTGCTCTACAAGCACAAACTGACGAACTCGGCATGCCCACGAGAAGGGTATAAGAGCACGGAGACGATAAAACACGCTTTTATAGAGTGTGCTTTCGTACAAAAGGTGTGGAATAAGTGTAACCGATTCTTCAGATTACTGGACGCATCTTTTCAAGCGTCAACGTCGGTGGTGCTATATGGAATCAAGGGGGGCGTTAAGGTTGGCGGTATCAATTTCCTACTATGGCTCCTGATTAATATGATCAAGGTTGAGTTGTGGGACGCAAGAGAAGCTCTAATCCGAAAGGGGTAAGTAAGAACAGTTAATGGTATCTACCAGAGAGTATTACACAAAGCTGGATCAGGAGCTTGCTCCGTCCTCTCCACACATCGGCCCGGTATTGCGGCGCCTCTGGGAACGGTGCACTACCTTCTCTCAGCGGTGAAGAAACAGACGTAGCCAGCCAGCGAGATGGACTGGAGCTCCTTCTTCTGCGGTCTCAGCTCTCGTCCGTCTGTCTCCGTTCCCAATCTCTCTCTGTGCACTCTCCCGCGTCTCGACTTTCTGGCCAAGTGGGCAGGCCCCTTTTCGGCTCCCGTGCGTTTTCCCTCCAAAAAGTGTTTCCCAGGGAGGTGTGCGTGCGTGCGTGCGTCCGTCCCCGCAGGTGCTGACGGTCCGCTCTCACTTGCAGCTCGCTCAGCACGGCTGCTACTGGTGGGAGGGGCCTAAGCTAAGGAGGCTCACCACAAGCACCCGTCACCCACCTCGAGACCAGCGAAGGCCTCCTCCTGCGCCTGCATCCAGCTGGGTTCTGCCCACAAGGACAAAGGCCTAAACCCTCCTCCCCCCAGGGCTTTTGCTTTCTCCTTCTCTCCCTTTTTTACTTATTTTTTCCAGGAAAAAGAAGATGGCAGACGAGGAAACTGATCCGGTTCCACTGGACCAAAAAAGGAGACTATGCCAACCGCGAAGACCTTTTTCATGACCTTCCTGAGAGAGATCTTGCAATTGGTGGCTGGAGATCTCTACTGCCTTCAAGACAACAAGGCAGAGAAATACATGGAGGCCTACATGGCCACGGACTCCTCATACGAGAAGGCAACAAAGCTGATCAGAGAGAAAGGTAAGCACCCCGGCTTCTCTGATTTCAGGCCGGAGCCTATAAGGAAGATGAACCAGAAGACCATTACAGTCCACACATACCATCCCTATGTGCCAACGGAACTGATAACAGCGTTCCTAGGGAGGTATGTAAATGTGGTGGGCCAACCGACGGAGATAAGGGACAGTCTCGGCATCTGGTATGGCAAATGCCAGTACCGAGTCCTCCTGAGAGAGGACCCAGAGGGTGTCGCCGGTTTCCAGCACCCCCCGGCCCGTTTCAACATCGGAGCCGACAGGGGGTACCTTTATTACCCCAGGATGCCGGACTTCTGCAAGAAGTGCAGACAGTCCAGCCACAAGGAGAACACGTGTGACATCGTCAGATGTCACAACTGCAACAAAGAAGGGCACCTGCCAAAAAACTGCCGGGCTGCCAAGAAGTGCGATGGATGTGGCGACAAGGGACACCTCCTTCGCCAATTTAAGGTAAGCAAACCTTTGTTTACGCACGTTGTGGAAGCCAGCCGCCCAGGAAATGGAAACCCTCCACCCCGAGGCCCAAGGACAAGAGGAGGAGGCAGCCCAGGAAGTGGGGACCCCCTCCCCCGAGGCCCAAGGACAACAGGAGGTCCCCGAAACAACTGGAGAAAGGGAAGAAAAGAGCCTTCCGGAAGCGGTGGCAGAGAGTATCCTTGAGGAAGACGAGGACTACTTTGAAGCAGAGACTGATGGTAGGGCTGGACCTGTCCAGCATTTTTAATTTTCACTCCCCGGCGAGACCAGGAGGGAACCCAGCATATTCCCCCAAGGACCCGAACGAGAGGAGTTACATCTAGGCTAAACAGTGCCCAGATGTAGATTCCCCAGTTCCACTGTAAGTACAAAGAGAGGAAGTTTAACTTTCACTTGTTTAATCATGACAGTGAAACTTACCTTCCTAACATCAAAAGTGAGAGGGCTGAGACACCCAGTGAAAAGACAGGGAGTCTTTCATGATCTGGCCTCAAAGTCTTTCTCAGTTTGTTTCTTACAGAAGGTCCTCCTGAAGGATGAAAGCGATAAGCGGACATTCACCAGGGAATGGACGAAGGGAGAATCATGCTGGAGCGTAGGAGGGGTCCACTCTTCCGGAGTGGGAATCCTCCTCGGAAACCCAGAGATGACGCTGGTTTCCTCCTTCTTGGTGGTGCAGGGCCGGATCCTGGTCGCAGACATCGACTGGAGGGGGCAGAAGTTGAGAGCAATTAACGTCTATGCTCTGACGGAACCCTCTATCCAGAAGGAAGTGTTTGCTGACCTGGCCAGCTGCTGCACCACCAACAGACAGGTGGTACTCGCCGGGGACTTCAACGTTGACCAGGAGAAGGGGAGCTTGTCAGAGCTGGAGTCACTACTCAAGCAGTTCTCCCAGGTGGATGGCTTCAGACGGTGCCACCCAAACGATGCCGGAATGACGTGGAAAAACTCCCGGGGAGTGTGCAGCCACCTGTACTACATCTTTCTGCACACGACCTGCTCCCTGGAGTCGGCGACAGTGTCCCCAGCGTGGTATTCCGACCACGAGCGCGTGACGGTGGTGGTTAGCATCAACCTGGCAGCATACGGTCGTGGGTACTGGAAGCTGAACCGGGAGATACTGGAGGAAGACGACTTCAGGGCACTGTTTCGTAAAGACTACGCGAGCTGGATCGACATGAAGGATGGCTACAGCTCTGTGGTGGAATGGTGGGAGTCCATGAAGGACAGGACCCAAACCCTGGTGCAGACGTACTGCAGACGGAAGGCGGCCAGGGAGAGGAAGGAAGCTGCGTGACTCCAGAAACAACTAGAGGAGGAGTACAGCTTGGCTAACGGGGGAGGAGCCTTCAATTCAGCCCAGGCTAGGGACCTGAAGGAGAGGCTCCGCAACCTGCACACCGAGAAAGCCAAGTGTTTCCTGGTAAAGGCACAAAGGGAGAATTATTAAAATAATGAAACCTGTTCCTCTTATTTCTTCGATCAGGTCTGAGGAGCCCAGAAAAAGAGTGATCCACAGCCTGAGACGGGAAGATGGAGAGGAAGTGCTGGACGAGAGCGACAAGGTAGAAGTGGCCACCGCTTTCTACAAGGAGCTCTTTTCAGAAAAGCAGATGGAGGTGGAGGCAGGCAATGCTTTCCTGAGAAAGCCTTCGACAGAGTGAACCATAGCTATCTGTTCAGGGTGCTGGAACGCTTCGGTTTAGGAGAGAGTTTCGGCCGCTGGATTAAAATACTGTACTCTGACGTAGGCACCAGAGTCAACGTTAACGGAAATTCGGAGTACGACAAGGCTCACCCCTTTCTCCCCTTCTTTATGTTCTATTAACAGAGCCCCTAGGAGAGGCGGTGAGACAGGATCCTGTCATCAACGGCCTGGAGATACCGGGAGGCACAGGGGAAACCCTGAAGATCTCCCAGTATGCAGACAACGCGGTTCCTGAGGTCGGACAGGGGGTTGAGGAGGGCCCTGCAGGTCATGAAGCAATAATCCAGAGCCCCGGGGTCGAAGCTCAACCCCCGAAAGAGCAAACTGAAGTTCTTCGGGCCCTGGAATCACAGGACGACGGCGCTGGAGGGTCTCAAGCTCTGCAGGGAGCCCCTCAAAATACTGGGGGTGTCCTTTCAGAGCCAGGACGAGACCATCAACTGGACCGAGAGGATCGCCAGGGTGAATGCAAAGCTGGGTCTGTGGAAAACACGGTTGCTGTCCTACACAGGGAAAGTGATGGTGTTGAAAGCAGACGTCCTGCCGGCTTTGGTTTACCTGTTGGTGGTGTACCCACTGCTGCCCAGACTCAAACTAGCGCTGCAAGGGATGATCTTCGGCCTCATCTGGGGGGGCAGGTACAAGTACATCACAAGGAACCAGATGTGACAGCCAGTCGAGGAAGGGGGTTGAGATGTTTCACATTTCCCCCTGAATCTCGACTGCATCTTTTGCTGCAACCTCTGTCAGGCTGTGGCTCTCCATCCCGCTGAAGCACTTGGTCCAGTGGTCAAACACTGGGCCCAAGGCAGAGAGGCGACCGAAGTTGTACAAAAAGGTGAAGAGGCATCTGGTTGCTGGCTAAAAGCTGCAGGTTCCCAGACAAGTCTGGGAAAGGACGCAGCCTAAAGAACTTGACAACCAACTAAAGGACCTCAACTGGGTGGCTGTACACAAGAGACCAGCTACCAGAGAGGTCCTCTACAGACACTCGCTTACCAGGAACCCACATTGTCCTCGGGACATGCGTTTTGTCTAGGAGACTCAAGAGCATGAGTTCTGGAGCTGTCCCTTCGCCAAAGTGGTGTGGGGCAGAATGGACAACATTATGCAACTCCTGGGAACGGGTGAGGTGCTCAGTAACCAGTACATTCTGGTGGGACTGGCACCAACTGGAATGGACAAGGGGACGCAGTTCCTACTGTGGCTACTGCTGTCCCTCCCGAAAAAAGGCCTGTGGGACACGAACACTCTCATCCGGCACAACAAAGTGGAGAGAGAGGGAGCTGGAGGAGAGGATCCTTGCGGGGACCGGCACCAGTGGTGGCAGATACATCTTCTTCTTCTTTTTCACAGCCTTAGTCCCAGACTGTCCTGGGGTCAGCTGCTTTGGTTGCTCTTCTCCATTTGTCTCTGTCGAGCACATCTTCCTCACTCACTTCACATACCTCCATATCTTTTCTCACACAATCTATCCATCTCTTTCTAGGCCTGCCTCTTCCTCTGTTACCTTCCACCTCAAATTCCATTACCCTCTTTGTTACTTCCTCAACGTCCCTCCTCATGATATGTCCATACCACCGTAACCTCGCCTCTCGCATCTTCTCAACCACATCCACCACCCTACATCGTCTACGGATTTCTTCATTTCTGATCTTATCCTTCATTGAAATCTGCAGAATCCATCTCAACATCCTCATTTCAGTTCTTCTCATCAAGTTCTCTTCCCTCTTTCCAACTGCCAAGCATTCAGCTCCATATAGTAGTACAGGTCTAATCACAGTCTTGTACATTTTGCACTTTAACTTTCTGGGAATTTTCCTGTCACAGATTATTCCAGTTATTTCTCTCCACTTGTTCCATCCAGCTTTCACTCTTTGTTTTACTGCCTCCAGTGTTTCTCCTCCCTTTACCAGTTTTGATCCAAGGTATTTAAAGTCATCAACTTGTTTCAGTTTTCCTCCGTTTGTCTCCTCAACATTGGTCATAGTATCTCTTCTTCTCTCCATTACCATTATTTCAGATTTTTCTGCATTCATTTTCAGTCCACCCTTTTCCAGACTCCTCTGCCATTTGAACACTTTCTCCTGTAGTTCTACTTCTGAGTCTGCCATCAGTGCCACATCATCAGCAAAGATGAGTTCCCAAGGCACTTCTGTTCTTACCTCCTCTGTCAGTGTGTCAATAATGTTTATGAAAAGGAAAGGACTTAGTGCTGATCCTTGGTGTACTCCAACTGTGATTTCAAACTCTTTTGTCTCTCCCTGTTGTGTTATCATCTTCGTAGTTGCATCTCTATAGGTTGCTTGAACTAACTTCACCATGCTTTCTGGTACTCCTTTCTTCCTCAAGCACCAATACACCACCTCTCTGGGCACACGGTCATATGCCTTCTCCAAGTCCAGAAAGGCCACATACAGCTTTTTCCCTTTCTCTAGTGTCTTCTCCTGTAACTGTCTCATCACAAAAATGGCATCTGTTGTGCTTTTCCCCGCTGAGAATCCAAATTGTGAGTTGTGGATCCTGATTATCTTCCTGAGTCTCTTGTCCAGAATTTTTTCCAGGATTTTTTTGGTGGCAGATACGTGAGAAAAAAAAAAGAAATTGGGATGTGACTTAAAAGTGTGTTTACGGGGAAAACAAAAACCCGGAAGAAAAGATCCATTACTCACTACGAAAGAGTATAAACAAAAGCGAAAAGAGGCAGTGCAGGAGAATCAGAAACTAAAAGAAGAATTAGTTCCTGGTAGCACTGCACTAGTTAATGTGTTATATCCTGCTCTCCCATAGGGGAACAGACAGGCAGGAAATGAAAATAATTGGGATCAATTCCCAGAGTGACCATATGGAGACGGGGGGTCTGAGTGGGATGACACCTGGTACGAGTGTGATAGAGACGGAACAGGAACTCCCTTCTTAAACAGAGGGCGCCCGCAGACCTGTACTCTCACCCTAAGGGGGAGAGGGCCTGATGTAGCGGGGACTGGCGCTGTTGATGACAGCGTCACTCTAACTGTCTCGCACCCCGTCGAGGGGGTCCACACTCGCACCTACCTTCCCTGATTTCCCCATAAGATCAAAACCGGAAGATATTGACCGGTGGGTTAAAGCACCGCACCCGAAATTAGAAATGCAGCGAACCTGGAGTGCGCTTCAGGAATTAAAAGGATTAATGTAGAAGTAAAACAAGAATACAGCACATTGTAGTACGAAGAGAAAAATATATTCTCGATGTGTATGTGTGTTTTATGAATTTGTGTGCCGGCATGTATGTGTGTAACTGTGAGTTTTGGTATACTAAATGACGGTGTGAGTGTGTTTAGCCAGCGGGACTGGCTAGAGACGTAACTAAAGAGACTTGAAGAAAATCAACTTAAGGAGAATATAAGAGCGTCTGAAACGTATAAGTACAGTACAGGTGGACGTAAAAGTAGTTAAACAGTTTTTGTATTTTTATACAATTAGTTGCAATAGTGGAAACAATTTGGTTTTATTCGAATGTCTCGAAACCAGACATGCTGAAACGCTGTAGGTTTAGAATCGAGACTGGGGAGAATAACATCTTGTGAGAAGATCTGTTTACCTAACGATTAGATCCTGTAAATCCCTTGTAGCCTCCCTAAGTCTGTCCCAGTCCAGTGGTTAAAAATGTACTGTTAATGGAGTGTTGGTTTCTCTGTTAGGGGATACTGGAGCACTACTGTCATGCTTGTTTCACTCCTCTGTTTAACAGTGTGCTATAGATTAATGTAAATGGGAAGACGGCAGGAGGCCACAGGAGTATTGGGACAGCAAGTTTTACTTGCCGAGTACCAGATTTTAATGGGTGGTTTTATCCCAGATCTATTGGGCTGGAATATTATGCATTACAAAGAATGACTATCCAGAAAAGGGTATCACGTGGTTTCAACTGACTGTGATCACTCAGTATGTTGATGGTATTCTGAGTGCTTCCCCTGACGAGGAAACCCACAAGTCTGCGTTGCTTCAGCTTTAGAGTGTCTAATAGAAGCAGTTATGATAAGGCCCTTTTGTGTCTAGCATTGTGAAATTTTAACAGGGCCTGGGTGCAATGTTTTTACAGGGTGAGCACAACTCTTAACAGATCTGCTTAAGGGGGGAGTGCAGTACAAGGACAAGATTGCCTTGGTTCCAGCAGCAAAAGCCGCCCGTAATAATTTGAAACAAGCTCTCTTACAGGTGCTGAGACTGGGGTTTCCTCAGATGGATCAACCATTCCTTTGTATTATTGCAAGTTGCTGACAGAGGCCACCCAAGGAGCCCGCGAGCAGGTCCTGGAGGCGTGGGGACCACCACCTGAAGGAGGGCACGACCTCATCCCAGGAGAGTGGGTGTGGATCAGGAAATTTCCTTCACAGGTTCTCCAGCCCAGGTGGGACGGACCCTACCAGATCCTGTTGAGAACCGAGTCTGCGGCTCAAGTGGAAGGAAAAGATCGCTGGATCCCCGTGTCCCACTGCCGACGAGCCTCATCCCCAGTTACAGACTCAGAATGAAATCATTTCTGTTAATAACGATAATTGTTGCTGTAGGACTATGTTCCGCAGGGATAAATGATCATCTCTCCCACAAAGGAGAACATGGAATTAATTCCTTTTTAGGCCTCTCCTATCTGACAGCTAAGAAAACCAACCAAAGTGCCTGCTGGGTGTGTGCCGCATTACCCAAATATGTACAGGGAGGACTTCCTATGGGGGCCATTCCTTGGCGTCTCGAGGAAGTCATAGGCATGATCATTTGGAGAGATAATTTAGGAGATTTTAATATGACAAACTATGGGGGTTGCCATAACACGACTTTAACCTGCACAACATTACAATATCTACAGGAGCGAGGCTTAGAGCCCACGAGTTTCACAGGCTCTTACACTCCTAAATATAACAGAAGCCATACACCACCATACCTGACTCTAAATAAGGAACGTGAGGGAAACATATGTTTTCAGCACGCTAATGGTCTGCACTTGGTTGGATGGAGTCGTTGCAACCTTACCATCGCTGCAAATATATCCACCTCTACTTTCCAAATTCCAGGATGGGATCGGCACACCCCACAATTCGGTATAAGCTTCTTATTTTCAGAGACATGGGGAGCGCCAAACGGAACATCTTTCATTTGTGGAAAACGAGCCTACCCATGGTTGCCAGCCCAGTGGTCTGGCTCATGTTATTTAGGATATGTGGTTATGTTCGGATATGTTCCTCATATCCGTGTTCAAACCCACAGCCCCTTCGGACCTAACCACAGACCACAAAGAAAATTGGCTGATTGGGAATATTATTTAGGTATAATATTTCCACAAGCCGGCATGAACTTTCTGAGTCGAGAGTTAATTCAAATGGCCTCGACTTTAGAAGAATTAGCAAATTCTACCTCATCTAGTCTGAAGGCTGTTAATGATGAGATGGTAGCCCTCAGAACAGTGGCCATGCAGAACCAACTAGCTTTAGATTATGTACTGGCGGCCCAAGGAGGAACTTGTGCAGTAATTGGCACTGAATGCTGCACATATATTCCTGATAATTCTGAGCACATCTCAGATCTGGCCCGCACATTTACAATGAGGGACAGAAATATCAGGACTATTATACTGAAAATTGGGGAATTGGGTCTTGGGTAAAGTCTGTGTTTGGGGCCTGGGGTGGAACCTTTTTACAGTAAAGGAACAAGTAATAGGTTTATTCCATGCTGAAAAAAAAGAAGAAAGAGAACACAACGTTTCGGCCGTGGAGCCTTCTTCAGGTGTGAGAGAGACAGGGCAGTAGGCAAAGGTAAAGTAGCGGGAGAACAAAGGTTGAGAGGGAGGAGGAGTGAGAGGCGGGAGCAGGGGACAGAAAGAGAGGCCAATCAAGAGGTGTGAAGTCAGAATGGGTGCAGAGAGGTGTGAAATGAAACTTCCAATGAATGGAGAAAATTTAAAAGAACAGTAATCTGTCGTTAAGGGAAGGGAGAATGTGTGATCCTAGCTGCAGAATAATTTTAGTTTCGGTGGTCTTTCTAATGTATGAGTTCGGAAAACCGTCTTTGAGAACACAGACGGAGAGATTAGAGTGGTCGTGGCCGTCAGAGGTGAAATGAGAAACAATGGGCTTGGAGAGATCTTTAATCTTCACAGCCCTGACGTGTTCTCTGAAGCGGTCTCCGAGTCTCCTTCCTGTTTCCCCAATGTAGATGGCTGGGCATTTACTGCAAGAGATACAGTAAATAAGGTTGCTGGAGGTACAAGATGCTGTCTGGGTGATCCGGAATTGTCCTGAGGGGCCTTGAATGAGTGTGGTGGTGGCTGTGTACTTGCAGGTGATACAGCGAGCTCTTTTGCAAGGGAAGGTGCCTGGTGTGGATGGTTGCTGAGGGCGGTCAAGGGAGCTGTGAACAAGGAGGTTACGCAGATTAGGTGGTCGGCGATATGAGATGATAGGGCGATCAGAAAAGAGGGCCCCAATGGAGGGATCATCCTGTAGGATGGAAAAGTTCTGGTTAATGGTCCTGGGGATAGGAAGTGTGTTAGGGTGGTAAGGAAGCACCAAAGGAATGCGGTTGTTACGGCGGGAGTTCCTGATCGGGTTGATGGTCCGGGGGGTGTTTTTGGCTCGGGCAAGGGCCCTGTCAATCACACTGCTGGGGTATCCTCTGTTGATAAAAAATGAGTACATTTCGAGGGCTTGGTTTTCGAAGTCGATGTCATCGCTGCATAATCGTCGTAACCTAAGGAACTGTGAAAAAGGAAGAGAGTTTTTAGTGTGGTTGGGGTGAAATGAGCTGTACAGGAGGTAGCTGTGTGAATCCGTGGGTTTGTAATAAACTGAAGTGGACAGTCGGGGGTAGTTGATAGACAAGTGGATGTCTAGAAACGGAAGAGTGGTGGAAGAAATGTTAACCGTATATTTGAGGGACGGGTGGAAGTTGGTGAAATGGTGCAGGAAGGATTCAAGCTGATCGTTGGAGCATGTGGCGGCACCGACGCAGTCATCAATATATCGTTTGTAGAGGTCAGGGACATAGCCAGTGTAGGAAGCGAAGAAGCGTTCTTCTACCCAGCCGACAAAAATGTTGGCATAGCTGGGTCCCATTCTGGTGCCCATGGCAACTCCACTGACCTGTTGGTAAAAAAGATTATTGAAAGAGAATGCGTTCAGTGTGAGGACCAATTCCGCAAGGCGTACCAGGGTGTGGGTGGGTGGATCAAGCACTGTGCGTTTGTCCAGCGTGTGCTTGAGGGCTGTAAGGCTGTCATTATGGGGAATGACGGTGTACAGAGATGTGATGTCCATGGTAAAAATGTGGCATTCGGTACCCTGAAATCGGAAATCATTGAAAAGTTGGAGCACGTGGTTGGTGTCTTTGATGTATGAGGGAAATTATTTTTTCCTCTTCACAGGCAGCTGATAACAACCCGGTTATTGATGTCATTAACAACATTAATCCCAAACAGAGCTGTTGGACTCCCTCCTCTGGCCGTTTTCCACCAGTTGATTATTTCATCAACCAATGCACTAATCAAGCTCCCAAGGCACTCTCTATACCCAGTAAACATAGGTCTAACCTCACCCAAGGAGAAAATCAGGCGCTCCAGTCTCTCCGCAACAGGGATGATATCGTCATCAAACCAGCGGACAAAGGAGGTGCTGTTGTGGTGTGGCGTAAAGATCTATATATCTTTGAAGCCTCTAGACAACTAACTGACACTTCTGCCTACCTCCCTCTCCAACAGGACCCTACCACTGACTACCAAAAGGAAGTGGTATCCACCATTTCCCTTCTTATCAGCAGCAACGAGCTCCCCCAGGAGGCGAACCGGCTCATCATGGAACACCCACAGGTATCTCAATTTTACCTCCTCCCCAAAATCCACAAACCGGACACCCCTGGACGCCCCATCGTATCAGCATGTAACTGTCCAACTACTTACATCTCAGCCTTTCTCGACAGCCTCATGAGACCGCTGGTTGAAGATCTTCCCTCATATATCAAAGACACCAACCACGCGCTCCAACTTTTCAATGATTTCCGATTTCAGGGTACCGAATGCCACATTTTTACCATGGACATCACATCTCTGTACACCGTCATTCCCCATAATGACGGCCTTACAGCCCTCAAGCACACGCTGGACAAACGCACAGTGCTTGATCCACCCACCCACACCCTGGTACGCCTTGCGGAATTGGTCCTCACACTGAACGCATTCTCTTTCAATAATCTTTTTTACCAACAGGTCAGTGGAGTTGCCATGGGCACCAGAATGGGACCCAGCTATGCCAACATTTTTGTCGGCTGGGTAGAAGAACGCTTCTTCGCTTCCTACACTGGCTATGTCCCTGACCTCTACAAACGATATATTGATGACTGCGTCGGTGCCGCCACATGCTCCAACGATCAGCTTGAATCCTTCCTGCACCATTTCACCAACTTCCACCCGTCCCTCAAATATACGGTTAACATTTCTTCCACCACTCTTCCGTTTCTAGACATCCACTTGTCTATCAACTACCCCCGACTGTCCACTTCAGTTTATTACAAACCCACGGATTCACACAGCTACCTCCTGTACAGCTCATTTCACCCCAACCACACTAAAAACTCTCTTCCTTTTTCACAGTTCCTTAGGTTACGACGATTATGCAGCGACGACATCGACTTCGAAAACCAAGCCCTCGAAATGTACTCATTTTTTATCAACAGAGGATACCCCAGCAGTGTGATTGACAGGGCCCTTGCCCGAGCCAAAAACACCCCCCGGACCATCAACCCGATCAGGAACTCCCGCCGTAACAACCGCATTCCTTTGGTGCTTCCTTACCACCCTAACACACTTCCTATCCCCAGGACCATTAACCAGAACTTTTCCATCCTACAGGATGATCCCTCCATTGGGGCCCTCTTTTCTGATCGCCCTATCATCTCATATCGCCGACCACCTAATCTGCGTAACCTCCTTGTTCACAGCTCCCTTGACCGCCCTCAGCAACCATCCACACCAGGCACCTTCCCTTGCAAAAGAGCTCGCTGTATCACCTGCAAGTACACAGCCACCACCACACTCATTCAAGGCCCCTCAGGACAATTCCGGATCAGCCAGACAGCATCTTGTACCTCCAGCAACCTTATTTACTGTATCTCTTGCAGTAAATGCCCAGCCATCTACATTGGGGAAACAGGAAGGAGACTCGGAGACCGCTTCAGAGAACACGTCAGGGCTGTGAAGATTAAAGATCTCTCCAAGCCCATTGTTTCTCATTTCACCTCTGACGGCCACGACCACTCTAATCTCTCCGTCTGTGTTCTCAAAGACGGTTTTCCGAACTCATACATTAGAAAGACCACCGAAACTAAAATTATTCTGCAGCTAGGATCACACATTCTCCCTTCCCTTAACGACAGATTACTGTTCTTTTAAATTTTCTCCATTCATTGGAAGTTTCATTTCACACCTCTCTGCACCCATTCTGACTTCACACCTCTTGATTGGCCTCTCTTTCTGTCCCCTGCTCCCGCCTCTCACTCCTCCTCCCTCTCAACCTTTGTTCTCCCGCTACTTTACCTTTGCCTACTGCCCTGTCTCTCACACCTGAAGAAGGCTCCACGGCCGAAACGTTGTGTTCTCTTTCTTCTTTTTTTCAGCATGGAATAAACCTATTACTTGTTCCTTTGCAGCCTACGCATGCTGACGCAGCTACCCACCTGAACTACTACCTTTTTACAGTGTTTATTTGTAGGAATAGTATTGTTTATATGTATAATTGTAATCATCACGTGCACAAAAACATGTATCACATCTTGCTATAACCGTGGAACGTACAATGTCATGGCAATACATACCTGTTCGCCAAGAAAGGAAAGATCTGCCCTGACATTGTATGTATAAAAATAGGCTACACTGACGTATGCCATATTTTATAAGGGGGGAATGAAGAAAGATGTGAAGACGGGGGTTTGAATTTAATCCTTTCTGTATGAGGTTTAGACTTCTAAGTCACAAGCTGGGGTTTGTGGCAGGAAAGGGGGTTAACTGATAAGGATTGCAGATGCAAGCTAGGAATCCCCCTGGGTGTAATCTTAAACTGACCATTTGTCCAGAACATCGTAAACTGGCCAAATACCATGAACCCCCCTCTTTACCATCAGACCGAGTGACGTCAGAAACGGAGAAGAAGACACTATATAACCCAAAAGTTTGTAACAGTACGGGGAACAATACTTCGGTTTTGTTGTTTCTTGCGGGAAACAAGACTTCAGCTTTATTGTTCCTTGCATGCAATAAACTCATCTGTTTTACTTCATCTCGGGATCAAGAACCTTATTCGTTCTGTTACAACACTACTGACACACCCGGGATGGGAAGTGCGCCATAGTGATTTTACTCATCACTGTTCTCAGAGAAGACTATTGACATCGGGATCAAGAACAAGCTCCTGTCCAGCATGAGAAAGGTGGTGGACAACCTGCTGCCCTGGAGGGGGCAGTGTCTGGGGCGGAACTCAAAGCTGCAGTGGTTGGCCTAAACAAGGGCACTGTCCCTAGTATCGACGGTCTGCCAACAGATTTCTATAGGACATTTTGGGGACAGGTATAGCCCATCCTTGTGCAAGTCCTCAATGAGGTCCATGGATACACCATGAAGATCGGCGTGGTTCTTCAAGAAGGGAGACAAGGAAGCCTTTGAGAAGGTACCTCATGGCATCCTGTGGGCACTCCTACAGCAGAAAGGCCTTCCTGACATGTTTGTGAACTGGGTCAGGACGCTGTATAAGGACGTGGAGCCCCGGGTGTGTGTTAATGGAATGGTGGGAGAAGATGTTCCAGTAAGGTGTGGTGTGAGACAGGGCTGCCCTCTATCCCCACTCCTGTATGTCATATACTTAAAACTCCTGTTGGACCAATTGTGGACAGATCCAGAGGTGGTTGGGATAAAAGTGCCAGACGGAGGGGGACAGGAAGCGAAAAATCGCCGCATATGCAGCCGACATTATGCTCTTCCTGAGCACGGAGGGAAGTTTGGGAAGAGCGTTGAGCATTGTGGACGATCTCTCTAACGACACCGGTGCTCTTCTGAACAGGACTAAGAGCATGGTGAAGCTTTTTGGGACCTGGTCATGCGGAGTGGGATCAACAGGAGGACTGATGCAGACATCTGACCCAGTGGAAGTCTTGGGAGTCCAGTTTCATACCGTAGACCCCTCAGGGCTGAACTGGGAGGCCAGGTTTCGGAAAGTCAGCCAGAAGTTGGGCCTCTGGCAGAAGAGGTCACTTACGTGGGTAGGGAAAGCGCTGGTGTTGAAGATCGAGAACTTCCCCCTGTTACTCCACCTGGCAGTAATATACCTCCTGCCTGTATAGAAGAGGAAGGAGCTTGTCAGGATGACCTTCCTGTGGGAGAATGCCTACAAGCGTGTTAAGCGGATGGACATGTACAGGCCAATCTGCTAGGGAGGAAGAGGAATCCCCGACCTCCCGGTCAAACTGGACTGGTCCTTTGTCTCTAATCTCCACGTTACCCTGTATAATAACTCACCATCTGTGTAGCAGTTTTGCGGGCCTCTGGTTTGCAGCAAGTATGTGGCACTTGACTGAGTGGACGAATACGACCCTAAAAGCCGAGTGTCTTCCACTGCACTACTGTCACGCAGTGCAGTGGCTGCGGATAGACCAGGAAGCACGACAGGGAACTTCAGCATTGAATCATGCTATATAAGCTGCTATATAAGCTGGCGAAGACTGTAAAAAGACCAGCAATTCCTGTTATGTCCAACGTAATCTGGCAGCAGATCAAGTTCCTGGGCTGGACAATGGGCTGAAGGACCTGAATTGGTTCGCTGTGTGGGGTCGGTTGTCAGTTAGGACCGTCATGCATGCCCACGGATTGTCTAGGCAGAACCAGTTCCCAAGGCAGGGCTGTTCAGGTGAGGAGACAGTGCGACATGTTTTCTGGGAATGCGGGTTTGCACAGAGTTTGGGATCAATGCAGGACGGTTCTTGTGCAAGTTGGCCTGGACACCACCCTGACCTGGCATATCCTGAAAGGCATGAATGGTGCCCGAGCGTGGAACAAGGGATTTTTAAATTTGGTTAATGCTCAGCCTTGTCAAGCTTTATGTCTGGGAAACCAGAGGTGATCTTGTTAAACATGGAGTGGAGGTATCGGTCACCAGCACGCTACAGAAGGCCAAGGCTGACATCGTGAGGAGAATGGGGTGGGATGTATATAGATGGGGTTTTAAGCAGCAAAGGAGAGTTGGAAGAATTTTATCACATGGTGTTGAGGGTTTTTGTTTGTTTTGTGGGATTGCAATAGGTAGGGTGTTTTTGTTTTTCGCCCCATTTTTATAACAAAATTTCTTCTCGTCCTTTTGGCCAAGATCTTTCAGTGCATGGCATGACCGCTGCTGTGCATCTTTGCTGGGGACGAAAAGGGTGTCGGAGGAGAGTAGGCAGAAGACTCTGGAGAAGAGACCCTTTTCTTCAAGAAGGCAACACCGGTCAAGGAGGAGGATACCTGAAGAGGACAGCGGCGACCAGAAAACAACGAGCCACCACTTGAATCACTCTGGGTTGAGCCCAGGGGTTGAAGGTGGGGCTCCCAGATGGCGTTGACGACTCCCGGTGTTGCCTTCCGTCTCGGTAGCCAGGCACCCTCTGTCCCTTGAGGGGCAGATGAGGCGCACGGTGAGCTTCGTGCTAGATTTTTTTATATGTTTGGCAATTAGTATTGTTAAATTTGCTTTATGGGACTTCATGGGGTGTATGAGAGGGCGCTTGCAGAGCTGAAGGGACGGTTTAGACGAGCTGTGAACAGGTGGGGATTTCATGTGGCAAAGGAGAGGTGGAAGGGGTTGTCTGATTTGTTGATGGATGGATAGATTGAACATTGACATTAGCTGGTTTTATATTTTTCTAATAAAAAAAGCAAAATCCTCAAAAGTGGCTTCTTTGCCTTTCGGCTAAGATCAAGTGTTGGGTGGCCTGACCTGCTGACCTAAGAGGGTGAAGGAGAGGACAATGACTGCTGGATTGCTGAAAAGAACGAAAACAAAAACCGCCACTAATCGGCCTGGGTTGAACCCAGGGGGTGAAGTGGGGTTTCCTGAATACATTAAGAATGGATGGCGAGAAGCTGGGGAACAGTGGCCCAGCACCCTCTGTCTCGTGAGGATGAGACAGAAAGGTTTGGGAAAGGGGCGGGAAAGGTTTGAAAAGTCAGTATTGTACAGGAGTTTTTGGACTGAGAAAGGAAGAGATTTGTCTTCAGGACTTTTCTTCTAAAGGAATTTATGATCTGTCTTTATTATCTGATGCAGTATGCAATACGATTTGGAGGAAACCACAGGTTGGAAAAGACCATTGAGTGTTGAAGAAAGATGAAGACGGGGGTTTGAATTTAATCCTTTCTGTAGGGGGTTTAGACTTCTAAGTCACAAGCTGGGGTTTATGGCAGGAAAGGGGGTTAACTGATAAGGATTGCAGATACAAGCCAGGAACCCCACTGGGTGTTATCTTAAACTGACCATTTGTCCAGAACATCGTAAACTGGCCAAATACCATGAACCCCCTTCTTTACCATCAGACCGAGTGACATCAGAAACGGAGAAGAAAACACTATATAACCCAAAAGTTTGTACCAGTACGGGTAACAATACTTCGGTTTTGTTGTTTCTTGCAGGAAACAAGACTTCGGCTTTATTGTTCCTTGCATGCAATAAACTCATCTGTTTTACTTCATCTCGGGATCAAGAACCTTATTCGTTCTGTTACAACAGTGTCCTAATTGAAACATGTGTTTGTGAGTTAAGGCCCTTGATTCAGGTTTTTTAACCCATATGTACCCAAATCAAATATTGTAGCTTCCTTAAAATGCTTTGTAGATGTTCAAGGTAATGAAAGAAAGTTAGACAGAGAAGGAATATGGACAGGAAAAAGGAGGTATTTGCTATGGCTGAGGACTGATGCATCTGTAGGAGGAAGAGTTGTGCACCCTCCTGCTTATTTTAATATAGGGCCAAACAGAGGGTTTCTCTTCTATCAGCGGCAACCTGTTATATGCAGAAAGTATTATGGTCTTGGACACATTGCTCCTGAATGCCAGGCTATATATTGTAATAGATGTGGAGTGATGTACATTACAGTCTGTAGACTTTTATAAGTTTGCAATCTTTGTGGAGAGACTGGTCATTTATAGAAATTGCATGAGGAAAGTATGTACCTTTAGCGGATGTGGCCAGAGAAGCTGTAACTAAACCCCAGGTAGAGATGGCTGTTGAACAAACAGATTCTGAGGAAGGAAGAGGAATCCGATTTGGATCTAGGAAAGGACTTGAATGAGTCTAATAAAACCTGGGGAGACGATGGGCTGAATGGGTATCTCCTACTCGGGATAATGGTGGGTTGTCGGGAGGGAGCTGTGGAAGAGGATAAAGGAAAATACTGACTTATATGCAAGACAAAAGTGACATGCCTGAATGATTACCGCCCAGTAGCATTAACATCTGTGGTGATGAAATGCCTGGAGAAGCTGGTGTTGTCACACATCAACTCCTCCATCACAGAGTCCCTGGACCCCCTGCAGTTCGCCTACCAGAACAACAGATCAGTGGATGATGCTGTCTCCCTGGCTCTGCATACAGCCTTGGAACACCTGGACACTAAGAACTCGTATGTGAGAGTGCTGTTTGTGGACTACAGTTCAGCATTTAATTCCATCATACCCTGTCAACTGGTGACAAAGCTCAGGGGATTAGGTCTGTGCAACTCTGTCTGCAACTGGCTGCTGGACTTTCTTATCGAGAGACCACAGGTGGTGCGGATAGGCAATAAAACATCAACACCACTCACCCTGAGCACTGGAACCCCACAAGGCTGCTGTCTGAGTCCAAGGTTGTACTCCCTATTTACTCACGACTGCACAGCAAGACACAGCAATAACCGCATCATTAAGTTTGCCGATGACACCACTATAATAGGACTGATCAGTGATGATGACGAGTCCACTTACAGGGATGAAGTTGTACAGCTGCTTAGGTGGTGTCATAGCAATAACCTGGACTTGAACATAAAGAAAACGAAAGAGCTAATAGTGGACTTTCGGAGACACAGGCCACACACTCACAGCCCACTCAGTATTGATGGAACGGAAGTGGAAACAGTCACCAGCTTTAGGTTTTTGGGAATTCACATCTCTAAAGATCTAACCTGGACTGTGAACACTGACTCTATCATGAAGAAGGCTCAGCAGCGCCTTTATTTCTTGAGGTGCCTCAAGCGATGGGGGATGCCAACACATGTGTTGGTGAACTTCTACCGCTGCACTATCGAGAGCGTCCTCACCAACGGGATCACCGTGTGGTATGGCAACACCTCTTCGCGAGAAAGAAAGGCACTGCAGAGAATGGTCAATATGGCCCAGAAGATCATCGGCTGCGGTCTCACCGAGATTAAACAGCTCTATGAGGACCGCTGCCGTGGTAGAATTCTGGCCATCACAGAGGACAGTCACCACCCCGGGCATGAGCTCTTCACCCCACTGCCCTCAGGCAAGAGATATAAGAGCATACGGACACTTACCACTAGATTCTTCAATAGCTTCTATCCACAAGCAGTGAGACTGGCGAACACATTTAGCCATCCCCCTCGGACCACACCTACACCATCACCATCTACCTCATTGTAATTTATTAATTGTACGTCTCCAGTCATTGTTTACACGTCTGTATTGTTTACAGTCAAACTGTCTGCATGTTTACTTGCACATTGTCTATTGTTTGTTTGTACATTGTCTTGATGCACTGTTTGCACTTTGTTTTGTTTTTTACACTTGTTTTATAATCGAGAGACTTTCTGTAAGTAAGAATTCCATTGTACCAGTACCGGTTACATATGGCAATAAAGTTCAAGTTCAAGTTCAAGTTCAGTTCATCCATGCACATACAACTGTCTTTAAGGAGAGACTTTTATAAGCAATTATTTTCTGTTTGTCTTACAAATAGAATGGTGATACTAGGAGAAAATTTTAATGTGGATTTAAGTGATAAGAAGAACAGGGAAACACAGAATTAAAGATTCATTAGCTTAGCTCTGCCTTGTGGATAGCGCGGCTAGATTTTGAGAAGGAAGGTAGGTACTACATGGAGAAACTCTAGGTGTAATACAATCTTTTTTGCTACATTTATGTAACAAAGAGGTTAAGGTAAAAGATGCTATAATAGAGCCGTCTGGTTTCTCAGATCATGATTGTAAAGTTGAAGGAATCAGAAAGACAATTTGAGAAAAGTTCATTTCCAATAGATTGTGAAATCCTACAGGAAGCTGAATAAGGATTTAATAAGAGGTTAATCAAATGTGGATTAAGAAGAGGAATATTACTTTTACTAAGAAATGGGAAAGCATCAAGGACAGGATAGAGAATCACAAAAATACCATAAGGAAAGGAAAAGGAAAGGAAGGATAGAAATTCAATACAAAATGAATTGAATAACCTGTACTCAGTGTAATAAAGTTAATATAGGGGATATAACTTCTCTGAAGGGTAAATTAATGAAGAGAGCAAAGGATTTATTCAAAATGTGTGCTGAAATTAGGCAGAAGAATTAAACTTGTTCTATGTTGTTTTTCTTTAGTCAAATTAGGAAAAAGCAAAAACAAAAAATGTTGGGTATCCAAAATGAGAAGGGCAACCTAATTTCAGAGATTAGATCTTGGCCAAAAGGACAAGAAGGAATTCTTTGTTATAAAAATGGGGCGAAAAACAAAAACACCCTACCTATTGCATTTCAGAAAAAATGATAAAGGAGGCAACAGCTTATCAGAAACTTATTTAGATAAAAAAGAAAAAAAACAGGGATTGTAGAGAACATTAAAGATAAGGTAATGGAAAAGATTCGACTGCAAATAGACAAACCCTTTAATTTAGAAGAACTGGAAAAAGCTGTACATCGAATGAAATCAGGAAGAGTGCCAGGTATAGATGGCATTCCAAAGAAATTATGTAACATTTTGGGACCCATTTTGAAAGAGGTTATGGAGGACATTTCAGAACAAAAAAAGGTGCTTTAATATATAAAAAGGGAATAACTGAGAATCTGAGGAACTGGAGACCATTAACAGTGCTCTGTACTGACTATAAACTGACTATTTTGCCACGGTAATAGCAAATCTAAAGGAAGTATTGGGTAATGTCATCAGAAGCGATCAGACGTGTGGGGTAAAGGGGAGGAAAATTTATTGGACACTGCAGCTTGTTAGAGACATCACTGGGGGGGGTAGAGCAGAGAAAGCTGCCATTGATGCTTGTTAATTTGGATTTGGAAAAGGCTTCTGATCGGGTTTTGCATGATTTCTTATGGAGTGTGTTGGAGAGAATGGGTTTTGGTAAAAAGGTGATTGGCTGGCTGAAGGTGATGTATTTGGATGTCGGTAGTAAAGTGAATATTAACGATTCTTTAGGGGATTTGATATGGCAAGAATCAGGAGTTAGGCAGGAATGTCCTTTATCACCTCTGCTACTTGTTTTGTACATGGAACCCTTTGCTGCTATGGTAAGAGCAGAGGACAAGGTAGAAGGAGTAATTATGCCTGGATAAAACTGGCTCTTTATGCTGATGTAACCTTGTTTTTAAATTCAGAATTAAAATTGCTGCAAGTTTTAGAAAATTTTCAGAGGTCTGCTTTTGTGTTAGGGGCTAATTTAAACCACGGAATGTGTAGTTAAATATTTTGGAACATGGAACAGAAGAGATGTGCAAGGGGGGTTTGGGTTACTGGGAGGGGCCCAATAAGTTTTAGGTTTGCTTTTTGCAGAAGAAACAATTCAATGCAATTAGGAGATCAGATTAGTAAAGGTAAGACAAAGAATAGGAATGTGGAAAAGTACAAAAGTTTCTTACATTGGGAAGGTGTTGGTCTTAGAAGTGGATATATTGCCAATTTTGTTTCTTGGTTTGTTTACCCTACACCTGCCATGTTTAGAAGGAATTTAACACAGGATATTTAAGTTTTTATGGGGTGGTCATTATGAATGTCAAAAGAGTGACTATGTACAGGTTGAAGAGGAGTTCCAGATTTTCCAGTGAAGCTGGAATGTACATTTCTCCTTTACGTGTAGCTTTGAATTCACTTATTGAACACGTGCAACAGATTTTTGTGAGGTTTTGGTTTGCTGCAAAAATTAGACATTGTACTGCTTTGGATAATAGATGTCCGCATGGGGAGAAACTACCCTGGCACTACAAGTTTGCTGTTAAATGGATTTAAAACATCCAGAATTAAAGAGTACCTTAGTTTTGAAACAGAAACTTATGATACAGATTTAAAGGAAAATTAGACTAAACTACCTGCAGGAGTTGGTAAGAATGTGTGGGCGCAAGTACAAGCTAAGGGGCTACCGAGAGACCTAAAAGATCTGAAATGGTTAATGGTCTGGAATTAACTATCTGTAAGAAGTCATGCATTATCATAAATTAACAAAACAAAAGGACTGCCCAAGACAAGGATGCAAAACAATCCGTCGTGCATGTTTTTTGGGAACGTGGATATGCAAAGGAGGTATGGAAGAGTTGTGAAAACTTGTTTGGAATGATTGACCCCAATTATGTTTTGACGTAGGCTGTGGTATTGAATGGGATTAATAAGGGCAAGAGGTCAGTAAGAAATCTATTGATGAGTGTTTGTGGAATTCAAGAAGTGTTTTTAAGAAGGGAGTGGAATGGATGGTCAAAAGGGGTATGAGAAAGTGGTTGGGAGAATTAAAATGGAAGTTGCTACAGACATTAAGAAGTGGAGTTACCATGCTGTCAAAGGGAGATGGAAGAGCTTGATGGATGTTATGAAAATCTGACTGTATAATATGAAAGATTGGAAAAGACAAATGAACTGATAGGTGTATGGTTTTGTTTTTATCTAGCAAAAAAAAATCTCAGAAGTCGCTTCTAGGCCTTTTGGTTGGAAGAGGTTGTGTCTGCAGTAATTCTGAAAAGCTAAGAGGTTTAGAAAGCATCAGAGGAGACAACGGAGATGGCAAGGAATTAAAAGGTGGAGTAGAAACTGAGTAGAGGGTGATCCTGAGGAAAGTACTTTTGGACAGTTGAGAAGTGAGGACGTTTTGGTTTGGGACTTTGGAAGACGTTTTTGGAGGACAGATATGGACATTCTTCAAGACGAGATGTTTACGGTGAGTTTTTGCAATTGGTTTAAGGAATTTTTAGGGTTAAATCTTGTTTTTCTTCAGCGATATGGTGGGATATGTAGCGGCGAGGCTTATTAATAAGAAAGAATTAAGTGTTCTGAGCTTTCCCAAATGGTCCCATCTCTGTTCATCTCTGTGGTGCAGCCACAGAGAAACTATTCATGCAGGCTGATTTAAGGTTTCCTAGGACAGCTCCCAAAGGGGGATGCACTTAGCTAAGCCTGGCTATCATGATCAATGGTCATCCATTGGCGCCTATCTGTCTAGGGAGTGCCAGATGGACATCTGGACTGCATTCCTAGGTGTCAGGAGTAAGTGACTCATATCTCACCTTGATCAACCAATCAGGGACTGGTAGGGCCGAGTAACCCACGTGGGACTCTGATGCCCATGGAACTTTCAGCCAATCAACGAGCTGAAGTTCCTCCAGGTAAAAACAGGCAACACAGAGAGCCTGTATTGAGATTCAGTAGGGAATTCTGTGGACTTTTCTAAAGGGAATTCAAAGGAGAATTCCAGGGCAGGACGGCCCAGGGGCAGAAGGCTCCCAAGGGCAGGACATTCTCGCAGCGCGCCTCCTGACCATCCTGAGACTCAGCCCGGACAACCACGGAACGGCCAGTGTGTCCGAGTCCCAGAACTTTCCTTTGTTCTAAGAGTCGAGAGCGGAGGTTGCCAGAGAGTAACCAGAGGATCCACCAGAGGTTAGCATCAGCAGCAAGCCTCATGAACAGGTCGGAACTGTGGACAGCTGAATCACTATTCAGAACTAGCTCTTCATCAGGAATGAACCGGTCCTCTTCCTGACTTGCTGGGACCCACAGTCATCTTTTCTCCTGTGCACAAACTTTGCTAGTTAAAGCCAACACTAACTAGCCGGCCAGTGAGCATCAGCAGCGCACCGTCGCAAGCCGCACAGCACCGCCTGGCACTGAGCCAGAGAGAGCGGATTGGACAGCAACAGCCTGCAACTGTTTCTTTGTGCCCGCAGGAGATCTGAATCCCCAAAGACTGGATGAGTATTCAACTTCAATGCATTACAGCTCAAGAATTCAATTGTTATCCCAACCAGTTGATATCAATTTAATTCCTAAGAGCACTGCTTAAAGAGCAAGGGGAACTTTTTTCCTTTCGGCTTTCTGCACTGTATTGTCGTGTATGAAACCCGCAGCGTTTTATATTGAATTATTCCGCTTGGTCGACTCATTTCAGTCTTGCCACGCCCGTCCAGGGACGCCAAATTAAATGTAGTGTGCTCTCTGAAGGCACCAGTTCTGTAGGGTTTGGGTATTTACTGGGACAATTATTAATTGGAGCAGTAAATCACAAAATTGATTCTTTTTAGAATCCAACCATGTGATATAACTCAAACAACGCACACACAGGTACTAATACACGAGGATACATTTATTAATACATAAAATATGCATATAAAACTAACAGATCTTATCGAGAGGGTTATCAGTATACAAAAGGTATATATTCAGTCAGTTACAAAGTGTTACACATATCAAGAGGACATATGTTCAGTATATCATTCATTAAGACCGTTTCGTAAATGAACTTGGTTATAACTTCTACATTAGATACTCAAAACAAGTACATAACTCTTAGGAATTAAATTGATATCAACTGGTTGGGATAACAATTGAATTCTTGAGCAGTAATGCAGTGAAGTTGAATACTCATCCAATCTTTGGGGATTCAGATCTCCTGCGGACTCAAAGAAACAGTTGCAGGCTGTTGCTGTCCAATCCGCGCTCTCTGGCTCAGTGCCAGGCTGTGCTGTGCGGCTTGCGACGGTGCGCTGCTGATGCTCACTGACCGGCTAGTTAGTGTTGGCTTTAACTAGCACAGTTTGTGCACAAGAGAGAAGATGACTGTGGGTCCCAGCAAGTCAGGAAGAGGACCGGTTCGTTCCTGATGAAGAGCTAGTTCTGAATAGTGATTCAGCTGTCCACAGTTCTGACCTGTTCACGAGGCCTGCTGCTGGTGTTAACCTCGGGTGGATCCTCTGGTTACTCTCTGGCAACCTCCGTGATTGTCCGGGCTGAGTCTCAGGATGGTCAGGAGGCGCGCTGCGAGAATGTCCTGCCCTTGGGAGCCTTCTGCTCCTGGGCCGTCCTGCCCTGGAATTCTCCTTTGAATTCCCTTTAGAAAAGTCCACAGAATTCCCTACTGAATCTCACTACATGCTCTCTGTGTTGCCTGTTTTTACCTGGAGGAACTTCAGCTCGTTGATTGGCTGAAAGTTCCATGGGCATCAGAGTCCCACGTGGGTTACTCGGCCCTACCAGTCCCTGATTGGTTGATCAATGTGAGATATGAGTCACTTACTCCTGACACCTAGGAATGCAGTCCAGATGTCCATCTGGCACTCCCTAGACAGATAGGCGCCAATGGATGACCATTGATCATGATAGCCAGGCTTAGCTAAGTGCATCCCCCTTTGGGAGCTGTCCTAGGAAACCTTAAATCAGCCTGCATGAATAGTTTCTCTGTGGCTGCACCACAGAGATGAACAGAGATGGGACCATTTGGGAAAGCTCAGAACACTTAATTCTTTCTTATTAATAAGCCTCGCTGCTACAGATGTTACAAAAAACAAAAAAAACTCATGAGGAAGAAATGGCTAGGGGGACAGAAAGTTAGAGTTTTAATGAGACAGCTAGAACATCTGTATGAAGAGGGGAACAGTAAACAGGTTGTAGATTTTAAGGCAATTATAGGATTGAAGATGCAATTGAGGAGATTTGAGAAAGGCACAAAGTTTGACAAAGAAAATGTGAATTTATGGAGAGTAATGAGAAATCCAACACGTATTTCTTCAAAAATGTAAGGGCTAGACAAAAAGCAATGTTCAAGGCACTACAGAGACAAGATGGTATACTGGTAGAAAAGGGGGATGAAATGGTGGAATTTGCTACAGAAGATTCAGACAATCTTTGTTACACTGTTTAAAAAAGGAGAAGCAATGGATCTAAGAAATTGGAGGCCAATCACCTTATTGACAGTGGATTAAGATCATAGCCAAA
Source organism: Lepisosteus platostomus (assembly GCF_059453375.1). Taxonomy (NCBI): domain Eukaryota; kingdom Metazoa; phylum Chordata; class Actinopteri; order Semionotiformes; family Lepisosteidae; genus Lepisosteus; species Lepisosteus platostomus. The sequence continues at coordinate 4,564,143 of NC_142625.1, forward strand.
ATTTCGGTTAATAGAATTAGTGATGTTTTGTACATCAGTTGTGTACATCCTGATTATACATGTGGCATTCCCAAAAAATCTCTTGGCGTTTGGCTTTAATATGTGATGCAAAATCATGGTCTAAGGATCGGAAGATTCCATTGTTGGTGATAAATATTGATCAGGAGAAAGCTTTTGATCGTGTATTTGTTTTCAATGTTCTTGACTGGGTTTATGTTGATTTTATGATTAAGTGGCTTAAGATTCTAAATTCGGATGTGGGAAGTAGGGTGATAGCCAACGGTCATAAAGCGGATGGAAAGGGCAACTTTTGGGGATTTGGCAAGTCTGCCCATTCTCACCATTATATAGAACCTTTAGTGTTTGTGAGCCAACAAGGCAGAAGGCTTGTGGATACCTGGTAGCAGTAGTTAAGATCTCTCAAAATTCAGATGATGCCACACTTTAACAACTGAAAATGAAGTAGAACAGGCCTCGTTTCGGCTGGAACAGTTCTTAAAAGCTTGTGGTTCTCAGTTAAACTTAGGAAAGTCTATTGCCATGCATTGTGGAACTTGGAATAAGGAATGGAAGATACCAGAGGATTGGTCAGTTGTTGAAGGATTGAAGGTTCTAGGACAGGGGTGCCTGCCAGTCGATCGATCACAAGAATGTTTGGCAAAAAATAATTGGGATATCTGACTATTTACTTTTTTATAGCCTAAAACTTAATTCAGATCTATGCATTGGGGTGCCGTGGGGGTGGATGGCACCACATTAGGTGTGGTCAGGCTCTCAATCTCCCCCGTCACGCCCCTCTTTATAAGCTCTTATACGTTCCTTTCTTACACGCACTCTCCTTCAAGAGTGGTGATTACACTGACCCCCTCATCAGGGTAACAGGATACATGACTCCATATTCTGTTACTTCTGGGCCCCTTTACCTTCAGAGTCTCAAGTTCACCACGTTCATCCCATTGTCCTCACTGCTAGGAACCTCCTGCTCCCAGACCCCAACACTGAGCTTCCTGCTCCTACTCCATTTGGTCACCATTTCATAATCAACCAGTGCCTCGAACTCCCAGGTCCTCCTCCAGCTCCGACGTCCTCTTCCTAATGCCACCAGGTTGCGTTACACAAATATGCACTACCTACATCACGGAGTCTCTTTGGCACTGCACACCGTGCCAAGACCCAACACACTGTCCCTCTCTAAAACACTCAACCTCTCTGGACCATCACTCTCATGCCCTTAGGATGTGAACTCACAGCTGCCAGCACACCTCACATAGTGCAGTGGTGGTTGGGCACAATCTCCCAGAGGGTGCAGCTAGATAGACCCCACTCGCTTTCCCAATACCAATGTATTGCCAGGGGGATGTTCCCTCTACCACATCCCACTCTGGTCCACAAACACCAACTCACTAATCAAATCACAACTCACTCATACATCGGACACAGCAGCCCTGCTCTCACACCCTAGTAGGATGCTGTCCCTTTAAATCTTTAGACAATCTCTTAAAGCTACGGTTTATCTGTCAGTCTCCTCACGGACTGACGTGTTCACTCTTTTCCACATAGAATATTCCTCTCACAATCCCCCTTTGGGACTGTCGATCTTCTCCAGCCCCTCACGAGGTTACTACAGCGGCTAATCAAGTCTTTGCTCACACATACTATACACAGCTGCACGCCCTTCTAACATCGTCCCCACCAGTAGCTTCTCACAACTACTGTCCTGTTTCAGCCCTGCTCTCTCAACAAAGCCTCCACAGTTGTCCTCTCACCACTGCAGCCACAGCAAGGCTGTTCTGCTGGATCTTTCCCCCTTAAAACCACTTCTACACCTGCCATTCTTTTACCTAAATCACATCAGGTGTGGTTTCCACTGCAACGCATCTTTCTTAATCTGGGGCTCTACCCCCCACACCAGACACTCCCAGTATTGTACCACAGCGTGTAATGTCATACATTTAATCCTGGTTGAACGGGTTGTAAAAGTCTCTTCCCTGAATGCGGGATGACACTGAAAAAAGGCTACAGCAGCTCTGTAAATAAAATGTTGCTTCCCAAGAACATTCTGTTGGTTATTGCTACACGAACTCTACATTGGTTGTAGTGCTTGAGTGAAAATGAAGCAAAGAGACTGAAAAATTACTGTTACCACAATTATTTTTTGATAGTTTTACATTCAAATCTGCAATGCTAGCATCCGTGAAAAAGGGATTTATAGAACATTTAAAAAAAATTAAAGTCAAGTAGCAGCAGTCGGATTTCATGAGGCCTATACAAGAGGGAAAGCGTCAATCATCGCATCGTTCCATGTGATCCACATCCTGGCTAAATACAAAGTCAACGCAGTCATCGAGAAGTAATTAAAAAGTGTTTGCCGAGACCGCCAAACTTGCTGTTTGGAGATTTCAAAAACAGACATTTTTGGCACGGTTCAGACAGCTGTTGCCTGAAATCAAAGTTTAAAGAGTCATCTAAACATGGTCATCCTCTAACTGGCCATATTCCCCAATGGCTTCTGGATTCAACATTCCTCAGAGACTTGACTGAACTGCTGAATGTTGAGCTGCAGGGACAAAATAAGTGTCAGACATGATCAGCAGTGTCAACACGTTCAGAAATAAAGTGTTCAAGTAAACTTCTCTGTGCCAATGCTCACATTAAGGTAGGATATTTCTCTAAAATGGGGAACATTTCTTGGGTTTGAATTTTAGAGATAGTTAAAGTTTGAATTACGGAAATCAAGACGTCTGACTTTGTTGGGAAAAGTTGGCAGCAACTTCAAACCACTACTGTTTTAAGCAGTAATACAGATCCAGCCATTCAAAATGCGAGGGATGCTGCAGTAAACCACGATAAAAAATAAATCTTACATTAAAAAGGCTGAGCACCCCAGTTCTAGGGATACTTATCAGAATAAAGGAAATGTATACAATTGGGTTCAAATTTTATAGAAGGTTAAAGTTAGTTTGGATTATGGAAATAGAGATATCGGACTTTGATGGGAAAAGTTGTTGGCAGCACCTCCGATTTCAAAACACTACCGTTTTTAACAACGCAGATCCAGCCATTCAAAATGTGAGGGATGCTACATGTACCGCATGATACCGCATTTTTTTTTAATAGGGTGAAAAATTCTGCAAAACCTCCAGGTGGAGATGGGAAAGCTTAGTCTCACGTGTAGCATCTGGGCTGTAGCTAGAAAACGCTGAGGGATATTTGTTCCCCCCCCGTTACAGAATTTACAGTTTACACTGCTTCGTGTATCACAGTGTGTTAAACATTAAGAAAGCAAGATCGCTCAGTTGGACAAAAGTACACAAACCTCCAAATTCTTCATACATATTTTAGATGTAAATAAATACTTTATGCATCAAAGACTAACTTGGCAACTTACAGTCAATTAAAAAACTTGTATCCTGTACTCCATAAAAAGTTACATATCCTTTTGTCATGGCCCTAGGTTGGCAGAATGTTTTCTGGTTGGTTTATTGGATTAATCTGGGTAGAAGACATTTCCCATTTTATTGGATGTTGAGCTGCTTTCCAACTCAATTTCAGTTTCCTCCATTTTGACAGTACTTGTCTCTCTCTTTTACAACCATTTAGAAGTGGAGTCTTTCTTTGACTTGTGTGGAGTTTGAGTTCTTTTGCTCACTTATCTAAAGTGTGCATTAATTGTGTATGTGAGTATGCACTTTTGTTAGGCAACTAAGGCTTACTTGTTTCCAAGTCTGTCCTTCTTTTAATCAGTTTAGTGATGTCCCTGTATTGTAATTTATGTTAGATAGTTTAGGGTAGAATAGTGAGTTTAGGTTGCGAAAAACCTTTTTTTTGGGCTGGAGTAAGTTAGGTTTGCTTTTTCCATTATAACAAGATAGTTTTTCTAATTTTCTTTTCAGGGACTCACTATTATACGGTTTTGGAAAATTACAGAAACGAACCAATACCTGCGTCACCCCCAGTTGTCCTGTCGCCCTATATCAGCCCCCTGGGAACGGGTCCCAGCGTTTAAATCAACTACTGTTATTCTTAAATGTTTTATGTTCACGGCTTTATACTTTATCTCCTAGTGACAGAGTGAGGGAAAAAATAAGGTGGGGTCTGGATGAATGATAAGTGAAGGTTTCATGATTAAGGATTTTTTCACAGAATTTTTTAAGTTAAACAAAGGAGGGAAGAAGAGTTATGTTTACAATTGCCAGTAATCTGAGATCAGTTTATCAATGTTGAAATTGTACCCCAACATTTGCGGTGCCACAGGGGAAGTTGACGCCGCATTGGGTGTGGTCAGGCTCCCATTCTCCTCCGTAACCCTCTTTATAAGCCTTTAGGTTCCTTTTCTTTATCTTACACACTCTCCACTGACAATGGTGATCACACTGACCCCCTCATTGGGTCACAGGATACATGACTCCACAATCCGTTACCTGTGGGCCCTTTACCTTCAGAGTCTCAGGTTCACCAAGTTCATCCTGTTGTCATCACTGTTAGGAACCTCCTGCTCCCAGACCCCCAAAATGGAGCCTCCTGCTCCTACTCCATTAGGTCACCATTTCACACTCAACCAGTGCCTCAGACTGATACCAATGTATTGCCAAGGGGAGGGTCCATCTACCACACAACCCACTCTGATCCACACACACACACACACACACCAACTCAATTAACTCACAACTCACTCATACAGTGGACACAACAGCCCTACTTGCACTCTAACAGGATGCTGTCCCTTTAAATCTTTCAATGATCTCATAAATACAAGACTAGCAGGCATATCACTCTGCAACTCACTGAAGCTCAGCAGGTGTAAACCTGGTCAGTACCTCGATAGGAGACCTCCTGGGAAAAACCAAGGTTGCTACTGGAAGAGGTGTTACTGTGGCCTGCGGGGGGCATTCACTTTGAAGTCCATGTGGGTCCTAATGCCCCAGTATAGTGATGAGGACACTGTACTGTAAACAGGTGCCATCCTTCGGATAAGATGTAAAACTGAGATCCTGACTCTGTGGTATTTAAAATTCCAAGGGCATTTCTCGAAAAGAGTAGGGGTGTAACCCCGGCGTCCTGGCCACATTCCCCATTGGCCCTTACCAATCATGGCCTCCTAACAATCCCCATCTCTGAACTGGCTTCATCACTCTGCTCTCCTCCCCACTGATAGCTGATGTGTGGTGTGGCGCACTATGGCTGCCGTCGCATCATCAGGTGGATGCTGAACATTGTTGGAGGTGGGGAGTCCCCATTACCTGTAAAGCACTGCAGTGCCCAGAAAGAGCACTATATAAGTGTAAGCAATTATAATTATAAAGCACCATTTCTTCCATCAGTCTCCTGGCAGACTGATGTTTTCACTCTTTTCCTCACAGACTATTCCTCTGCACAATCCCTCCAGAATTGTTGTTCTCCTACACCCCCTCACAGGGTTTCTACAGTGGCTCATCAAGTCTTTCACTCATACCCAGCGGAACCATAACATCACCCCAACTAGTAACGTCTCACACCCACGTCTCCCGTCAGGTGTGGTTTCCTCAGCAACACATCTTCCTTATCTGAGGCTCCACCCCCCACACCAGACACTCCCTGCATTCTACCACACATTGAAGTGCTACACCTTTATCTGAGCCTGTGACTCTGTAAATGTTCACTGTCTAGATGCTGACACCAAATTTTAGACTAAAGCGCTCGCTAATGAAACAGATACTGACTGATTTCGTTTTGTACTCCCCTCATTTCACTGAAACAGAAAAAAATCATACAGTACTTGAATTTAATGGAGGGAACTCCGTTTTATTAATGGACACTCAAACCTGTGGTGTACAGAGATATAGACGTGAGTGATGTCCTTAACATTTGACACTCCCCCATATGCTTAAGTGAAAAACTAAAAACGTCATTTATTATTGGTTGAATTTGTCATCACACTTCAAACTTGACTCAAAGAAAATAAAAATGGCTGTAAAGTTCTCCAAAGCCTTCAGTCAAGAACCAAGAATTCACAAAGGGAGCTGCATCAGCATGCATAGGCTTCAAAAGATCAACTAAAGAGGGAAGAAAAACATTTCAGAGAAAATGTTTCAGATGTGAAGAATAGAGAGCCCCAATTCAATTGCAGACTGAACATGTCCCCACACTCCCCTCCCCCACTGAGATTGGAATATACACAAAGTACTGAAAGCTTTACAGTATATGGTCAGTTTCGCAGACAGATGGAAATTCTGGCTTTATGAACTTGTTCACACCTGGGATTATGTTTCAAAATAATGTTTTTGAAAATGGAACCAGGTACTTGATGTTTATATAAAAACTGCAACATTTTTTACAAATCACAATCTTTAAAATGTCTGTGGATTGAAGGTTCTGCGTCATCTGTTGGCAGAGTTATTGACACATGTAGCATCCAGTCTCAAAAATAGACAACTTACTGACACTTCTGCCTATCTCCCTCTCCAAATGGACCATACCACCGACTACTAAAAGGAAGTCCTTTCACCCATCTCCCTCCTTATCAACAGTATGGAACTCCCCCATGGGGCAAACCGATCATCATTGAACACCTCCCATGTATCGCAATTTTCCGTCCTCCCCAAAATGCACAAACCTGACACCCCAACGTGTCAGCATGCAACTTTCCGACTACATACATCTTGGCCTCTCAGCAGCCTTATGAGGCCGCTAGTTGAAAGTCTTCCCTCATACAATCAAGGACACCAACCACATGCTCCAACTTCCCCCCCACCAATTTCAGGGCCCCGAATGTTACATTTTTACCATGGGCATCTCTTTACACCGTCATTTCCCATAATGACAGTCTTACAGCCCTCAAGTACACCCTAGACAAACGCACAGTGCTTGATCCACCTGCCCACACCCTGGTACGCCTTGCAGAATTGGTTCTCGCACTGAATGCATTCTCATTCAATAACCTTTATGTGTGGAGTTGCTGGGTCCCATTCTGGTGCCCATGGCTATGCCAAGATTTTTATCGGCTGGGTAGAAGAATGCTTCTTTGCCTCCTGTACTGTCTTTGTCCCTGATCTTTACAAGTGATACATCGAAGACTGCGTCGGTGCCGCCACATGCTCTAATAACCAGCTAGAGCACTTCCTGCATCAATTTATCAACTCACCCCTCCCTCAAATATACAGTTCACATCTTCCACCACTCTTCCGTTTCTAGACAAATTTACCTTTTAACCGTCCACAGTTATTACAAACCCACAGATTCACACAGCTATCTCCTGTACAGTTCTGTTCATCCCACTCACACCAAAAACCCTCCCTTTTTTACAGTTCCTCAGGCTACATCAACTCTGCAGTGACAACATGGATATCCAGAACCAAGCACTCAATTTGTTTTTTTAACAGGGGATACCCCACACGTTATCGATAGGGCCCTCACCCGGGCCAAAAACAGCCCTCGGCTCATCAACCAGGAACTCCCGGTCTCAGGACCACCTTCTATCCTCAGGACCATTAACAACTACTCCATTTTACAGGGCAATCCCACAACTGGTATCCTTTTTTTCCCCCAACTGCCCAATTTTATATCACCGACCATCCACACCAGGCACTTTCCCTTGCAACAGAGCTCTCTATCACCTGCAAGTACACATCTAACACCACACTCATTCAAGGCCCCTCAGGACGATTCCGGATCACTGACACCTTGTACCTCCAGCAACCTTATTTACTGTATCTCTTGCAGTAAATGCCCAACCATTTACATTGGAGAAACATTAAGGAGACTCGGAGACCGCTTCAGAAAACATGTTAGGGCTGTGAAGATGAAAGATTTCTCCAAGCCTTTTGTTTATTTCACTTGTGAAGGCCATGATCACACTACTCTCTCCATCTCTAGTCGAGAGGTTTTCCCCAACTCCCACATCAGAAAGACTACAAAACCAAAATTATCCTGCAGTTAGGATCACACCTTTCCTCTTCTCTCAACACTCATTTTCTTTTAAATTCTCTCTATTCATTGTAGGTTTCATTTCACATCTCTTCACCTATCCTGACATCACTATGTCTGATTGGCCACTTGGTCTGTCCCCTGCTCCTGCCTCTCGCTCCTCCTCTCCCATGTTACATTACCTTACTGCCCTGTCTCTCACATCTGAAGAAGTTTCCACAGCCACAATGTTGCATTTTCATTCTCTTTTACACCTATTACTTGTTCCTTTTCAGCCTACATATGCTGACACAGCTATCCACCTGAACGGTCTCAAAAATAGTTTATATAAGAAAGCTTTCTTCAAATGAGCAGAAAGTCACCTTGTTCTTACATACAGCTCTGTTGAAGAGAGTTTGTGTTAACACATCACACCCTTTTGAATGGGCAGGTTGAGCAGAGTGAAGGAGACTGAAATAAATGACTAACACCATCAGCTTTTTTCCCCTTCCCCTGGTGCGAGATAATGCACTGACTGGCACAAAACATTCCTTCCCATTTTTAATCATTCTGTGTCCGAATCAAAGCTGGTGAGAGAATAGGAAGAGACAGAAGAGTGAATTCTGCCTTAGTCTCAAATTATATTTTACCTTCATTTTTTTTTTACTTTGTAAGTTTGCATTTACTTATTTTCTGATAGTCAAAATAAATGTATATTTGAAAAAAAGTCTTGTAAAAACATTAATTTACAAGAGTGGGAGAAGTACAACAAATTACTACATTGCAAATTGTATTTATTACTAGTAGCTTATGCCAACACATGACTATTTCAAAATAAAATATTGAATTCAGTGGGACATGCAGAAAAAAAAATCATTTATACAAATACCACATTTTTCTTGAAACTTCTATTTTTTTTAAATGAGAAGCCGCAGAGCAGTCTTTATGGTTGTGGGCGGTATTTTGTCAGCAACCTGCTGATCTGCTTAACGCCTGTAGAAAATGATTTTTCTGTATGTGTGTTGCATTTACAAAATTAATTTACTTACACAGACTAAGCTGATTGCACGGAAGAAAAATCACCCATTTTTTGCGCATAAAATGTTTTTTAAAAACCTGTTTATGGATTTTAAATTCATGCAATGTCTAATTTAGGCAGGCACAAGTTATTGTTTCAGATTTTTGATTTTCTGTAAAATTGAAAGACTCCGTTGCCCACCGTGCCACAGAATGTTGTTACATTTTTATGTTTGAGACTGCTGAACGTTTTAACCGATGCAGAAAAATGTAGCCTAATGCCTTCTCACGTTATGAGCTCTCATACACATGGGACCTGCTTTATGCAAACTAAGGTTTCTATAAATGCAACTTATGTCACACACAGCGTCTGTTTGGGGTTTAAGACACTGTTGTGCTTTGGGGTTTGGGGGTTACCACTTTACAGCACTTGGGTGCCTTGGCGGGTTTTTGCCCTGCTGTGTCAGTTACGAGTTATGCACAAAGAGCCAACATCTGTGAAATCTGTCCACCTCAGTCCCTGGTTTTACACAGTGTAACAGTGGCAACAAAGATAAAGCTTTCAATCCCTCCACATCACCCGTTCCTCGCCAGTGCCCTGGACTCGCTGGCTGGACTCTTGAGACTTACTGGGTTGCACTTGACCTCAGAAACATGCTGGTCTCCCGGAAAAAAGCGATCCTCGTACACTGCCTTGTGACAGAGGAACAGCATATTTTCCACACTCAGCTCTGCTGTAACATACACGGAGGCTGTGGAGCTTCTGAAAGCAAAGCTCGCCATTCTCTTCAGACAGCGCAAACAGCGGGTGGGTGAGTCTGTGCATCAGTTTGTTGCAGACTTGCAGGCCCTGGCCTCCTCTTACCAATTCGGCACGATGCAGGGCTAGTTCATACGAGACCAGCTAGTGGCGCACATGAATAACACATAAGTCAGAGAAAGGTTGCTCACAGCACTAGATGACCTAGCGCTGAACAAGGCTATTCAAATAGCATTTAAAACGGAGGCTGCCGCTGCCTTGTCCTCTTCACTAGCGTTCATCCCTTCTTCTCCCACACTCACTGCCTGCCATGTGGAGCAGCTGCAGTGGCAAGGCAGTCCAGACTCACAAGACACAGACGTGCTGCACATGCGGCAGCTGCGCGAGTCTCCTCCCAGGTGCTGCAAAAAACACAGTTCACCCACTAATGCCACTAGGGCATCCGTGTTCACCATGCGGCAGGTTGAATCACTTTGCTAAAGTCTGCCATTCAGCACCGGCCCGCCTGCGGCACTCAGCTTCAGCTTCACCGTCCTCTGCTCCTACCACAGTTCATACAGTGAACAGAGTGCCCAAGGCTTCCAAAACATGCACTGTTGAACTGAATGGTGTGTATTCCCCTGCTGCTGGACACCAGGGCCGTGGTCTCCATCCTCAATCTCTCAATGGAGCAGTTCTCTCACCTGCTTCTCAGCACCATCCACCACCCTGTGCGGTTATGGCAGTTCTAAAATTGATAGAGTGGGCTCACTCAGCTTACCAGTGCGCTATGGATCCAAGTCTCTCTCTGCCTTCAATGTCCACGTGTCTTGCAATGGCACCAACTTCCTGGGACTGGACCTTTCACCTCAGGTTCTCTCCACTTGACAACAGAGGCTCAGCCATTTTCACCGTCAGTTCTCCGTGGCAGCCCCAGTGGCCTGCAGTGTTCCATGGCCTTGGCTGCAATACCGTGTTTAACCACAAGCCCATGATTCACACCACCATGTGCCCAGTCATTCAGGCACTACGCCGCAGCCTGCTGGCCCTCCGCGATGAGGTCACTGCCAAACTCCAGAGACTCGAGAAGGCAGGCGTCATTGAACCGGTTGACGCCTCCCTGTGGGTGTCCAATCTGGTGGTTGCAAAGATGTCTGGGGCTTGCGAGTCTGTATGGACCTGAAGGCAGTGAACAAAGCCGTCATACCAGACAAGTACCTCCTCCCCACAATTCTATGGTTCCACTGTATTTATGAAATTCAGTCTTCATCAGGAATACCTCCAGATTCCTCTCCACCCTGATATCTAGAACTTCACAGATGTCTTCACACACAATTGGCATCTTCCGTTACACAAGGGCGCCCTCCAAATTGAGCTCTGCCCCCAGCTGTTTCCAGAAAGTTGACATCACTTTCTTCACCGGAATCCCTGGAGTAGTCCATCATGATAACATTATGGTTCGTGGCCCAACCCGTGCCAGCCATGATGAGCACCTCCACAGGGTGTTCAAAGTGCATCGCCACAACCACCTCACCCTCAATGGAGAGAAAGTGTATTCCGCTGAACGCCGAGTTTGTGGGTTTTCATCTTACAGGTGCCAGCCTCACCCCGCTACAGTCCAACATTGAGGCCATTCAGTGCATTCCAGAGCAACACAGGTCACCTCCTTCCTTGCATTCTCTTCAGACAGCACAAGCAGCAGCCTACTATCTCAAACAGCAACCTATCTCCAATTTCGGCCACACTACTCAGCCACTACAGCCCCACTGTGTCAGCTGCTGCAGAAGGATGCCCCTTGGGTTTGGACTCATGCTTGGTCTGAAGCCATCCGTCTCCTGAAGGCTCAGCTCACCTCACTGCCTGTCCTGACACTTCAACCTCTCCAGCCCCACCTTCGTCACTTGCAAAGCCTCCAGCAACACTTTGGGAGCTGTACTGTCCCAGCTTCACAACGGGGTGCAGTGATCTATCACCTTTGCCTCCTAGGCTCTCAGTCCAGCTGAACAGTACTCTTTGGGGGGAGCGAGAGGCCCTGGAGAGAGGTCTGGGCATGTGAAAGTTGCACTGAAGTTCACTCCAGGACACAAGAATGTAGAGCAGGACAGTAGAGCTGCAACCTTTCCTAACCTGCCTGGAGGTCCTGAATCAGACGCACTCAAGCCTGACCTCATCCAAATGCTCTACACTCCACTTCAAGGCATTGTCTCTCTTCAGGAACTACAGAAGGCCTCAGAATGGGACCCAGTGCTCTCCCAGCTCTGCACCTTTATATGCTCGGGCTGGCCCTCCAAAGTCTCTGCCAAACTCGGCCCCTTCCTTCTCAAAGATGAGCTCTTGCTGGAATGAATCCCATGTTGCCCAGGGTCCTGCAGGCTGTTCCAGCTAGTCTCAAAGCATGATCTCCAGATGGCACATGCAGGCCACCTTGGCTTTGTTAAGGTCAAGCAACGGTGCCGGGATCTGGTGTGGTGGCCAGGAATCAACCGGGACAGAGGCACTGGTCAGAAACTGCAAGGCCTGCCTCCTTAGCAGGAAAACAGGAGGGCCTCCTCTTCAGCTCCTAGACTGGCCGGCCAAGCCCTGGGATCACCTCCAGCTGGACATCTGTGGGGAGCTGCGTGGTGTCCTGCCCCATCAGCGCTTCCTCATAGTGGCCTATGACTTCCATTCAAAATGGCCAGAAATCACCTCCACAGGATTGGTCACTACTCAAGCTGTCACAGACTTCTTGAAATCCGTCTGTGCCCACTGGGGGCTGCCAACCATCACAACTGACAATAGGCCACCGTTTGTCTAGAGTGAGTTTCTTGGCTGACAGGCATTCGACATCTTCGCACTGCTTTCTACAACCCAAAGGGGAACAGGACTGTGGAACGCCTGAACCACACTCTCAAAAACGGCTTCGGAGCCCACCTGTCCAAGGGCTGTTCCTTCTCAGCCACGCTGCTCAGCACTCTCCTTCCCTACAGGGCCACACAGCATGCCACGACTGGCAGCTCACCAGCCTTCATCATGCTCGGCTGTGAGCTACAAATGCCCCTGGACAGGAGTGTACCCAGCTAAACAGGGAAGAAAGTTATCTGCTGTCTGCTGCTGAGGCAGGGAGAGAAAATCACACCCAGCTTTTCAATGGAATTACATTAACTTGCTAATTTGTCTATCACACTGCCTGGTGTATTGTTTTAAATTTGAGTATTTTATACTGTGTTCGAGTTGAGGAAAGAAACATTGCCCAGATATTAGCTAGTCAGTATAGTACATGTTTATCTGTACCATTTGTTGGGGCAGACAACATACTGCACTATAGCTTTGGTAAGGAGACTAACTATGGGCAAAATCAAGAAGACTCTTGCACCAAATAATGAAGATGAAAAGAAATGGTAAGTCAACAAGAGACATTGTACAACATTTGTCTTCCATGGACATCTTCCATCTTCCTTTGTTTGTGAAAGCACAGTGAGACGACATAAAGGAGAGAGAAGGCAAAGAATCTAAACCAAGGACGATGCAAAGGTAAATAACTTAGAATATTATTACAATTACATGTGAATACAACTACACACTTTTATAATTAACTGTTGATCTTTCCCCCCCCCCCCCAAGTACTATTGTGCGAGCCATTGCCAGACTGACAGATGAAAATGAGCTATCAGCGGTGCAAGTTCAAAGACAGCTGTGGGCTGACCTTGGTGCAACCGCGAGTCCGACATCAATAAGAAGAGTGGGCAGAGGGCTTGGACGGAGATATAAAAAACCAACACATGCTCCATGATAAGGGTAAAAAATAAAGAGGAAAGGCTCAAACAAGTGCTTCAATGGGTTGAACAGGGAGAGGCATTTCATGATGTACTTTTCACTGATGAAACAGTGGCTCTGGAACAGTTTTCAACCATGTCATTTTATAAAAAGGGGAGATATGTGAACAAGCCAAAGCCTAAATATCCACTGAAGGTTCACATCTGGGGGGGGGGGGGGGGGGGTGTATCTAGAAGAGGCCCAGGACCACTTCTTATTTTCAAAGGAATTATGGATCGTGAATTCTTCGAGGAAGTCGTGGTCAAACAGCACACCGCCCCGTATATCAGGGAGCACTTTGGATCAAGGCACCGTTTCTTTCAAGACAATGATCTGAAACACAGCAGCAGAGGCGAGGCTTATAGCAGAAGGAGTGAACTGGGTGAAAAGTCCAGCTGAATCCCCAGATTTAAATCCAATAGAGATGGTATAGCATTACCTATATAAGACTATATTCGGAAAACAGCAAAACCCAGCACAAAGCAAGAGCTGATCAATGCGATTTACAAGTTCTGGGAGGAAGAACTGACAGAACAAAGTTGCAACAATTTTATTAATGGGCTGTTTCATGTTCTACCTAGGATTGTTGAGGGGGGTGGGGGGCATGTGAGTTATGCAAGTCAGAATATGAATGAATAAAAGCATTTTATAAATGAATGTTAAGAGAGAAATAATAAGGGTCCCCATTACACCCATTCCAATTTAAATTGCAAACGTGTGTTAAATTAAGTGTCTTTGATTCATAATCTGACAATGCAACATACAGTGCCATGCGAAAGTATTCGGCCCCCTTGAACTTTTCAACCTTTTGCCACATTTCAGGCTTCAAACAAAGATATAATTTTTTTATTTTATGTGAAGAATCACCAACAAGTGGGACACAATTGTGAAGTGGAACGAAATCTATTGGATTTTTGAAACTTTTTTAACTAATAAAAAAATGAAAAGTGGGGCGTGCAAAATTATTCGGCCCCCTTGCGTTAATACTTTGTAGAGCCACCTTTTGCTGCGATTACAGCTGCAAGTCGCTTGGGGTATGTCTCTATCAGTTTTGCACATCGAGAGACTGAAATCTTGCCCATTCTTCCTTGCAAAACAGCTCGAGCTCAGCGAGGTTGGATGGAGAGCGTTTGTGAACAGCAGTATTCAGCTCTTTCCACAGATTCTTGATTGGATTCAGGTCTGGACTTTGACTTGGCCATTCAAACACCTGGATACGTTTATTTGTGAACCATTCCTTTGTAGATTTTGCTGTATGTTTGGGATCATTGTCTTGTTGGAAGATAAATCTCCGTCCCAGTTTCAGGTCTTTTGCAGACTCCAACAGGTTTTCATCCAGAATGGTCCTGTATTTGGCTGCATCCATCTTCCCCTCAATTTTAACCATCTTCCCTGTCCCTGCTGAAGAAAAGCAGGCCCAAACCATGATGCTGCCACCACCATGTTTGACAGTGGGGATGGTGTGTTGAGGGTGATGAGCTGTGTTGCTTTTATGCCAAACATATCGTTTTGCATTGTGGACAAAAAGTTCGATTTTGGTTTCATCTGACCAGAGCACCTTCTTCCACATGTTTGGGGTGTCTCCCAGGTGGCTTGTGGCAAACTTTAGACGAGACTTTTTATGGATATCTTTGAGAAATGGCTTTCTTCTTGCCACTCTTCCATAAAGGCCAGATTTGTGCAGTGTAAGACTGATTGTTGTCCTATGGACAGACTCTCCCACCTCAGCTGTAGTTCTCTGCAGCTCATCCAGAGTGATCATGGGCCTCTTGGCTGCATCTCTGATCAGTCTTCTCCTTGTCTGAGCTGAAAGTTTAGAGGGACGGCCAGGTCTTGGTAGATTTGCAGTGGTCTGATACTCCTTCCATTTCAAGATGATCGCTTGCACAGTGCTCCTTGGGATGTTTGAAGCTTGGGAAATCTTTTTGTATCCAAATCCGGCTTTAAACTTCTCCACAACAGTATTACGGACCTGCCTGGTGTGTTCCTTGGTCTTCATGATGCTCTCTGCGCTTTCAACAGAACCTTGAGACTATCACAGAGCAGGTGCATTTATACAGAGACTTGATTACACACAGGTGGATTCTATTTATCACCATCAGTCATTTAGGACAACATTGGATCATTCAGAGATCCTCGCTGAACTTCTGGAGTGAGTTTGCTGCACTGAAAGTAAAGGGGCCGAATAATTTTGCACGCCCCACTTTTCATTTTTTTATTAGTTAAAAAAGTTTCAAAAATCCAATAGATTTCGTTCCACTTCACAATTGTGTCCCACTTGTTGGTGATTCTTCACATAAAATAAATTTATATCTTTATGTTTGAAGCCTGAAATGTGGCAAAAGGTTGAAAAGTTCAAGGGGGCCGAATACTTTCGCAAGGCACTGTAAATCGTTATCTTTGTCTTCTGCATAATAATGTCTGCCTCTCTGTCCAGCATATTATTTCATTGCACTTTGACAGATCGTCTTAATCAATTGTTGTCAGAATGTACCAGCTGTACAGAAATTATTTGCGTCAACTGTCTCTCTCCACCCCCCAAGTTCTAATCTGTGAGCCACTGACAAAGTGATGGAGGAAAATGAGCTATCAGTAGCTCATCTTCAAAGATGGCTGTGGGCTGACCTCGGTGTGAACAACATCGATAAGAAGAGTGTGCAGAGGGCTTGGATGGAGATACAAAAAACCAACATGCCATATGATAAGGGTAAAAAAAAAGGCTCAAGTAAGCACTTCAATGGGTAGAACAGGGGGAAGCATTTCATGATTGACTTTTCACTGATGAAACAGTGGCTCTGGAACAGTTTTCAATGGTGTCGATTTAATAAAAAAAGGGGCAGATATATGAATAAGCCAAAGCCAAAATATCCACTGAAGGTTTGAGGGGCTATTTCTAGAAGAGGCCTGGGACCACTTCTTATTTT
This sequence comes from Lepisosteus platostomus, assembly GCF_059453375.1. Classification (NCBI taxonomy): domain Eukaryota; kingdom Metazoa; phylum Chordata; class Actinopteri; order Semionotiformes; family Lepisosteidae; genus Lepisosteus; species Lepisosteus platostomus. The sequence goes on from NC_142625.1 coordinate 4,580,499, forward strand.
CAAAGGAATAATGGATCTTTGAGGAAGTCGTGGTCAAACAGCATGCTGTCCCATACATCAGGGAGCACTTTGGATCAAGGCACCGTTTCTTTCAGGACAATGACCCAAAACTCACAGCTGTAAAGACTTAAAGCAGAGGGAGTGAACTGCGTGAAAACTCCAGCTGAATCCCCAGATTTAAATCCAATAGAGATGGTATGACACTACCTATATAAGACTGTATTCGGAAAATGGCAAAACCCAGCACAAAGCAAGAGCTGATCAATGTGATTTACAAGTTCTGGGAGGAAGAACTGACAGAACAAAGTTGCAACAATTTTATTAACAGGCCATTCTGTGTTCTTCCTAAGATTGTTGAGCGCAGTGGGGGACATTCAGGTATGAGATTTCACAGATGCTTTTGTTCTGTCTTGCATTGTCAGATTGTGAATCAATACAAGCATTTAATTAAAACACGCATTTGCGATTTTAATCCAAATGGGGGCAGCAGGGACTATTATAAATGTCCCAAAATACACAGTAATGTGTTTTACATTGACCTTTTTATTAAGTGATAGACAAAAAACAGGGCAATGACTTTCTCTGCATGATAGTCAAAAAAGTAAGGGATTCAAAACTTGAAGCCCACAATGTGGTTATGCACTGGGAGTGTTTGCAAACATTGTGAGAATTGTGCAGCATATGCTTTTGGGAACACATTCGTCTTCGAGCAGGTAATTGCTCACTTCTGCTGCCCTAGAGTGTTTTGGAATCTACATGTTCATAGACAATGAAAAGGTCACTGGAATAGGCTGTATAAAATGATAAAGCTGAGGCTATGGAAGAAAAAAATCACTACGGAAGCGCATCTGCAGTGGAAAGCAACTGGTTTGACATGTACATTAAAATGTGACACCTCTGGAGCATCAAGTGCATATCCTACAGTGTGAGCTCATTTGCAAGGCTATTAAAAAAAAGGTTCATTGAGTTAACAGTCTGGGTGTGGTGAGTTTCCACTCTTTCCTGCCAGTCTTCGGCAAAAGTAACCCATCTTTCATTGGCAGTGTCACCTATTCTACTCATACACGAGAAAATAATATAAATACATCAAGGGATTTGATTAAGTTGATATCCCATTACAAAAAACAATCTGCACTACAACAGCCATGGTATGGAGACAGACTTCATGGGAAGAGACATGGAGCTTCAGCTGCCTCAGATTGCAAAGTGTGAGGGGTAAGCAAATACAGCGGGATTCATCTGAAATAGCTGATTAAAGTGCATATTATAAGGTATTATTGCTGTATTGATTTATACATTCTATTAGAAATATCTTCGCACCCTGTTCTTCAGGAAAACACAGCACATGCGAACCGATCTTCGAAGACTATCAGGACAGTAAAAATGAAAGCAGTAAGACAGATGAAAAGTTTATTTTGACATCTGTTCCACAACTGCTGAATAATACTGGATGATGTTATTTCTTACATGTATTCTGTTCTTTTGCCACAGGCTGTGGGTCTCTGCTGTTGGCCACTGGCCAGGGTGCCAACCTGTAAAAGCAGCACCTGTGTGAAGACTTTTCTGTAGCAGTGGGAGCAATACGACTCATTACTGGGAAGGGTTGGGAAGTTGAAGACACTCCTAAAGATGCAGAAGTCAGAGACCGTATGTTCAGGCAGTCAAACGCTAGGTCAGCTGTCTCCGAACAGACCTTCACCTCCCAATAAGTGCCTCTCCCCGTCACGCAGGTTGCTGTACCTGGCAGAATACACATCTACACAGCCCTCTGCCCCCAGAAGAGCACACACCGCCTCAGGACACTTCATCCTGGCCTCTCTTCTCACCTCTGCCCAGGAATTGGCTGGTGCTGTCCATCACCCCTCAGGAAGCACCATCTACACAGCAGAATTCACAGATGCCAATGCAACATACAGTTCTCCCAGATATCCAACTGTTGCCCATCAGTCAAGAGAAGGAGGAGAGTGTTTGTGCAGTGCATCGGCATAGATGGAAAAGCCAGAGCCAACCGCTACGCCACTTGCGTTTTGTCATCTTGTGTCTCTTGAAGTTTAATGGGAGTGGACCACATCCATAAATTTAAATGGGTCAAGAGGGAAAAGTGCCTTGTCTTGCAATCTCTGGGAAACCATTATCAGCATGGTGAATTGGAGATTATCAAACCTTACTTTGTACGATTGGAAACGAATACGTGATCGGATCAACAAAATGCTTCGAGGAGGCACTCTTTTCCTCCGGTTTAAGAGTCTGTGCAGCAACAAAACAAATCTGTTTAAACAAGAGTGTGTTGTTATTTTGCAAAAAAGTATTTTAGTGTCGCAACAGTTGAACTGATGAAGATGGTTACACTGTAATACTTCGAGCTTACAGCTTGTCCAAGGTCATTCATTAATACCATTAGTAATATCTTCTGTAAAGACTGATGCATAAAATAATTCTGCATAACAAATATTTGATGAAGCAATACTTTTGCTTCAACTGAGCAATCTTGCTTTTATAAAATACCAACTTGTTAATGTTTAATGATTAACATGCAATAATACAGTTTAAAATTAAAAGTCTAAAGAGTACACAACTTAAATTGGAAAAAGATTGTCCTTCAGCAGTGACTGGGATTGGAAACCTGGCATTTTCTGGCAACAGCTCAAATGTTATACATGAAAGATTAAGCTTCATCAGCTCCACCTGCCGGTTTTACAAAGTGATTCCAGATACTATTACCATAACACGCATTGTGATGCACCACGCCTACTGCATTTTAATGCGGCACACTGTGTGCATTTTGAATGGCTGGATCCGTATTCATATTTAATATTTGTTGGGAAATCTCTTGTCAAATACCTACAGTATCTTGCAAGCTTGGATACACAGCAACCAAATAAACCAATACCAGTAGGATATCCACCTTTAATATTCAAACCTTCCCAGCAAAGAACAAATGCTTATTCTCCCATAACCCCAAACTAATCCACATCTTTCCTAATCTCCATCACCAATTACATTAAGCTGCTCCCATAGAAAACACCCAGAACTCGTATTGAACCTTCATAGTTTTCCAGTCTCAATAGTGGATCGGTCCATCCTTTCCATAACCCAAAGAACTTCAACATACTTATTTCTTCTCAGTTTGGCTCCAGATGCACAAGACATTCTCAAAAACCTCCAATGTTTTTTGCAAGCTGACATCCAGACAAAGTAACATCATCCACATACAATGCCTTCTTTACACATTCCCTCCACTCCCTGGTACCAGTACACCATCAATATTTGTGAACTGCCAGGGCAAAGGGTTCCAATGGTGACAAAGGACAACCTTGTCGCACTCCTGACCCCTAAAAACCCATTCACAATAACTCTGCTACCAACTCTCGCATAAAATGTTGCATCCAAACCCCATTCACTCCATCACCTGCCACAGAAAACCTTGAGACCTTATCAAATGTTTCCACCAGATCTACATTTACCAACATTAAAAAGGAATATTCCTTTGCTCTGCCCACACCATCACATCCCTCACTATTGCAAAGTCCAACTGATCTTTCTTCCTTTGACCCCACAAGCCCCATAACTTATTTCAAACCATTTACCAACACCTTAGCTATTCTTATCTGCACAAAGCATTGTCAAAGAGCTCCAATTTCTCAAGTCAGTTGTCTGTCCTGCACTTTTACGAAGAATATGCCCCCATAACCTGCAACAGTATCGGTCCCAATATGTCCCAATATGTCCCAGAACTACTTGAAAAACTCCGTAGGCAGCCCATCAATACCTGGCACTTTACCCGACTATTCCTGCCAGAGCTGCTCTCAGCTCCTCTAAATGAAAAAGGTTTCTCAAGTCTCTTTTGTGTTCCCCTGGGATTTGTGTTGTAATGTTTTCCAGAAAACTCCCTCCTCTACTTTTTTGCTAGAAAAAAGGTCCTAGTAGAATATAGTTGCTGCTTCCAACATTCCCTTGTTCTCTGTGACAAAACAGTCCTTATTCAGAACTCCCTCCATCATCCTTCTCCTTTGTTTTTCCTTTATTTGATTGAAAAAAAGTGGAGCAAGTTCCATTCTGCTGTAAGAAATCTAAGCAGGCTTTAAATATTCCTTGTCCTCCCTCCCCAATTAAAGGATCTCAATTTTGCTTTTAATGCTAGAAATACTGTCTATTCATATCTATATGAAGGCCTTCATTACAATGGATACAAAACTTATTCAGTTCATCCTGCAAAACTCTTCCCTTCCTTCTTTTACTCTTAATTCTCCTTTTCATGTTTGCCCACCATTCTGTGACAGTAATGTGCTGCCTCCTCTTAGCCCACCAGCTATTCAACTCGGACTTTGAGGTCTATGTAGTTGGTCTCCTTCAAAATCTCAGGGTTCACCTTCCAATAACCTCTTCCATATTTTCTCCCAAGTGGATGCACATTGACCTTCACCTTGTCATGATTGGAGAAACAGACCAGCAGAAAAGAGGCTCCTCCCACCTTCACCTCTTTGGATACAAACACATAATCCAGATGCTTTGCAGCATCCTTTGCATTTCTCCAAGTAGCACCGACCTTCTCACCCATCCCAGTGGGCAGTGGTTCGTCAAATATATGTACATATCACAGTGAAAATATGGCTATACGTATATATACACACACATTGCTGCAATGTATAATCAACATTGAATTGCAACAGTAATATCAACATTAATAAACGCATATATAATGTTGAAAACATATCTAACACGGTGCGTCTGAGGCATCGTGTATTGTGTATATGCCAGCAGCCATATCACCCTGCAACTCACAACTGGCAACCCACTGAAGCTAAGTGAGTGTGAGCCTGGTCAGTACCTGGATGGGAGACCTCTAGGGAAAAACTAAGGTTGCTGCTGGAAGAGGTGTTAGTGGGGCCAGCAGGGGGCGCTCACCCTGCGGTCCACGTGGGTCCTAATGCCCCAGTATAGTGACAGGGACACTATAGTGTAAACGGGCGCCGTCCTTCGGCTGAGACGTAAAACCGAGGTCCTGACTCAGTGGTCATTAAAAATCCCAGGGTGTAACCCCGGCATCCTGGCCAAATTTCCCATTGGCCCTTACCAATCATGGCCTCCTAATAATCCCCCTCTATGAATTGGCTACATTACTCTGCTCTCCTCCCCACTGATAGCGGATGTGTGGTGAGCATTCTGGCGCACTATGGCTGCCGTCGCATCATCAACTACAATTATATAACAGAAAGTAAATGGTTCATTTTTGAGATTATACTCAAGAAGATATTAATCATTTGAGTAGTAATATTATATAAATTTCTCCTAGCTGTAGTGCTGAAGTCCCACCCTACATTGACAGAAAAAGAAATAAAGGAGCACGCAATGCTTTACTTGAAGAATGCATATGCAAGGCAGGGGGCCAGGGGATCTGGACACTGAAAATAATAGGTTTCTGGTTCTGTTAGGACAATTAGACAGGGTTTGCAAATGGTGGACAAAAATAGTCTTAACTTCCATTGTAATTTTTTTTCTTGGAAATATAGAAGTTGTACATTTTAAAATGTATATTTGAATAAAAAAAATTGTTTGTCATTACTATACTGTATATTGATGTTACCAGAATGTGTAGCTGAAGTTTAAGACTAGTTGTGTTTTTTATTACTAGTCCCTTTGCAGCCTATGCAAGCTGATGCAGCTACCCACCTGAATTGTCTAAAAAAAAAAAAAAGAGCTTATGTAAGAAAGCTTTATTTAAATGAGCAGCTCTGTTAAGGAGAGTGTTAACACACTGCACCCTTTTGAATGGGTGGATTGGGCAGAGTGAAGGAGACTGAAATAAATGACAACCACTACCAGCTTTTTGCCCCTCCCCGTAGCACAAAATAAGGCACGAACCATTCCCTCCCATTTTTTATCATTCTTTGTCCAAATCTAAGCCAGTGACAGAGTAGGAAGAGACAGACAAAATTGAAAATAAAATATAATTTGAAATTAAGACAGAATTCATTTTACTTTGTAAGTTTGTATTTTACTAATTTTCTGATAGTTGGATTTAATGTATTTGATAAAAGTCTGTAAATGTTTTTACAAGATGTGGAAGAAGTGCAACAAAATATTGCGAGCTTTATTATTGATTAAGTTGAACACCTGGCTTTCTTATTCAGAAATAAATAAAATATTGAATAAAGTGTGACATGCGCTATTTTGTCAGCAACCTGCTGATCTACTTAATGCCTGTAGAAAAAGGTGATTTTTCTGTATGCGTGTTGCATTTACAAAACTAAAATGTTTAATTAAAAAAATAAAAAAACGTATACAAAGACTAAGCTGATTGCACGGAAGAAAAGTCAAACGTTTTTTGTGCATAAGCGGTGTTTAACTAAAACACATTAAAAACAGGTTTAAAGTCAAGCATGAGTTATTGTTTCTTATTTTTGATTCTTTAAAATTGAAACAATCAGTTGCCCATCGTTCCATATTATCTTTCATTTTTATGAATGTTTCAACTGATGCATAAAAATGTAGCCTAATGCCCTTCTCGCATTTTGAGCTCACTTACACATGGGACTGGCTTTATTCAAGCTAAGGTTTCTAAAAATACAGCTTGTTGCACACAACACTGTTGCTCTTTGGGTTTTGGGGGTTACCGTTTTACGCCACTTCGTTGCCTTGGCAGGTTTTTGCCCTGCTGTGTCAGTTACGAGTTATGCACAATAAAGAGCCAACATCTGTGAAATCTGTCCACCTCAGTCCCTGGTTATCTGTGGTGTAACATTGGCGACAAGGATAGAGCTTTCACTCCCACCACCTCCCCCATTCTGCGCCAGTGCCCTGGACTCACTGGCTGGACTCTTGAGACTCACTTGACCTCAAAAACATGCTGGTCGCCCAGAAAAAAAAAAGTGATCCTCGTACACTGCCTAGGGACAGAGGGACAGTGCATTTTCCACACGCTCAGCTCTGCTGTAACATACACTGAAGCTGTGGAACTTCTGAAAGAGCAGCTCGCCACCCCCCAGAGTGTCATCCTCAGCACCATTCTCTTCAGACAGTGCAAACAGCAGCCAGATGAGTCTGTGCATCAGTTTGTTGCAGACTTGCGGACCCCGGCCTCCTCTTACCAATTCAGTGCGATGCAGGGTGAGCTCAAAGACCAGCTAGCATCGCACATGAATAACACAAAAGTCGGAGAAAGATTGCCCGAGGGTATCCGTGTCAACCATGCAGCAAGTATAATCACTTTGCCAAGGTCTGCCATTCAGCACTGGCCCGCCTGCGGCACTCAGCTTCAGCTTCACCATCCTCTGTTCCTACCACAGGTCATACAGTGAACAGAGTGCCCAGAGCTACCAAAACATGCACTGTTGAGCTGAATGGTGTGTATTCCCCTGCTGCTGGACACCAGGGCCGCCATCTCTATCCTCAAACTCTCAGTGGAGCAGTTCTTCTCTCGCCTGCTTTTCAGCACCATCCACCACCCCGTGCAGTTATGGCAGTTCTAAGATATAGTGAGCTCACTCAGCTTACCAGTGCGCTATGGATCCAGGTCTATCTCTGCCTTCAATTTACATGTGTCTCACAATGGCACCAACTTCCTGGGACTGGACCTTTCACTCACCTCGGGTTCTTTCTGCTTAACAACAGCGGCTCAGCCATTTTCACCATCAGTTCTCCGTGGCAGTCCCAGTGGTCTGCAGTATTCCATGGCCTTGGCTGTAATACTGCATTTAACCACAAGCCCCTAATTCACACCACCGTGTGCCCAGTCATCCAGCCACTGCACCACATCCTGCTGGCCCTCCATGATGAGGTCACTGCTGAAGTCCAGAGACTCGAGAAGGCAGGCGTCATTGAACCGGTCAACGCCTCCCCGTGGGTGTCCAATCTGGTGGTTGCAAAGACGTCTGGGGCTTGCGACTCTGTGTGGACCTGAAGGCAGTGAACAAAGCTGTCACACCAGACAAGTACCTCCTCCCCACAGTTCTCTGGTTCTACTGTTCAATCAAATTCAATCTTCATCAGGGCTACCTCCAGATTTCTCTCCACCCTGACAGCCAGAACTTCACAACTGTCATCACACACTTCGGCATCTTGCGCTACACAAGGGTGCCATTCAGATTAAGCTCTGCCTCCAGATATTTCCAGAAAGTGGACATCACTTTCTTCACCAGAATCCCTGGAGTAGTCCATTGCGATGACATTGTGGTTCATAGCCCAACCTGTGCCAGCCATGATAAACGCCTCCACAGGGTGCTCAAAGTGCATCACCACAACCACCTCACCCTCAACAGAGAAAATATTTTCCGCTGAACCCCAGGTTTGTGGGTTTTCATCTTGCAGCTGCCGGCCTGACCCTGCTGCAGTACAACATTGAGGGCGTTTAGCGCATCCCAGAGCCTACCACACCAGCACAGGTCACCTCCTTCCTTGCATTCTCTTTAGACAGCGCAAGCAGCAGCCTACTATCTCAAACAGCATCCTACTATCTCTGGTTTCTGCCACACTACTCAGCCACTACAGCCCTGCAGAAGGATGCCCCTTGGGTTTGGACTCATGCTTGCTCTGAAGCCGTCCATCTCCTGAAGGCTCAGCTCACCTCACCACCTGTCCTGGCACATTGACCTCTCCAGCACCACTGTGGGAGTTGTGAAGCTGGGACAGTACAACTGGGTGCAGCAATCAATCACCTTCGCCTCCAAGGCTCAGTCCAGCTGAACAGAAGTACTGTGGGGGGGGAGCAAGTGGACCTGGGAAGAGGTCTGGGCATGTGAGAAGTGGCACATGTATTTGTTCAGTCCTAGATTCACATTGGGGACAGACAACTAGGCCCTCACCCCACTGCTCACTACTTCAGGAATGGGGTATTGACCACTCAGACCCCACCACAGCTCTGAGAGGCTCCAGGAATACAATTTTGCACTGAAGTTCACTCCAGGACATGAGAATGTAGTTGCAGATCTATTGTCCTGCTCCTTTTCCTAACTCCGCACCTTCGTATGCTCAGGCTGGCCCTCCAAAGTCTCTGCTTAACTAGGCCCCTTCCTTCTCAAAGATGAGCTCTTGCTGGAACGACTCGTGTTGCACGGGGGGGATCTGCACGGTTGTTCCAGCTAGTCTCCAAGCACATGTTTTCCAGATGGCACATACAGGCCACCTGGGCATTAAGGTCAAGCAACGGTGCCAGGATCTGGTGTGGTGGCCAGTAATTGACCCGGGACAGAGGCACTGGTCAGAAACTGCAAGGCCTGCCTCCTTAGCAGGAAAAACTCCTCTTCAGCCCCTCGACTGGCCAGCCAAGCCTTGGGATCACCTCCAGCTGGACATCTGTGGAGAGTTACATGGTGTCCTGCCCCATCAGCGCTTCCTCAGTGGCCTATGCCTTCCATTCAAAATGGCCAGAAGTCGCCTCTACAGGATCAGTCACTACTCAAGCTGTCACAGTCTTCCTGGAATCATTCTTTGCCCGCTGGGGGCTGCCAACCATCATCACCTCCACTACAGGGCCACACAGCACGCCACAACTGGCAGCACACCAGCCATCGGCATTCTCGGCCATGAGCTACAAATGCCCCTGGACAGGCTCTGGGTGTATCCAGCTCCAACCCCTCCAGTGCACACCCACAGCAGGGAGGCCAGACACCAGCATCACTTGAAAAGGCGGTACGACAGGTCACACAGCGTGAAGCTGCGTGGGATCACTGTCCAGGATTGGGTCCAGATCCGAAGGCCCAATCGGCAGCACAAGGTCCAGTCTTTCTGGTCTTCTCCTTCACAGGTCACAGCTGCTGGATCCTTGCACCTTCTTCCTCTCTGATGGGTCACGATGGCCATGAGCTACAAATGCCCCTGGACCCCCCAGGTGAGATCGATGTCCCGGTGGAGCCATCGGTTCCTGTGGGAGAGCAGCCCATAGCCCCTCCTCCACGGCCAGCCAGGGTACAGTCCAGACCAGCCTGGCTTAAAGACTTAATTAGTTCTTTATTGCTTTTATTTTGCTTGCCAGCACTACTTCCAGCAATGCTTTTCACAGTCTCTGAGAACGGTGATTGTTTCATTTTCTGAAGGGGGTGGGGGGGAATGTTATGCTGCACACAGTGTCCATTTGGGATTTATGATGCTGTTATGCTTTAGGTTTTGGGGGTTAGCACTTAACTGCATGTGGGTGCCTTAGTGGGTTTTTACTAGTATTATGCATAACTCAACTGACAAGAGCAGACATGACTTTAAAAGGTCTTGCAAGTGGCTAAGCCATGTTAACTATGATGGGCATAGTTTTTGCCTGATCCGTCTGCCACTTAAAAAACAAACGACAACACCGGGCTTTTAAATGCAATTGCATTAACTTGCAAATGCATCTATCGTATTTCCTGGCGTGTTGTTTTAAATTTGAGTAGTTTATATTGTGCTTGAGTCAAGGAAAGAAACGTTGCCCAGATATTACCTAGTCGGTATAGTACATGTTTATCTGTACCATTTGTTGGGACAGACAACATACTGCACTATAGCTTTGGTAAGGAGACTGACTATGGCCAAAATCAAGAAGACTCTCGCACCAAATAATGAAGATGGAAAAGAAACGGGAAGTCAAGAGACATTGTACAGCATTTGGCTTCCATGGACATCTTTGTGAAAGCACAGTGAGACGACATCATAAAGGGGAGAGAAGGCAAAGAGAAACTAAACCAAGGATAATGCAAAGCTAAATAACTTTGCAACAATATTCTATATGTGAATAGAACTACACACATTTTTATAACTGTCAATCTCTTTCCCCCCCCCCCCCCTCCAAGTCCTATTGTGCGAGCCATTGACAGACTGACAGATGAAAATGAGCTATCAGCGGTGCAAGTTCAAAGACAGCTGTGGGCTGACCCTGGTGCAAGTGTGAGTCCAACATCAATAAGAGTGCGCAGAGGGCTTGGACGGAGATATAAAATACCCCAACACATGCCCCATGATAAGGGTAAAAAACAAAGAGGAAAGGCTCAAACAAACGCTTCAATGGATTGAACAGGGAGAGGCATTTCATGATGGACTTTTCACTGATGAAATGGTGGCTCTGGAACAGTTTTCAATGGTGTCGATTTCATTTTTTTTTTAAAAACGACGATATGAATAAGCCAAAGCCAAAAGATATCATTTTATTAACCCTTTATAATTTCTTGCAATAGGTATTCTCGCATACCCCAGCTTGCTCTTCATGAGACACAGACAGGGAGAGAGCATGGGGGCAGAGTGCAGGGTCAGCCATTGTACAGCACCCCTGGAGCAGTTGGGGTTAAGGGCCTTGCTCAGGGGCCCAACGGAGTAGGATTCCTCGTCTGGCTGCGGGATTTGATCTTTCAGGACAATGACCCAAAACTCACAGCTGCAAAGGCGAGGCTTAAAGCAGAAGGAGTGAACTAGGTGAGAACTCCAGCTGAATCCCCAGATTAAAATCCTATAGAGATGGTATGGCATTCCCCAAAAGATTATATTCAGAAAACGGCAAAACCCAGCACAAAGCAAGAGCTGATAACTGCAATTTACAAGTTCTGGGAAGAAGAACTGACAGAACAAAGTTGCAACAATTTTATTAACAGGCCATTCTGTGTTCTTCCCAAGACTGTGGAGAGCAGTGGGGGACATTTGGGAATGAGATTTCACAGATGCTTTTGTTCCTTCTTGCATTGTCAGATTGTGAATCAATACAAGCATTTAATTAAAACACACGTTTGTGTTTAATCCAAATGGGGGCAACAGGGACTATTAGAAATGCCCAAAAATAAATACACAGTAATAACGTTCTACATTGACTTGCTCTACAAGCTAGTCGAAAAAAGTAGGCAAAGCCCCAAGCCCAGCAGCAACAATTAATACAGTGTATTCTCCCGTCATGGTATTAAACAATGCAGAGTACACAATGTGGTTATGCATTGGGAATGTTTACAAACATTGTGTGAGAATTGTGCAGTATATGCTTTTGGGAATACATTAGTTTCAAGCAGGTAATTGCTCACTGCTGCTGCCGTAGAGCGTTTTGGAACCTAAATGCTCATAGTTAGACAATGAAAATGTCTCTGGAATAGGCAGACCGTATAAATGATAAAGCAGAGGCTATGGAGGAAAAGAAATCAGTAAAGAAGCGCATGTGCAACAGAAAGCAACTGGTTTGACATGTACAGTAAAATGTGACACTTCTGCAGCTTCGAATGCAAATCTTAATGTGTGAGCTCATTTGCAAGGCTATTAAAAAGTTGATCGAGATATCAGTCTGGGTGTGGTGAGTTTCGACTGCCTCCTGCCAGTCTTGGGTAAAGGTAACCTGTCTTATTGGAAGGTTCGCCTATTCTACTCGCACATGAGAATATAATAAATTCACCAAGGGATTTGATTAAGTTGAGTTCCCATTACCAAAAAAAACAATCTGCAAGCCTGGACTAGAACAGCCATAGTATGGAGACAGACTTCACAGGAAGAGACATGGAGCTTCAGCTGCCTCGGATTGCAAAGTGTGAGGGGTAAGCAAATACAGCGGGATTCATCTGAAATAGCCAATTATAGTGCATATTACAAGGTCTTATTGCTGTATTGATTTATACATTCTATTAGAAATTTCTTCGCAGCCTGTTCTTCAGGAAAACGCCACACACGCAAACCGATCGTCGAAGACTACCAGGACAGTAAAAAACTTGTTTATCGGTCTTACTGCTTTCTTTATTTTGATGTCTGGTCCACAACTGCTGAATGACGTTATTTCTTACATGGGTTCTGTTCTTTTGCCACAGGCTGTGGGTCTCTGCTCTTGGCCACTGGCCAGGGTGCCAACCTGTAAAAACAGCACCTGTGTGAAGACTTTTCTGCAGCAGTGGGAGTAGTACAACCCATTACTGGGAAGGGTTGGGAGGTTAGAAACACTCCTGAAGATGAAGAAGTCGGAGACCGTATGTTCAGGCAGTCAAACGCTTGGTCAGCCGTCTCCAAACAGACCTTCATCTCCTGATAAGTGCCTCTCCTTGCTGCGCAAGTTGCTGTACCTGGCGGAATGCACATCTACACAGCCCTCTGCCCCCAGCAGAGCACACACCACCTCAGGACACTCCATCCCGACCTCTCTGCTCACCACTGCCCAGAAATTGGTTGATGCTGTCCCTGTTGTCCATCTCCCCTCAGGAAGTACTATCGACACAGCAGAATTCACGCATGCCAATGCATCATACAGTTCTCCCAGATATCCAACTGTTGCCCATCAGTCTAGAGAAGGAGAATGTTCGTGCAGTGCATCGGCATAGATGAGAAAGCCAGAGCCAACGGCTACACCACTCTTGTGTTTCATCATCTTGTGAATTCTGAAATTTACTGGGAGTGGACAACCTAATTTTCAATAGATCCAGAGGTGAAAGGGCCTTGTCTTGCAATCTTCAGGAAACCATTATCAGCATGGTGATCGGAGATTCTCAAAAGTTACTTTGTATGATTGGAAACAAATACGTGCTCGGATTAACAAAATGCTAGGTGCAAAAGGTGCTCTTTTCCTCTGGTTCAACAGTCTGTGCAGCAATAAAACAATCAGTTTAAACAAGGGTGTGGTGTTATTTTGTCAAAAAGTATTTTAGTTGTCGTAACGGTTGAACTGTCTAAAGAGTACACAACTTAAATTCTTAATTGGAAAAAGACTGTCCCTCTTTTTCCGCAGTGATCGGGGATTCGAAACCGGATGTCTTCTGGTGACAGCTCAAATGCTGTTCATGAAAGGTTAAGCTTTATTAGCTTCACCTGCCAGTTTTACAAAGCAATTCTGGATACTATTATCATAACACGCGTAGTGATGCGCCATGTCTATGGCATTTGACCGCAGCACACTCCGTGCATTTTGAATGGCTGGACCTGTATTCATATTTAATATTTGTTGGGAAATCTCTTGTCAAATACCTACGGTATCTTGCAAGCTTGGATACACAGCAACCAAATAAACCAATACCAGTAGGATATCCACCTTTAATATTTGAACCTTCCAAGCAAAGGACAAATGCTTATTCTCCCATAACCCCAAACTAATCCACATCTTTTCTAATCTCCGTCACCAATTATGTTAAGCTGCTCCCATAGAAAACACCCAGAACTCATACTGAACCTTCACAGATCTCCAGTCTCAATAGTGCATCTGTCCATCCTTTCCATAACCCAAAGAACTTCACCATACTTATTTCTACTCAATTTGGTTCCAGATGCGCAAGACATTTTCAAAAACCTCCAATGTTTTTTGCAAGCTGACATCCAGACAAAAACAAAGTAACATCATGCGCATATAATGCCGTTTTTACACATTCCCTCTACTCTCTGGTACCAGTACACTGTCAATACTGGGAACCTTTGCCCTTCCAGTTCACAATGGTGACAAAGGACAACCTTGACCACAGTGTTTACGGACCTACGTGGAAGCAGCACACAGCGAACTCCACGACATTATCAACAAGCACGAAAACTCCCACCCGGAAGTTGTCTCAATTGTAGTTGGGGACTTCAACCACTGCAATCTGAGGAAGGTACTACAAAAATCCATTCAGCATGTCACTGTACCAACAAGAGGAGGCAATATTGTGGACCACTGCTACACAACAATAAAAGGAGCATACAAAGTGCTTCCCATACCGAGTTTTAGCAAGTCAGACCACAATTGCTCTCCTGTTGCTTCCTGGGTACAAACAGAAGTTAAAAACCTGTACAATTGCAAACAGGTCAGTGTGCTGTTGGTCTGAGGAGGTGGAAATCAGGTTAGACTGTTTTGATAGTACAGACTGGGATACATTCAGAGCTCCCGACAGATTTAAATGAGTATACGGACGTGGTCACCAGCTATATTTAATACTGCACCGACTTGTACCAGAAAAGAAAATTAGGAAATTCAATCAAAGGCTACAAGGGCTGCACCCAGGAGATTGACACAAACACATCCCTTCCGGACAAGCTGAACCATTTCTATACCCGCTTTGATGCTCTGAACAGACACTGCTGAGAAGACCAAGTATGCAGGGTGAGTTTGTACTGAAACTCTCAGAGCAGGATGTGCAGAAGACTGAGCAGGGTGAAAACCCGTAAGGCTGCAGGGTCTGATGGGATACCACCTCGCGTCCTGAGGACATGTGCAGCCCAGCTGACCAGTGTTTATGGACATCTTTAACTCCTCCCCGTCACAGACCATTGTCCCCACCTGCTTAAAAAAAAACAACACTGTTGTTCAACTCCCCAAAAAGGGGAAAGTTATGTGCCTGAATGATTACCGCCCAGTAGCATTAACATCTGTGGTGATGAAATGCCCGGAGAAGCTGGTGTTGTCGCACATCAACTCCTCAATCAAGGAGTCCCTGGACCCCTTGCAGTTCGCCAATCAGAACAATAGATCAGTGGATTATGCGGTCTCCCTGGCTCTACATGCAGCCTTGGAACACCTGGACACTAAGAACTCGTATGTGAGAATTCTGTTTGTGGACTACAGTTCAGCATTTTCACACTCCTGGCCCCTAAAAACTCATTCACGTTCTCTCTAACAACTCTCACATAAAATTTTACATCCAAACCCCATTCACTCCATCATTCACCACAAAAAACCTTGAGACCTTATCAAATTCTTCCTCCAGATCTACATTTACTAACATTGAAAAGGAATATTCCTTTGCTCCGCCCACACCATCACATCCCTCACTATTGAAAAGTCCAACTGATCTTTCTTCCTTTGACCCCACAAGCCTGATTTCTTTCAAACGGTTTACCAACACCTTAGCTATTATCTTATAATCTGTACAAAGCATTGTCAAAGGTCTCCAGTTTCAAGTCAGTTGCCTGTCTTTTTTTAAAAGGCAAGGTTAATACACCTTCACACGTGGCTTGGACCACAAGTTCATTGACCTCAACTGGAGAATCGTGTGAGGACGGGTGGAAGTAAGGGAGGTGCTTTGTAAGCACAAGCTGACGAGGTCTCCTACATGCTCGAGAGAGGGATGTAAAAATACAGAGACAATTAAACACGTTTTCATGGAATGTGCATTTGCACAACAAGTATGGAAGAAATGTCACTGTTTTTTCAGTTTTTTCAGGCTATTGAATGCATCTTTTAGTGTGTCAGTGGCAGTAGTGATGTATGGCATAAATGGGGGGTGGCAAAGTGGGCAGTGTCAACTTTCTATTATGGTTATTGATAAGTATGATTAACGCAGAGGTGTGGACTGCTCGGGACGTTTTAATTAAAAAGGGAAAGGTAAGAACGGTACATAATATTTACCAGAGTGCTACATTAAATTAAATCTTGTATAAAAAGAGACAAACAGAGGTGGGGATATCATGCTGCCCGGGAGAGGTTTTATTGTAAGAATTTTTAGTTTATTTTTGTGCTGAATCTTTGTGTTCAAAGTGATGTATGATGGTTATGTTTGATTTCTTGGATTCTGTTTATGGATTATTGATTTAAGTTTTATACTTTTGTAATAAAAAACAAAACAAATGTCCCCCCATTTTGGCCAAGATCTTCTGGTGCGTGGCCTGACTGCGGTCAGAGGACTTTTCCAAGAGGCGGGAAGAGCAAAGGAGGAGAAAAAGCGGAAGATCCCATGGAGGAGACTCTCTTCAAGAAGGCACCACCAGACGACGTTACCGGAGGAGAACCGTGGCAACCGGAAAAGAAACAGCCACCACTGGAATTGCTCTGGGTTGAGCCCAGGGGGTGAAGGTGGGGCTCCCAGATGGCGTCGTCAGTTCCTGGTGAGTCACATTCCTTTTTGGCAGCCGGGCGCCCTCTATCCCTTGAGGGACAGATGAGGCGCACAGTGCGCTTTGTTCTGAAGAGGCAGGAAGATCAGGATGAATGGATGATGAGGGGAACATTTAAACGGAAGATATTGTTTGAAGTTCTAGAAATCAAGAAGACGGATATCTTAGGCTTACAAGCATTTCAGGGTAAGAATATTTTTGACCTCACCCTAACATCAGATCTAGAATGCTCTAGAGTTTGGCACAAAGCAGAGCTGAAGCAGGATATGGAGCCTCTGTCTAAGTTTACAATCGAGCCGCTGTTTGCCTGCAAATTATGACCCGTCACAGTCCACCTATTTAATGCCCATGTGCCTGAATCGGATATAGCCACTTTCCTGAAAAGTGGAATTGACATCCAAAATCACGAAGACTCTCTCACACCAAATAATGAAGATGAAAAGAAACGGGAATTCATCACGGGACATTGTACAGCATTTGGCTTTGATGGACATCTTTGTTTGTGAAAGTACAGTGAGTCGACATTATAAAGGGGAGAGGAGCCAAAAAGAACCTAAACCGAGGACAATTCAAAGGTAAATAACTTCCCAAAAATATTTTTCTTGCATGTAAATACAACTACGCACATTGTTTTTAAAACAAACTGTTGATCTCTCTCCCCCCCCCCCCAAAGTCCTATTGTGTGAGCCATCGACAGACTGATGGATGAAAATGAGCTACCGGCGATGCAAGTTCAAAGATGGCTATGGGCTGACCTCGGTGTGAGCATTAGTCCGACATCGATAAGAAGAGTGCGCAGAAGGCTTGGATGGAGATACAGAAAAAACAACACATGCCCCATGATTAGGGTAAAAAAAAGGAAAGACTCAAACAAGTGCTCCGATGGATTGAACGGGGGAGGCATTTCATGATGTATTTTTCAACGATGAAACAGTGGCTCTGGAACAGTTTTCAACAATGTCATTTTGTAAAAAGGGGATATATGTGGACAAGCCAAAGCCCAAACATCCCAGGTTCACATCTGGGGGGGGGGGGGGGGGGTATATCTAGAAGAGGCCCAGGACCACTTCTTATTTTCAAAGGAATTATGGATTGTGAATTCTTCGAGGAAGTCGTGCTGAAACAGCATACTGCCCCATATATCAGGGAGCACTTTGGATCAAGGCACCGTCTCTTTCAAGACAACGATCTGAAACACACAGCAGCAAGGACAAGGCTTATAGCAGAAGGAGTGAACTGGGTGAGAACTACAGCCGAACCCCCAGATCTAAATCCGGTAGTAATGGTTTGGCATTCGCTGAAAGACTATGTTCGGAAAACTGCTAAGCCCATCACAAAGCAGGAACCGATCAATGCGATCTATAAATTCTGGGAGGAAGAACTGACCAAACAAAATTGCAACAATTTTATTAACAGGCTGTTTCGTGTTCTTCCTAGGATTGTTGATGAGGGCGGGGGACATTCGGGAATATGAGTCTGTTTAAGAGTCTCACGTTTGTGAACATTCCTGTTAGACGAAGAATGTAAAAAAAAAAACAATTACATTAGTAGCATGGTGAATCGGAGATTCTCAACCCTTACTTTGTGCGACTGGAAAAGAATTTGTGATCAGATCAACGAAATGCTTCATAGAAGGAGGCGCTCTTTTCCTCTAGTTTAACAGTCTGTCCACAAACAAAACATTCCTGTCAGACAAGAGGAATGTAAAAAAACAATTACTTTGTCAATGAAAACCAGTGTGTGTCCATCTCTTTGCTGGATGTGTCTCTCTCTCTCTCTCTCTGCTGGATGAATAAAAGCATTTTATTAACAACACGTTTGTGTTTGTCTGGGTATTTACTTTGTAATCTGTGGTCCTTTTAACCATTTTTACATCTACTGTATTGCTTTGAGATGCCACTTTTAAAAGGTGATATGTAAAATAAAGTTTTTTCTTATTGTTATAGAGAAACATGATCAGATTTTCCCTGGTTCAGAAAAAAAGATCTAAAGTATAGTTTGTCACTCTTCTCATTCCCTCTTTGCTAAATGGCTTTTCATACTAATCTGATCAATCTAACTGCCTGTTTTCTGTGCTTTCTCTATCCTTTAAAATAAACTATTCCACAATGCAGAGTATTACATGGCCAGTATCACAGGCCAGTATGCATAATTTAATTTTGAAAGCCACTGAGACATCAGGTACTACTGTTCTACAGATGCAGCCATTCAAAATGGGTGAGGTATTTCGCGGCATACCCCGGTGGGCGTGTCGCGGTATCACGCAGTTCACGTGTGTCACGTGGCTAACTATCCGGCGTCGCCTTGTAAAACCGCCAGGGGGAGCTTAACCTCTCATGTACAGCATTTGAGCCTTTAATTTTGAACTGTATTACAGCATGTTAATCATCAGTCATTAAAATGTTGGTATATTTTATGAAAGCAAGATTGCTCAGATGGACAGAAATACACAACCTACCTTTATCAGAAATATTTATGCATCAAAGCCTTTACTGAAGATATTACTAATAGTATTAATAATGGATGACTTTGGACAAGCTGTATACTCAAAGTATAATTTCTTTAGCACATTTGTACAAGCACTTGGAATCTGTCCAAGCCATACTTTGTCAGGCATTTTGTTTTACTTCAACGGGCATAAAAACTTCCTTGCTTTTAACAGGGCGTTTCATAATTTCTAACTACGAAAATGATTTAAAATGCGACACCTATCATTCAACTAGAGCTTAAAATATCACAAGGATCCTCAAGAGCACAGCAAAGAGTGTATTAAAAGACACTTGTATTTATCAACGCTTTCTTTTCCGTATACCAGATTTTATGGAACCACTTCAGAGGGGTGTCAGCCAGTCAGATTCCAGGAATCTGCACTTTAAAGGAAAAATACACACCGGTATTCCATTTCTCCCTAAACATTGTAAGCTTCGAAGTCTTTAACTAACGTGATACTGGAGTCAACAAGCATACTTTTAGAATTTGATTAAAAGGGAATATAATATGGAATCGCGTATCTAAAGAATTTAATAACGGTATGATTATATCCGTGTACTGCGACAGGGCTGTGTAGGGCTGTTTCACCTGCCTGTTCATGCGAGCTGTCTTGTAGCCTACTGGTCTAGGTGCGTGACTACCAACTGGCAGGCTGTGTGATCGAATCCAGCTGGTGCTGGACTTTTCTTTTAACAAACATTTCTTCGAAAAAATAGGTAAGCGATATTATGGACAATCAATTGACTTTTGTATTTCAAAATATCGCAGCATGATCGATATTTGCGATATTTTGAACATATCTTCCCTTCTGACAGCGGTTCCTGCTTCTATTGTGTGTGTGTGCAACAGAGTAAATTTTTATAGAGAAATGGAGGCTGGACAGTATGCGTTACAATATAAAACATTTATATTGATTTAAATCGTGTTCTGATTTAAATAACTTATTATTTTTATTTAAATAATAAAAGTAACACCACAGCATTTCACAATCACGCATTTGTTTCCAATCATGCAAAGTACAGTGATTCACCATGCCTTTCACATGCTCATAAAAGAGATTGATTTAGGAACATAAACATATTACCGTATGAAAACTGTACTGTATACAGTATGTATATTTAATGTCTTAACTGTGCCCGTTTAAGTATTGAATATTCATATCTAATTTTACCACTGAAGGGAAATCTTAGTAGCTGAGCATAAAAAGAATAGGAGCATACTGCAACGCGTGTGAAGGCCATAAACGATATTAATTTTGGAACATAAACATACAGTATATAGCTGGTCTCGGTACTCTAAAGAAAACATTCATGAAACATGGTTTCATTATGACAAGAATCGGTCTTGAGATATTTTTAACTTGATTTACAGTATTTGAGAGGTATGTCTTAACACCGATATCACAGTGCGTAAATACTGCTCACGTATATGTTTCTAGGTTTATATTATGCATTTCATACGGTCAAATTACTTTTGAGCAACTAATAAGAAGCGCGAAACGGTATGCATTTTACTTTCGTTTTGTGCTGGGACCCGTGGATTGATTAGAGATATCAAGTACATACAAGTAATTTTTTAAATGTTGTAGTTCGTCTTGAAAAAATGTTACGAGTACATCATCTATCAACAATTACACAGGTTCTGTTTCCATATTGCGGATTTTGGTTACGTAATATTTTCTAGATTTCACGTTGTGAATATATGATTTGGGCAAACGGAGCCGCAAAGAAGTACATTATGGGTTGTTGTTTTTTTTTTGCAGTTTTATCTAGAACAAGCGATGCTTAAACCTTTGTCTGATTCTTGTGAAACTATCCACACAACAGTTACAGTACCTAGGAGTTGACTTCAGTGATGTCACTGATGGGATGTTTCTAAAAATCCATCCTCTGTAAAACGTCTTCCCTAGTTGTCCTGCATATGGATTCGCTAATGAAGCTGTGTGTTCTGAGCCTGGATCTCTACATTTCTGTATGAACCAGCTTAGAGGGCTAAAGACAGCTTGTGTTTAAATTGAGTGTAAGGCAATTTATGCTTCTAAAGTCATGGTCAGCATTTATTTTTGTACTGTGCTGTAAACTTGTTCTGTGCCAAGTCACATTATTTTATAGCATTTTTATAGCGTTATCAAATCCGGTGGCGCTGTGTGTTAGTTTCCTGACTCCCATGTCACATGGTCTGTGATTGAAACCTGTAAAACCGGTTTAATTCGTCACAGCCAGCACTCTTCAGGTGTGAGGGGCTTCTGCTCGGAATGAAACGCTAAAATGTTTGTGTGTATTCTAATGGTAGTGGGGGCAGGGTGTGTGGGAACAGGTTTGGTTGAAATTGCATTGGAGATCTATGTTCTTCACACCTGAAACATTTTCTCTGAAAGCATTTTCTTCGCAGTTTAACCGATCTTGTTACAGCATGTTACAGTTTACTATTATTAACCATATTCATTTTAAGTGCTTAATGTAAAATCTTGTAAAAATATATTTTCATTGTTCAAATATACATTAAGTCTGACTATCATATAATAAGTTAAATACAAAACTAAAGAAAAAATAGGGTTAAATATAATTCAAAATATTTTGCTAACAATGTTAACTGTTTATGAATAATAAAATATATTAACTAAGGAGTAGGATGGCACAGTTGTTAGTATGTTTTTTTGTTTTGTTTCTTTTTCATAAATACAACAGTAGTACCTGATGTCTCAGTGGCTTTCAAAATTAAATTATGCATGCAAACCTGTGAACTCGAAAGATAACTAAAATATCCATCCATTTATAATGGTGGCAAAGTGGTTAGCATTGCTATCTTGCAGCACTGGGGTCCTAGGTTCAATTCCTGCCATCCTGTGTGTGTGGGGTTTACATGTTCTCTCTGGGTTACATGGTTTTTCTCCATATGTGTGATATGACTCCCTCTCGCACTCCAGAACATACTGGTAAGTTAATTGGTTTATGGGAAAACTGGCCCTGGTGTGTGTGTGTTTGTCTGTCTGTCCTGTGATGGACTGGCGCTATGTCCAGGGTGTCTTCTGCCTTGAGTCCGTTGCTTACTGGGATAGGCTCCAAATCCTCTGTACTGGATAAAGAGATTAGAAATGGAAGTAAAGGCACTGTGTGGATGGAACTATACACAGTGTTAGAAACCCACTATGAAATGGCAGTATCTCACTGAGAATAAAATATTTTATAGTGCTGGCTTAAGGAAACAGCCTTTCCACCTCTCTTGCACATCAGTATCCATACCTAGTTATTTAAACAAATTGCCTCTAATTATAAACATCTTAATATGCTGGCTCTGTGGATCTGCATCAGCTATGTTTGCCCATTCCTTCAATTCATGCTCTTACACAGTGCCTGTCTGCCGTAAGCGTTACAATATACATACCCAACACTGCTTGTACCCATCTGTCATGCAAATAAAACACCTTGAATTGAATTGAATTGAATTGAGGGGAGAGGGGGGAATACTAAAGCCAATACTGGCTCAAGGGGCTTTGACATGCTAATGCGTTGGTTTAACAGTCCGGGTGTGGCAGGCTTCCAATGTCAACTCGACTCGATTGGAAGACAATGAACGTATTTTAGCCCTAAATGAATTAATAGCAAACATGGTTTACATAAAATACATTTTTCCAAGAAAGTTTATAATAATACGATCTATAGTTGAAATCTGAGCCTACTTTAAAAATAAAGGAAAAGCATTTTCAGAGAGCAATCACGCTGTGTTTATGCAGAAAAAGCGATTAGGTTTATGAGCAATCTAATTACCTATTCGCTTAAAATGCTATATAAAATAAAGTTTATTTAGAGATGAATGATCAGTGTCGCAGTTTAAATAATGGGAGTCAGGAAACTAACACACAGCGCCACCGGATTTAATAACGCAGTAAAAACGCTATAAAATAATGTGACTAGGCACAGAAAAAGTTTACAGCACAGTACAATAATAAATGCTGACCATGACTTTAGAAGCATAAATTACCTTACACTCAATTTAAACACAAGCTGTCTTTCTGTATGAACCTCTAAGCTGGTTCATACAGAAAATGTAGAAATGCATGAGCCTGATTATGATTAAAAAACACATAATTAAACACGCGTTTGCGATTTAAATCAGAACACGATTTAAATCAATATAAATGTTTATATTGTAACGCATACTGTCCAGCCTCCATTTCTCTATAAACATTTACTCTGTTGCACACACACACAATAGAAGCAGGAACCGCTGTCAGAAGGGAAGACATGTTCAAAATATCGCAAATATCGATCATGTTGCGATATTTTGAAATATAAAAGTCAATTGATTGTCCATAATATCGCTTACCTATTTTTTCGAAGAAATGTTTGTTAAAAGAAAAGTCCAGCACCAGCTGGATTCGATCACACAGCCTGCCAGTTGGTAGTCACGCACCTAGACCAGTAGGCTACAAGACAGCTCGCATGAACAGGCAGGCGAAACAGCTCTACACAGCCCTGCCGCAGTACACGGATATAATCATACCGTTATTAAATTCTTGAGATACGCGATTCCATATTATATTCCCTTTTAATCAAATTCTAAAAGTATGCTTGTTGACTCCGGTATCACGTTAGTTAAAGACTTCGAAGCTTACAATGTTTAGGGAGAAATGGAATACCGGTGTGTATTTTCCTTTAAAGTACCAAGACCAGCTATATACTGTATGTTTATGTTCCAAAATTAATATCGTTTATGGCCTTCACACGTGTTACAGTATGCTTAGCTACTAAGATTTCCCTTCAGTGGTAAAATTCCATATAAATTTTCAATGCTAAAACAGGACAAGTAAAGACATTTACTGTAAATCTTTCTATGACCGACCAACACACCACAAGTGCCCCTGTTGGTCAACCAATCATGTACCGCGGTATTTTGCGTCATCGCGGGTCACGATGCGCAAGGCCGTAGCCAATTACCCCCGGTACGTGTCTGTGCCGCACACTTTGAATGGCTGCATCTGTGAATTCTTCGAGGAAGTCATAGTAAAACAGCATGCCGCCCCATATATATAGTTCTTGGACGAAGAACTGACAGAACAAAATTGCAACAATTTTATTAACAGGCTGTTTCATGTTCTTCCTAAGATTGTTGAGCGGTTGAGCAATCGGGATTGTGTGTTATGCTAGTCAGATTATGAATGAATATAAGCATTTTATTAACGATTGTTGATAAGAGACAGAAGAGAGAAATAAGACTCCTCGTTACCCCCCACCCCCCCCCCCCCATTTCGATTGCAAACACGTTTAACTGTCTTTGATTCACAAATCTGACAATGCAACGTAAATCATTATCTTGGTCGTCTGCATAATATTTTATTTCACTGCACTTTGACAGATAGTCTTATAAATCAACTGTTGTCAGAATGTACCAGCTGTACAGAAATGACCTTCTTCAACTGTCTCTCTCCACCCCAAGTTCTATTGTGTGAGCCACTGACAAAGTGATGGAGGAAAATGAGCTAACAGCTCAAGTTCAAAGACGGCTGTGGGCTGACCTCAGTGTGAACGCGAGTCCGACATCAATAAGAAGAGTGTGCAGAGGGCTTGGATGTAGATATACCGTAAAAAAAAAACCAACATGCCATATGAAAAAAATAAAATAAAAGGCTCAAGCAAGTGCTTCAATGGATAGAACGGGGAGAAGCATTTCATGATTGACTTTTCACTGATGAAACAGTGGCTCTGGAACGGTTTTCCCAATGGTGTCGATTTAATAAAAAAAGGTAGATATGAATAAGCCAAAGCAAAAATATCCACTGAAGGCTCACGTTTGGGGGGCTATTGCTAGTAGAGGCCTGGGACCACTTCTTATTTTCGAAGGAATAATGGATCGTGAATTCTTTGAGGAAGTTGTGATCAAGCAGCATGCTGTCCCATACATCAGGGAGCACCTTGGATCAAGGCACCGTTTCTTTCAGGACAATGACCCAAAACTCACAGCTGTAAAGGCGAGGCTTAAAGCAGAGGGAGTGAACTGGGTGAAAACTCCAGCTGAATCTCCAGATTTAAATCCAAGAGATAGTATGGTATTCCTTAAAAGACTATTCAGAAAAACCCAGCACAAAGCAAGAACTGATCAATGCGATTTACAAGTTCTGGGAGGAAGAACTGACAGACCAAAGTTGCAACAATTTTATTAACGGGCCGTTCCATGTTCTTCCTAAAATTGTTGAGCGTAGTGGGGGACATTCGGGAAAGATTTCACAGATGCTTTTGTTCCGTCTTGCATTGGCAGATTGTGAATCAATACAAGCATTTAATTAAAACACGCATTTGCTATTTTAATCCAAATGGGGGCAACAGGGACTGTATTATAAAAGCCCAAAAATTAATACATAGTATTAAATGTGTTCTACCTTGACCTTTTTATTAAGTGATCGACAAAACACAGGGCAATGACTTTCTCTGCAAGCTAGTCGAAAAAGCAGGCGAATCAAAGCTCCAAGCCCAGCAGCAACAATTAATACAGTGTATTCTCCTGTCAAGGTATACAATGGAGCAATGCAGAGTACACAATGTGGTTATGCATCGGGAATGTTTGCAAATGTTGCGATAATTATGCAGTATTTGTTTTGGGAACACATTTGTTTTCAAGCAGGTAATTGCTCACTTCTGCTGCAGTAGAACATCTTGGAATCTACATGCTCATAGTTAGACAATGAAAAGGTCTCTGGAATAGGCTGTATAAATGATAAAGCAGAGGCTATGGAGGAAATAAATCGCTACGGAAGCGCATCTGCAACAGAAAGCAACTGGTTTGACATGTACAGTAAAATGTGACACTTCTGGAGCATCAAGTGCATATCCTACAGTGTGAGCTCATTTGCAAGGCTACTAAAAAAGGTTGATCGAGTTAACAGTCCGGGTGTGGCAAGTTTCCACTGTTTCCTGCCAGTCTTGGGCGAAAGTAACCCGTCTTTTATTGGAAGGTTTGCCTATTCTACTCGTACATGAGAATATAATATAAATACACCAAGGGATTCCAGTAAGTTGAGTTCCCATTACAAAAAAACAAAAACAATCTGCAAGCCTGCACTAGAACAGCCATAGTATGGAGACAGACTTCACGGGAAGAGACGTGGAGCTTCAGCTGACTCGTATTGCAAAGTGTGAGGGGTAGGCAAATACAGCGGGATTCTTCTGAAATAGCCGATTATAGTGCATATTACAAGGTATTATTGCTGTATTGATTTATACATTCTATTAGAAATATTTCTTTGCAGCCTGTTCTTCAGGAAAACGCCACACGCAAAACGAGCTTCGAAGACTACCAGGACAGTAAAAAACTTGTTTTCATCCGTCTTACTGGTTTATTTTGACATCTGGTCCACAACTGCTGAATACTACTGGATGACGTTATTCTTGCTTTGTTTGTAAGACTACAAAAAAAGAATTTTCAAGATGGCGCCGTGTTAGTGGCAGCCTGCTACAGCAGCTCGGTGTCTCTTTGTTGTCTTTTTGTTTATTTCAGTTAGTTAATGCTAGCGTTAGTGTTTGTTCTTCATACCTTTGCCGGCAACTAGATTTGCGATCACAACATGATGGATACTAGGAAGCTGAGAAACTTTTTCTTGTTTTTTCTGACACTCGGACCTCTGTGGCTATCGGGTTGCAATGCCGATAGCCACAGAGGCATTGTCTAAACACGGGACCAGCTGATCGTGCTAGCGCGTCCGGCTCTACTCACTGGAGAGAAGCCATTGGTGCCGGAGGAGCTGAGGAGGAGAAGCCGAGGCTGTAGGGCTGGTGCGACGCGAAAGGCGAAGAGAAGGAGATTTAAACCCTACCTTCCTTCGATCATGGGAAATGTGAGGTCCTTAGCGAACAAGATGGACGAACTGGGAGCATTGGTGAGGAGCCAGAGGGAGTATCGTGAATGCAGTATCATGTGTTTCACCGAGACGTGGCTGCAGGAACTTATTCCGGACTCTAACGTTACCATCGGCGGCTTTCAGACGATGCGGGCGGACAGAAACACCGAGAGCGGTAAGAGGAAAGGAGGGGGGCTTGCGGTGCTTGTCAACAACAGATGGTGTAATCCTGGACATACTCATTTTAAGGAGCGCATCTGTAACCCGGACATCGAACTGGTAGCCATAGGACTGCGTCCGTACTATCTGCCGCGGGAGTTTACATGCGCCATCTTTGTTGTTGTTGTTTACATTCCACCTACGGCAAATGCAGAGGTAGCGTGCGACGTCATAAACAGTCACTGCCAGGCTACAAACAAAGCACCCTAGCGCTTTTATAGCTATTTCAGGGGACTTTAACCACGTATCTATTTCCACCACTCTGCCTTCTTTCCACCAGTTTGTTAAGTGCCCGACCAGAGAAAACAAAACACTGGACTTATTATATGCCAATGCTAAGGATGCATATAGTTCCACAGCTCTTCCCCCACCTTGGCAGATCAGATCACAACCTTGTCTTGCTTACACCACTAAACGCGCCTATTGTCCAGCGCCAACCTGTGACCATGAGGACTGTGAGGAGATGGTCTCAGGAGGCTATGGAGGATCTACGTGGTGCTTTGGAGGCCACCGACTGGGATGTGCTGTGCGAACCACAAGGGGACGACAGACAGCATGGTGGACTGTGTGACTGACTACATTAACTTCTGCGTAGACAACACCATCCCCACCAAAGACATACACTGCTTTTCCAATAACAAACCCTGGATCACCAGCGACCTGAAGGCTCTTCTGAATGACAAGAAGAGAGCCTTTAGGAGGGGAGATAAGGAAGAGGTCAAGCGTGTACAGAGGGAGCTAAAGCAGAAGTTAAGAGAGAGCAAGGATGCCTACAGGAGGAAGGTAGAAGACAAGCTGCAAAGGAATAGGGTGAGGGATGTATGGAGCTGCATGAGAGAGATCTTTGGCTTCAAACAGGCTGGGGGTGCAACAGAGGGGAACCTGGAGATGGCCAACGAGTTGAACCGGTTCTTTAACAGGTTTGATTCTGGGTCCTCTGTGGCTCAACACCCATCCCCCCACAGCCACACGCTCCCTAACCCTTCACAGCTGCGACTGCCCAACACCTCCTCCATCCCCCCACAAACATGGCCGCCTACAGCTAGAACGTTAAAAGCGAAACTAGTAGTCCCTAGGGAATTTTTGCATGCATGCAAATTAGTGGACGGAAATGTTATTTCTCAACAACCCCCGACAGCTATGCACCCACCCATCCCCCACAGCTGCCACTCTCCAACACCTCCGCCATTAACATCTGCAGCACTGTAAGCACTATGAGCACCATCCCCCAGGCCAGGCTGACCATCACAGCTGACCAGGTGAAGAAGGAGCTGAAGAGGCTGCACGAGGGTAAGGCCACAGGATCAGATAATATTTGTCCCAGAGTTCTGAGGGCCTGTGCTGATCAGCTGAGCTGAGTGCTCCAGCGACTGTTCAACCTGAGCCTGCGCTTGGAGAGAGTCCCGGTGCTCTGGAAGACATCATGCCTGGTCCCGGTACCAAAAAAAGTGTGCCCCTCTGTTCTCAATGACTACAGACCAGTTGCACTGACTTCTCATGTCATGAAGACACTGGAGAGGCTGGTCTTATCCCACCTGAGACCCCTGGTCAGCTCATCACTGGACACCCTATAGTTTGCCTACCAGCCCAGTGTTGGTGTGGAGGGTGCGATCATCTACATGCTGCAAAGGGCCTACTCACACCTGGACAGGGCTGGCAACAGTGTAAGGATCATGTTTTTCGACTTCTCCAGTGCCTTCAATACCATCCAGCCCTTACTTAAGGAGGAAGCTGGAGGAAATGCAAGTCGATGCTTCCACGACCTCGTGGATCACTGACTACCTGACAGGCAGACCACAGTCTGTGAGACTTCAGAACTGTGTCTGAACAGGTAGTGAGTAACACAGGGGCACCTCAAGGGACAGTTCTTTCTCCATTCCTCTTCACCCTGTATACTTCGGACTTTAAGTACAACTCGAAGTCATGCCACCTGCAGAAGTTCTCAGATGACTCTGCAATTGTGGGATGTATCAAGGGTGAGCAGGAGGAGGAGTACAGAGGACTGGTCAGCAGCTTTGTGGAGTGGTGTGGGGTGAACCACTTGGAACTGAATGTAACAAAGACAAAGGAACTGGTGGTAGATTTCAGGAGGAAAAAGGTCAAACCTACTCCTGTCTACATCCATGGGAGTGGTGTGGAGATGGTGGACTCGTACAAGTACCTGGGAGTGCACATCGACGATAGACTGGAATGGTCTAAGAACATCGAGGCCATCTATAAGAAGGGACAGAGCCTACTTTAATTCTTGATGAGGCTCAGGTCCTTTAATGTGTGTAGTAAGATGCTACATATGTTCTATCAGTCGGTGGTAGCGAGTGCCATTTTCTATGCAGTGGTTTGCTGGGGCTCTGGGATTAGAGCAGTGGATTCTAAAAGGCTGAACAAGCTCATCAGGAGAGCAAGCTCTGTCATTGGGTCTGACCTGGACCCCTTGGAGGTAGTGGCTGAGAGGAGAATGTGTCCAAACTAGAGGCCATCATGGACAACTTCTCCCATCCCCTCTATGACAGGCTTGCCGAAATTAAGAGCACGTTCAGCAATAGACTGATTCATCCACGGTGCGACAGGGAGCGCTACAGGAGGTCATTCTCGCCTTCTGCCATAAGACTGTACAACGCATCCACCTTGCGTCTGGGCAGAGGCAACATCGACAGTGACCTGTTTCTGGACTGAACGCATCTACTGCTACATCTGTTCTCTTTCTTTTTCCCCCGTTTACAACCGTTTTTTGTGCAATATATGCCAGGGACCTATGCAATACATTTATATCTATATTTACATTAATATGTGCGATACAATTTTTCTGTGTACTGTTCTGTTCTAGTTTGTTCTTTGTGTGTCCAGACTGTGAGTAACTTGTATTGTATTGCATGTATTGTACTATTATTATATAATTCGTTACACTGTGGCTGTGTTGTCTGTGTTAAGCTGCTGTTGCACTGCAATTTCCCTCACGGGATCAATAAAGTATCTATCTATCTATCTATCTATCTATCTATCTATCTATCTATCTATCTATCTATCTATCTTCTTATATGTATTCTGTTATTTTGCCACAGGAGGTGGGTCTCTGCTCTTGGCCACTGGTCAGGGTGCCAACCTGTAAAAGCAGCACCTGTGCGAAGACTCTTCTGCAGCAGTGGGAGCAGTATGACTCATTACTGGGAATAGTTGGGAGGTTAAAGATGCAGAAGTCGGAGAACATGTTCAGGCAGTCAAATGCTAGGTCAGCTCTTTATCTCCTGATAAGTGCCTCTCCCTGCTGTACCTGGCGGAACGCACATCTACACAGCCCTCTGCCCCCAGCAGAGCACACACCGCCTTAGGACACTGCATTCCAGGCCTCTCTGCTCACCACCGCCCAGAAATTGGCTGATGCCGTCACCGCTGTCCATCTCCCCTCAGGAAGCACCATCTACACAGCAGAATTCACAGATGCCAATCCGACGTACAGTTCTCCCAGATATCCAACTGTTGCCCATCAGTCAAGAGAAGGAGGAGAATGTTCGTGCAGTGCATCGGCATAGATGGGAAAGTCAGAGCCTACTGCTACAGCACTCTTGTGTTTCGTAATCTTGTACTTATGAAATTTACTGGGAGTGGACCAAATCCATAAATTTCAATGGGTCCAGAGGGAAAAGGGCCTTTTCTTGCAATCCCCAGGAAACCATAATGAGATATGAGTCACTTACTCCTGACACTTAGGAATGCAGTCCAGATGTCCATCTGGCACTCCCTAGACAGATAGGCGCCAATGGATGACCATTGATCATGACAGCCAAGCTTAGCGAAGTGCATCCCCCTTTGGGAGCTGTCCCTTATCAAAGGAAAACATCTTTAAATCAGCCTGCATGAATAGTTTCTCTGTGGCTGCACCACAGAGATGAACAGATCTGGGGCCTCATTTGGGAAAGCTCAGAACACTTAATTCTTTCTTATTAATAAGCCTCGCCGCTACATCAGCTTGCAATGCCTTCTCTACACACTCCCTCCACTCCCTGGTACCAGTACACCGTCAATGCTTGTGAACTTCCAAGGCAAACACATTCACTCCTCTACCAACGCCCGCATAAAACGTTACATTCCCCATTCGCTCCATCACTCACCACAAAAAACCTTGCAAGACCTCATCAAATGTTTTACCAACATTAAAGGAATATTCCTTTGCTCTGCCCACGCATCATATCCCTCACCAAATGTGAAGTTCAACTGATCTTCCTTCCTTTAACCCCACAAGTCTTACTTCTTTCAAACAGTTACCCAACACTTTAACTATTATCTTATAATCTGTACAAAGCATTGTCAAAGGTCTCCAGTTTCTCAAGTAAGTTGTCTTTTACGAAGAATATGCCCCAATGTTTTGCAACAATCAGTCCCAGTATATCCCAGAAAACCGGAAAACTCTGTAGGCAGCCCATCAATACCCAGCACTTTACCTGAATTTATTCCTAATAGAGCCGCTCTCAGCTCCTCTAAATGAAAAGGTTTCTCAAGTCTCTTGTGCTCCTCTGGGATCTGCGTCATGTTTTCCAGAAAACTCCCTCAGTTCCTCATCTACTTTTTTGCTAGAAAAAAAGGTCCTGGTAGAAAACAGTTGCTGCTTCCAACATTCCCTTCTCCGTGACTACAACACCATTCTTATTCTGAACTCCCTCCATCATCCTCCTTTGTTTTTGCTTTATTTGACTGAAAAAGAAGGTGTAGAAAGTTCCATTCTGCTGCAAGAATGCCAAGCAGGCTTGAAAAAAAAATATTCCTTGTCCCTCCCCCCCATAAAAGAATCTTAATTTTGTATTTAAAGCTGAAACTATTTCCATATCTATATGAAGACCTTCATTACACGTGATATAACTTATTCAGGTCATCCTGCAAAATTCTTCCCTCTTTCCAGAGGACCCTCTTGTCAACAAACCTGAAATCTTTCTTCCATTTCTCTTATACTCCATTATATTTCCTCAACACTCTTAATTCTTCCTGGATAAGAAATTGTCCTTCACCCATTCACACTCCCTCAAAAAACTTTCAGGTGCCTCCATCTTTTTTTACTCCGTTGCAGAAACATGTGCAGACAAGATGGTTTCACATGACTGTGGTCTGCCAATGTCCCTACTGCTTACAGCTGCAAAACCTTTTGCCCTCTGCAAACAGTCTTTACACACAAATTACATTTGATTTCCTCTGCACAGGCAGACACCAAGTGACCTACTGGGCCACATCTACTACACGCTTCTGCAGTGCAATCTATAACAAAATGTCCCACTGCTCCACAATGTCCGCACGCAAGTGGCTGCCCCGATAATACAAAAATCCTATCATACAGTTCTTTGTACATCAACTAATCTTTTAAAAATATCTTCTTCCAAACATACGGGTTGAACAGATGTACTGTCAGAGGCCTAAGCTCTTTTGCAAATAAAGGCTCAATGAAAAAGTCATTTAGAAGCTCATGTTTTTTTTGTGCTGTCCCTATTCTTGAACACTGAGCAGCAGACAAAGTCAAAGATCTTTTTACCTGGAAAATCTTGAACATAGTAGACATCCTCCAGCTCCAAACCAAATGTCCTGAGAAGCACTTCATCCACAAAGGTTCTCTTTTTAGCAGGCCCATTCATGGTTGTTCTCCATCCCGTATCTCCACATTTGTCCTTCACCACCTCCTTTCTTATAGGCAAAAAGTACAACCACCTAGCCTGAAAGACTCAGACACTCAGGAAAAAAAAAAACAAGCCCAAAAGGTTCTCTCCATCCAAGCCCCTGGCTAAGCAAAAGCCAAGGAATCCAGATCCAATTCAAAAGACAAAGCACTAAAACTATGTTTGGACTGGAACAAGGTGCAGGCATCCCGTTGGTGGACTGCAGTGTAGGCCGTTACCTCTGGAGCCCTGTAAAGGCACAGCTAGTGGCTTCCCTACAGCAGATGGCCACCTGGCTTCCACTCCTGCTGTCACCTGCTGCCAGCATTATGCACTGGCGGGGGCACTGATCTTCTGTCAACGGCCTGACAATGACCACAGCTATGGGGGAGGTTAACTCATTAGCATATGCCCCGCCCACAAGCAGCAGCAACACTTACCAACCTGAAAACAAAAAGGGACCGACACCTCCTGACCTGAAGGAGAAGGGAAGACACAGGGGAAGGAAGAAAACTCTGACAAAGCTGGTCTAATAGCATGAAATTTATGTCATTCATTTTGTTTTGACCAGAAGGGAAGGTAGGAACTTAGGCCTAGGTAGGAATTTGTGCTACTCCCTGAAAACAATGAATTGCAGTTCATCCTCTCCAGTAGTTTCTGGAGGCTTTCTAAAGTAATTAAAATAGCTATTCGAGCTTTTTATTATTTTTCGGTACTTTTTACAAAATCTTCTGGTATGTGAACAATACCATTCCAGGTCCTGTCTTTACAAAAAATATGTTGAATTGTATATATTTGTTAAATTTGTCTCAATTTTGTATCCAGGGTGGGAGACACACAGGGCAAGATCTACAGGCATTTTCATCTTTTTTCTCAGGACACAACGCAAAAAATGGATCTTTAAAGAAGAAAAATCCTGGAGTCCTTGCACTGGCTTCCGGTCAAATTCCACGTAGACTTTCTCATGCTCACCTATAAGGCTCTACATGGCTTGGCACCTCAATACCTGTCTGAACTATTATCGCCCTACTCCCCACCTCGCAACCTCCGCTCTTTAAATTCTGCCCTCCTTACTGTCCCCCAAGCCCGTCTACATTGTATATTAATTATTAATTGTATGGGTGACAGGGCCTTCTCCTGTTATGCCCCCAAGCTCTGGAACTCTTTGCCCAAGAATATCAGAGAGTCACCTTCTCTAAACTTCAAATCCAGACTCAAAACCTTGAGCTGTTTAATCTCGGTGAGACCGCAGCCGATGATCTTCTGGGCCATATTGACCATTCTCTGCAGTGCCTTGTTTTCTCGCGAAGAGGTGTTGCCATACCACACGGTGATCCCGTTGGTGAGGACGCTCTCGATGGTGCAGCAGTAGAAGTTCACCAACACATGTATTGGCATCCCCCATCCCTTGAGGCACCTCAAGAAATAAAGGCGCTGCTGAGCCTTCTTCATGATAGAGTCAGTGTTCACAGTCCAGGTTAGATCTTTAGAGATGTGAATTCCCAAAAACCTAAAGCTGGTGACTGTTTCCACTTCCGTTCCATCAATACTGAGTGGGCTGTGAGTGTATGGCCTGTGTCTCCGAAAGTCCACTTGGACTCAGACAGCAGCCTTGTGGGGTTCCAGTGCTCAGGGTGAGTGGTGTTGATGTTTTATTGCCTATCCACACCACCTGTGGTCTCTCGATAAGAAAGTCCAGCAGCCAGTTGCAGACAGAGTTGCACAGACCTAATCCCCTGAGCTTTGTCACCAGTTGACTGGGTATGATGGAATTGAATGCTGAACTGTAGTCTACAAACAGCATTCTCACATACGAGTTCTAAGTGTCCAGGTGTTCCAAGGCTGTATGCAAAGCCAGGGAGTCAGCATCATCCACTGATCTGTTGTTCTGGTAGGCGAACTGCAAGGGGTCCAGGGACTCTGTGATGGAGGAGTTGATGTGTGACAACATCAGCTTCTCCAGGCATTTCATCACCACAGATGTTAATGCTACTGGGTGGTAATCATTCAGGCATGTCACTTTTGCCTTTTTGGGGGTTGGAACAATAGTGTTTTTTTAAAGCAGGTGGGGACCATGGACTGTGACATGGAGGAGTTAAAGATGTCCGTAAACACTGTGGTCAGCTGGTCACTGTAGTCAAGAGTAAAAAAAAAAAGAGAAATTCAGGTGATGTGCAGGTACATTGAATTGCTTGAAGAAATAGTCAGTGATGATAAAAGAAAAGATGCACAGAGGAGGGTGGATGGGATGAAGAATGTGTGGCAGTTAAAAAAACCTACAGAGACCCATTAGACTTCTTGTGTTAAATCATTACTAATCAAGGTTTTTGATTGTACAAACTGTTCATTAAAGTATTAGAATTATTTTGCAATCCAGAATGAACAGGTCTTTTTCAAAATCCACCAACAGAGGCTAAAATGAAACAAAAACATGGGTTTGACAAAAAGGGTTTGTAAAGGGTTTTAAGCTCTACTTCCAGCAAGAGATTAAAAGATAATTGTGACAGGCCATCAGCTGGTCCTCATCAGAGATCAGTGACCAATGTGAGACTGTGAGCAAGACTGAGACACTACAGGCCAGAAACACTGCCAGAGATTTTATCCCATTTCTTTTTTTAAGAATAAACAAAGCTTCTGAGCTGCTTCCTCCATAATTAGAGCTTTAAATGGTCAATTTTTATCAAGTCAATAACAACAATAATAAATAACATATTGTAATATCGCTCAGGGTGTGGAATCCCTCTTTGAGAGGTAGGGGTTACTAGGAGATCACAGCTGAACAAAGTTTATGTGTTAAAGAGCTTCAGCTGTGGGAGGGCTTTAAGAGTAGGCTGAGCACTTCCCTTTGTGATGATGATTAAGCCTGGATGTCAGTTCTGGTCTTGCTTTGGAGCTGAGTGTGGCTCAGGATCTGAACACACTTCAATACAGCTCAGAGATCTTAGCTTCTTGCACATCTTGTATAATAAAGGACTTTCAGGCTGAATCTTTGTCAGTAGGTGCCAGAGCAAAATCAGTCTCTTGAACATTACACGTTCTCTCAGTTACAGCAGTATGTAAAAGAAGTGAAAGCAGCCAATTACTATGATGAACAGAGAGGGGTCAGTGATTAAAGTGAGCTAATTGTTTTAAAAAGTCCTCAAATGGTTCAAGAATAGTTTTATATGTTTACCAGCACAGCACACAGTGGCATTCAGACCAGTATGATCACTTTATCCAATTTATAGGTCTCTATTCCTTTTCAGATCAGCACGGTGTATGTCAGGGTTAGGTGTTGCCGTGCAGCAGACTGCACAGTTATTCACACAAAAGATGACTTGTTAATGTGTATCTGAATGTGCAGTCTCTCTTATTGTCAGTGTCCACACGAATGGCTGTCAAACTGAATTTCATGGTTGCACCTGAAGGTTTTTATTTTTGTTGTTTCTTAAGGGTATGAGAAGTATATAGAATTATGCTTCTGTACTTTGTGATTCTGCTTCCTGTATGCAGAATTTTGCAATATTAAAAGTTATCTGCCAGGTGTTTGTCCAGTCTTGAATTCCATCTACATCTTCTTAATTTCCTTTGCTGCTTGTACCGAATATTTAATATTCATAAAGACCCTCTGGAACCATGTCGCTCAGCTCTGTTGCTCTGGGGTTTGATTCCAGCCTGAGGCTCCTGCTGTCATGTTCATGTTCTGCTGTGAGTTCATGTTCTCTAACGCGGGTCAGGCAGATGTCCAATAAAATAGGAGGAAAACTAGGGCAAACAGATTTATTAAAAAATATTGCAACTAAACAATGCGTAAATTTATACATCATACAATGTTACACTGCATACAAAAAAATCTCAGAGGCCTACATTCTACAGACCTGTAACTCAAAAGTCTGTACACTTTACATCTTTACAGACATAATTTATTCATGAGTGGTAGATCTTTTTGCAGTACCTAATCTAAAGTTGAAACTATTCATCCACTATAAAGGTTTGTTAATGTTTACTATCTATTAGTACATTTATGGGCATTGGGCTTTGAGCTGACAAAGTCTGTACCGCAGTGAAGAGAGCAATGGGTCCTACGGAGTTGTTGGGTAGAACTAATGATCTGTTAAGCATTATATAATGTTTGTAAATGACTTATTAATGAAAGTTATTATAAAGTGTTACCAAATATCTAAATTGGTTGTGTAAGGGAAGCTCTGTATGAACAGAGATTGGTGAACCACTGATGTCCTTTCCTACACACAGAGTAAGGCTGTGTTTCATGTTTCAACTTTATGGGTACATTTTGAAACATTTCATAACCTTTGGAGAATGTTAAAGGCCGTTTGGGGATTCTTGGGGACATAGGGGTACATTTCAAGATATTTGGAAACCTCTGGGGGAGGTAAGAATGTTATGGAACATTTGGTTACATTTTGCAACATTTGGGAAATTCTAGGGCTCATCTGAGTACATTACAGTTCTTTGGGAATATTTTGGAATGTTATAGAATGATTGAGAATGATTGGTATAATTATGGAACTTGTATACATTTCTTAGACATTTGAGTCAATTTCAAATCAGTTGGGGAAGGTTTTGGAACATTTGGGTACACCTTGGATACATTTGTGGAAGTCTGGAACATTTAGAGGCATTTCAGTCCATTAGGGAATCCTTTTGGCAACACTATGGAACACGTTGGGACATTTGCACCCACCACTCTTTCAACACCTTACAGCGAATTCAGAATGCAGCAGCTAGAATTGTTACTAGGAGCAGAACGTATGACCATATAACCCCTATACTTAGCTCTCTTCGTTGGCTTCCTGTCAGGTACAGGGCGGACTTCAAAATCTTTCTACTTAGTTACAAGGCTCTCAGAAGTCAGGCACCTGTCTATCTTATGGAACTTATTAATGTATACCATCCAAGTCTCCTGCTTAGATCACAGAATGCAGGTCTTCTTCATATTCCATGCATTAATAAAAAAAAACAGTTGGCGGTAAAGCCTTTAGTTACAGGGCCCCTAGCTTATGGAACAGTCTCCCACCCCATATTCGGGATGCTGAGTCTACCGTGAGTTACCGTAAATTCCCCGATAGTACCGCAAGTAAAATAATAGTATCCGGAATTTCCGCAAGGTGGAGCTAATAAAGCTCAACCTCTCATGTTTGAGCTGTCGCCATCAAAGTCTTTAACGAAGATATTACTAATAGTATTAATAATGAATGACCTTGAACAAGCTGTAAACTCAAAGTATTGCCCTGGTCCACATTCTTTTTTTCATTGACCGTCTTTGTAAAAGTAACACCACAGCATTTCACAATCACACATTTGTTTCCAATCATGCAAAGTACAGTAATATTTGAGAATCTCCGATTCACCATGCCTTTCACATGCTCATAAAAGAGATTGATTTAGGAACATAAACATATTACTGTATGAAAACTGTACTGTATACAGTATGTATATTTAATGTCTTAAATTAATTAAAACCGACAATTGTACAAGCACTTGGAAACTGTCCAATCCCTAGTTCATCAGGCATTTTCTTTTACGCTGCGGGCATTCTCCCGGTCTGGCGCCGGTCTGTGTCTTCTAGGATATAATGCCAGCGAATTCTTGTTTTTATGTCCACTATAACAGACAATCTCCTTTGCTTTTGACCGAGCGTCTAACCCCTCTGATTGGAGAAAAAAGATGTGCTGGTTTGCTATACATACTGTACCAGGAAGATGATTTCTTTCTATTCAAAACATGTATTTTAAAAGTTTAAGAAGTAAAAACCGTATGGCGTACACAGATTTCTAAACTGATCAGGATCGTTATCTTTGTCTTATCCATAATAATGTTCACCGCTCTGTCCAGCAAATTAATAATAAACTTTATTTTATATAGCGTTTTAAACGAATAAGTAATTAGATTGCTCATAAACCTAATCACTTTTTCTACATAAACACAGTGTAATTGCTCTCTGAAAATGCTTTTTCTTTTTATTTAGGCTCAGATTTCAACTATAGATTGTATTAGTATAATTAGTATAATTAGTAAGCCTCTAATTATACTAAAAAAAACGTTTGCCCAGCCTAACACTATTGTTGTTATTGTTTTTATCCTGTAAAGCGCTTTGAGGAGCACAGCTTTCTCACCACTTACTTTTTGATACCATCCTTACATAAAGCAGAAACTTCTTGTATTTTCCGATGACATACAAGTGGAAAGATTACAGATTTTAATCGTCTTTTTTCTGAACCAGGGAAAATCTGATCATGTTTCTCTATAACAATAATAAAAAAAAATATTTTACATATCACCTTTAAAAGTGGCATCTCAAAGCAATACAGTAGATGTAAACCACAGATTACAAAGTAAATACCCAGACAAACGCAAACACGTTTTTAATAAAATGCTTTTATTCATTCAGCAGAGAGAGAGCGTAAAACCTGGGCGTAACAGCTGTTCCTTTTTCTGATCACTCGCTCTCTGGATAAAAGTCTCACCTGTCCTGTTCTTTGTTTTCCTAATTTGCTGATTATGCCTTCTGCGATCCACTCCTGCCCTCACACCTAAAGAAGATTTATTTAAATTTCTTTGCGCGGTCCATTGTGCAATTAACCCTTGTATGTGCTGTCCTTAAGGTGATAGAGAAAAAAGAGCTGACTGACAAGATTTAAGATGTGGCTGTCAATGATGGATTAAAAAAAAAAACACATTGCCCGACGTTAGTTACATTGCTTAAAAAAAAAATATTTTGAGAGACTGGATAAGTAATTCAAGTGTTTTTTTTAACTTCCTGAAAAACAACTAATAATTTAACTATATGTGCAAACGTTTTATGATATGTCGTTGTTGTGAACGTCTGTGGACATGTGCTGGCTGGACAGGAGGCTCTACTGTACACAGAGAGGGGCGGGAGGGGGGGACAAGCCGATACATACTCTTAGAGTTTGATTAATAGGGAATATAATATAAAAATATAGTACTAAAACTAAGATACACTCTGCAGACATTCACAACAGCGACTGTCAGAAGATAGGACACAGCGGCTCAGACACCCGCTGAATGGAAAGGGACACTTTAATGTTCTGGATGGCTAATACTAAAGCCAATACTTTAATATTCTTTTCTGTATGTTTAACAATAGTGGGTACTGGCCTAATTCGGCCCTGCTCCCGTTGTTAGGTGTTAATGTGTTGTTGTTAAGTGTGAATTTGTACCTGTTTCCCTGAGGTCTGGCTTTTTTTCTGGAAAACCATAACTCTGGTCTTATCCAGATTGACTGTCAGCGCCCAGGTCTGACAGTGCTGCTCCAGCAGCGACAGGTTCTGCCGCAGCCTCTGTTCTGTGGGTGACAGCAGGACCGGGTCGTCTGCAAAGAGCAGGAACTCAATTTCTGTAATTAATGCAGATCAGTAAATCAAGGGACAAAACAATTGTGCCCGGCTCCTCAATGGGCTTTGACGTGCTAATGCGTTGGTTTAACAGTCCGGGTGTGGCAAGCCTCTAATGTCTCCCGACTTCGGCAAAAGGAACCTGCCTTTCATTGGACGGGAAAGCAAGAGCCGACCGCTACGCCTCCCTTGTGTTTCAAAATCTTGGGACTTTTGAAATTAACTGGGGGTGGACCACATCTGTAAATTTCGATGGGTCCAGAGGCAAAAGTGCCTTGCCTTGCAATCTCCGGGAAACCATTAGTAGCATGGTGAATCGGAGATTCTCAACCCTTACTTCGTGC
This sequence comes from Lepisosteus platostomus, assembly GCF_059453375.1. NCBI lineage: Eukaryota > Metazoa > Chordata > Actinopteri > Semionotiformes > Lepisosteidae > Lepisosteus > Lepisosteus platostomus. The sequence continues at coordinate 4,621,084 of NC_142625.1, forward strand.
GACTGGAAAATAATTTGTGATCGGATCAACGGAATGCTTCGTAGAAGGAGGCGCTCTTTTACTCTAGTCTAACAGTCTGTCCACAAACAAAACATTCCTGTTAGACAAGAGGAATGTAAAAAACAATTACTTTTTGTCAATGAAAACCGGTGTGTGTGTCTCTCTCTGCTGGATGTCCCTCTCACTCTCTGCTGAATGAATAAAAGCATTTTATTAAAAATGCGTTTGCGTTTGTCTGGTATTTACTTTGGTCCTTTTAACTGTTTTTCCATCTACTGTATTGCTTTGAGATGCCACTTTTAGAGGTGATATGTTGTTATAGAGAAATGATCAGATTTTCCCAGGTTCAGAAAAAAATATCTAAAGTATACTAGTTTGTCACTCTTCTCATCCCCTCTTTGCTAAATGGCTTTTGAATAGAGTCACATGAAGAGAGAGGTGAAACAGCCCTACACAGCCCTGTCGCAGTACACGAATATAATTATATCTTATTAATTTCTTTAGATACGTGTTAGAGTGGGCTGCTAGAGCAATAGGATCCTATGCAGGACTCTAGAGTGGAGAAAACACTGAGCAGAATCGCAAGGCAAAAAACGAAAACCAGGAGGCAGGTGAGTAAGTCGGTACACAGGGTGGCGAACAGGAGGCAACAATCCAAATCACTAGGCAAAAATCCAATCCGGGAAGCAGGTGAGACGATCGAACACGGAGGCGTAAACGGGGAAGCAGCAATCCAAATCACAAGACGAAAGAGTAAACGAAAGACAGACTAGGAATTCGAAAACCTGAGACAAACCAGAAGTAAACCGCGCACTAGGGAGCTCTAGGAGAATCCGCAATAGTGAGCGGGGAAGTGAGGAAAAGGAGAACTAAAATAGAGACGGAAGAGAAGGTGATTGGCGTTACTTGCGGCATGAGCTTGTCTTACCGGGTGTGTGCGCGGGAATGCGAGAAGGGAGAGCGGCACGAGTGGAATGCGTAACAATACGCGATTCTTTTAATACAGTCTTTGCTGTGCTCTTGGGGATCCTTGTGATATTTCGAGCTCTGGTTGAATGATAAGTGTCGCAGTTTAAATAATTTTCGTAGTTAGAAATTATGAAACGCTCTGTTAAAAGCAAGGGAGTTTTTATGTCCGTTGCAGTAAAAGAAAATGCCTGACAAAGTAGGGCTTGGACAGATTCCAAGTGCTTGTACAAATGTGCTAAAGAAATTATACTTTGACAGCTTGTCCAAAGTCATTCATTATTAATACTATTAGTAATATCTTCGGTAAAGGCTTTGATGCATAAATATTTCTGATAAAGGTAGGTTGTGTACTTTTGTCCAACTGAGCAATCTTGCTTTCATAAAACATACCAACATTTTAATGACTGATGATTAACATGCTGTAATACACAGTTTAATTTAAAAGCTCAAATGCTGTACATGAGAGGTTAAGCTTTATTGGCTCCTCCTGGTGGTTTTACAAGGTGATGCCAGATACTTTCCAGCATGACGTCAAATAACGCAATTAACCCCGTGATACTGCGTGATACCGCGACACGCCCACCGGGGTATACCGCGAAATACCCCCACCCATTTTGAATGGCTGCATCTGTAGGTGTTACTAGGAGATCACAGCTGAACAAAGTGTATGTGTTAAAGAGCTTCAGCTGTGGGAGGGCTTTAAGAGCAGGCTGAGCACTTCCCTTTGTGGACATTAAGCCTGGTTGTCACTTCTGGTCTTGCTGCAGAGCTAAGTGTGGCTCAGGACCTGAACACACTTCAATACAGCTCAGAGATCTTGGCCTTTTGCACATCTTGTATAATAAAAGACTTTCAAGCTCAATCTTTGCAAGTAGGTGCCAAAGCAAAATCAGTCTCTTGAACATTTCAAGTTCTCTCTGTTACAGCACTATGTAAAAGAAGTGTAGGCAGCCAATTACTATGATGGACAGAGAAGGTGTCAGTGATTAAAGTGAGCTAATTGTTTTAAAAAGTCCTCAAACGGTTCTAGAATAGCTTTATATTTTTATCAGCACAGCACACAGTGGCGTTCAGACCAGTATGATCACTTTATCCAGTTTATAGGTCTCTTTTCCTTTTCAGATCTGCACAGTGTACGGCAGGGTTAGGTGTTGCCCTGCAGCAGACTGCACAGTTATTCACACAAAAGATGACTTATTAAAGTGTATCTGAATGTGTCTGACATCACAAGTCTCTCTGATTCTCAAAGTGTCAGCACGAACGGTTAACAAACTGAATTTAGTGGTTGCACCACTGTTTTTTTTTTGTTACTTAAGGGTATGAGAAGTATATAGAAGTATGTTTCTGTATGGTGTGATTCTGCTTCCTGTATGCAGACTTATGCAATATTAATTCGCTTGTCCAGTCTTGAATTCCATCTACATCTTCTTAATTTCCTTTGCTGCTTGTACCGAATATTTAATATTCATGAAGACCCTCTGGAACCATGTCGCTCAGCTCTTTTGCTCTGGGGTTTGATTCCAGCCTAAGGCTCCGTCTGTCATGCGAGCTCATTATGTTCTTTAGTGCAGGTCAGATGTGCAATAAAACTGGAGACAAACTAGGGCAAACAAACAGATTTATTTTAAAATAACGCAACTTAACAACGCATACATTTACACATCATACAAAGTTACACTGCATACAAAAAAGGCCTACATTCTCTCAGAGGCCTACATTCTACAGAGCTGTAACTCAAAAGCTTGTACAGATGCAGCCACTCCTTATTACTGCATTAGTGGTACCACACAGCACTGCAGTACGGCAGGGAAGTGTGGTTCACTGGCCAAAGACGATCGATAGATGTCACTTGTGGTACGTTAGGTGTTAGTTTACTTCATTTAGTCTTTTTCTCTACTGTGCATGTTTAAATCCCCTTGGAATATTAATGTGAAATTTTACAACTAAAGGGAATTTTTTTTATGCTGAAAATAAAAACGGAAGTATAGCATAATATATACCTAAAGTAATGCAAATTGTAGCAACAAGTAATCTGTAACGAACAGTTCTTTCCGGACCCTATGCGGACGACACAGTCCGACGGAGTGGGGAAACACTGGGGAAACGTCATGCAGGAAAACGGGGCTGAAGACAAGGGGGCGTGTCCAAGGTGCGCTGGTGCACGGGGGAGGTGTGGCCGAGGCGAACAATCCAAGAGTAATCCTTAGGGAAAATCCAAAACACACGAGTAAGTCCAAAACCAGGAGATCCATCAGAACAAGAATTAAAAACATGAACCGGGTCAGAACCGGCGGACAGGGAACGGGAACGGGAACGGAGATTAAAACCTTAACGGGACCAGGCGCTTCCAGGTCCCGGACTCACACGGTGCGGAAACCAGATGCAGAGCCCGGAAGAGCGTCAGCGCCTGGCTTTTAAGGTGGGCAGGGAATAGGGCGCAGGTGCATGGAATAAAGTCTTGAGTGATAGGGCTGGAGCACCCTTAAGGAGGGGGAACTAATATCGTGACATAATCTGAAACAATCCAACTAAATATTGATAATAAAAAATATATTTCACACATGCTGTACTGTAGTGGCTTTAAAGCCATTTGGTCTCATATAGTCTCATGCATAACATAACCCTAACCCTAACCCTAACCTAATGTACATACAGTAGATGGTAGTGATGGCTAAATATAAAAACTAAGCACACACAATATTCCACCACCTCCATAAACATTTTCTGCATCAAAGTCTTCACCTCTGTAACTTACGGTAGATATTTTGGAAATGTTTGTGCTTGTTCTAACTATACGCAGTCTATAAACTTCATAAAAAACTATAATGTTGTATCCTTTTTTAAGCATACATACTAAAAACTGTTATTTTTGTAAAAAAAATGTGTAATGCCGATTTCATGTCAAATGATAAGTAATATTAACATTGAACCACACAACTAAAGAATTTTGGCAGTTAAAAATATCAGCAACACTTTGTAATAACTTTCATTAATGAGTCATTAACAAACATTATATAATGATTAACAGATCATTAGTTCATATACATTCACATAGTTATAAATGCCATTAAGTGATAATTCATATTTTAGGTGATGTGTTTTCAAATAATAAAGTTTGTTGTTCATGATTTGTAGTCTGTTAAACTGTCTATTTCATGTTTCTGTCTGCTTTGTAACATTGAAAGAATGTACGCAGGATTTTACACTTTACGTCTTTACATATAATTTATTCAAGAGTTGTGGAGCTAGGTTACTTGGTGAAGCAGTGAGTTGGGGGTGGGGGGAGGTACAGTTTAGGGTGTAACAGGATGTATATTGATGGGGTCATTTTGCTGCAAGGGAAAGATGGATGGGGATTAGGTTGTAGGGTCTGCAGTTGGATGGTTGTATTTTTGTTCTGTTAATTGACTGTTTGGAATAAACTTTTTTTTTATCTTTTCTTTTCAGTTTAATATCCAAAATGTCCCCCATATGGGTAACCACATATAAAACATGATCAGGAGCTTGCTATGCATAGACATGGTATTATGTTTTCATGAATGGTGCACTACCTAAGGTCCAGTGACAGACCACGTAAGCAAAGGGGACTGATGCTCTTCCTTTTTCCTTTCTCTGTCCTTTGTCTAGTAGGGAGGTAAATATGTGTGACCTGAAAGCCAGTTTGTCATTTCCTTACCTGCTGTTCTGTTTCTGCCTGCAGGTCAGTAGATGCTGCTGCTTGTGGGAGGAGCCTTAGCTAATGAAGTAGTCACCCCCTGGTGCTGCGGTTATTGTCAGGTCATTGACAGAAGATCAAGGCCCGCATGTCGGGCTGGAAGCTGGGCAACATTGGGAGTGGAGTCCAGGCGGCTGCCTGATGCAGGAATGCCACCAGCCAGCTGTGCCTTCTCTGGGATCCAGAGGTGGCAGCCAATGCCACGATCCAGAAGCTTGAGTTTCTAGACTTTTTTGTGGGGGAGAGGACTCTGGCCATAATGCTGAAAATGGAGAAGACTTCGGCCACCAAGAATGCAAAGCAAGGTACATGGTATGAAAGAAGCTTTCGAAAAGGACTTTGAGAAGGATGCCTTTGAGGACAACATTATCTTCAAGTACCTGCCCTTGCAACCGGAAGATGTTTATTGCCTCCAGAGCTTCCTGGGTAAGAACATTTTCGATCTTTCACTGTCATCTCCTGGTCCATACTGACTGCACGTAGACAAGAAGAGCCTTTTGTAAATTTTTTACTCGAGCCACTGTTTGCTCGTGAGCTGAGGCCCTTATGGGTCCATATGTTTAGCCCCTATGACATGTTCATGTTCAAAGATGACATTGTGAACTTCCTAAAAAGGTTTTTGGATGTGCAGGATACTGGGGTAAAGATACTTGACAGGAAGAAAATATGGAACAGGAAGAGAAAGTACATGGTTCGCTTCAGAGCTGATCCCAAAGCAGAGGACAGGCTTTTACACCACCCTGTGTCCTTTACAATTGGGGTTAAAAGAGGCTACCTGTATTACCTGTATTACCCAGAGCAACATTTTGAATGTAGGTGTTATGGGCAGAGAGGTCATTATGCTTCAGACTGCAAGGTCCAGGTGTGCAGGAAATGCGATGAAGTAAAGTAGGTCACAGTGCATTGACGTGCAGATCTGAGCCCAAATGCAATTTGTGTGGGGGCTCTGGGCATGTTTACAAGTTGCTGCTGTCACCGGCGACATACCTACAGCAAGCACGTCCTCGGCTCGTCATGTGAAGGACCCTGCAGCTGTGCCAATCGAGAAGCCGGTGTTGGTGCCGGTGACACCATCGTGGAGGAGATGGAACCAGGAGAGAGTGACAGGTGCGTAATGAGACGAGCTGCAGGCAGACGATGGCAGAACTCACCTTTGAGGAAGATCACCATGGCCAAACAGAAGCTTCAGATCCGGCTGGTGCAGAGAGGGAAGACATGGGAGTCACGCATGACCCACTGGAGTGCTTGCGGGTGATGGTGGAAAAACCAAGTCTTGACCCTGTGGAGAAAAGAGTGTAATTGGGCAGATAATATGGAAAACGAGGAGGACATGGACACCACCATCATCAAGAAGACTGGGAAAAGGAAGGAGACATGTCACACGTCTTCTTTAGTGAAGAAACCGAGCAAAGGGCCTTTGGAATTTTTGGAGGAGATGGCTGAAGATTCGCTGGCCCAGACCGATGGCTCATCACAGGGGTCTGAGAGTGTAGCAGGAACCCATATCAGGGCTGGATCTTCTAGATCTTGCATTCCAGAAACCGAAGAGACACTGGTTCGGCAGAGGCCCTGGAAGAATGCATGCAGCCACAGGTTATCCGGCAGGGAGAATAGTCTGAGGTCTGTATATTTGCAGAGGTACCCTTGAGGTTCAAGGCTTACTGTAAATGGGACTAAAAGGCCAATAAATTAGTTTGGCCTAAGACTGAATTTAGTGGTTGCACTTTGATGAGTAACTATATCTCGGGCAGGGATTGCGGCGCAGTGTGGGCATTTTGGTGGGGAAATTACAACACTAGAGGGGATGGACCAATCGGATGGAGGCAATCGATAAGAAGGTGTTACTGGTGGATCTAGTTAAAGACTAGCTAGAGGATAAAAGTGAATTTAAGGAAATGTTTGAGAACGGGGTCCAAAGACATGCTAACATGGTGGTGAAGACTTTGGAATCTCCTGTGCAGTTCCTAGAACACTGTGCATGGAAGAATGGGAACATGCAGTACCTAACCCGGGCGTCAAGTTTTCACTGTGGAATGAAGGCGCTCATGGGGGTGACAGTAGGTTGTGAATGGGTGGGAGGATAGAAAGTCTGTTTTTACGGAGGCAAAGAGGGGTGGCTGTGCGTCAGGCTTATATGGAGCTGATGCCGTTCCTACGCCAGTACTCAGAGTCCTTGTTATAACCCTAATGCTGAAGATCCTAACATTAAATGTACGTGGGTTAAGGAACACGGTTAAGAGGATGGCGGTGTTCACTTACCTGAAAACTATGTGCTTTGACATCTGTCTGCTGCAGGAGGTCCACTTAAAAGATGAGAGTGATGTTGTATAGTTTACACGGGAGTGGGATAGAGGAGACTCACGGTGGAATATTGGTGGAGTCCATTCCTCTGGCGTAGGAATCTTACTAGGTAATAACGATTGTATGGTAGAAAGATGTGAGAATGTAGTGCCTGGGAGAATGTTGGTTTTCGATATTTGTTTTGGTGTAAGTAGCAGAGAAAGATGTCTCTTCCCTGACCAGCAGAGATATACCTGGAGGAATTCCCGTGGGGCCAGGAGTCGATTGGATTACTGGTTTGTGCCTCAGGGGGTGCAAGTGGTGGATGTAAGTCTGAGTCCATCTTGGTTTTCTGATCATGATGGGTTGCTGTGTGAGTTGGAGCTTGGGGTGCTGAGTTTTGGGAGGGATGTGTGGAGGATGGATGTGATGTTTTTGCAGAATGAGAAGTTTAGGGCACAGTTTCCGGCATGGTTTACAGAGTGGTTAAGCTGCAGGGGTGTTTTTCGTCTTTGGTGGACTGGTGGGAGTGCGTTAAAAAGAAGACTAGGGGGGGCGTGGCTATGCGCTAAGAAGGACGTGTATTTGTTGAGCTCCTTGCCGAATTTAGCAAAATAGGCATAAAAATACAGTCTTTTAACACAAAATAGCAACATAACACTCTTACAGTGTAATAATGTCACTTGCCGACTATTTTGGACAAACCCCTCTCGCCCAAAACCAAACAAAAGTGTCAAGAAAGAAGGTGAGCAAGATGGCGAATTCACTGGGAGAGACAGTACAGTTGAGACCAACCTAATCATAGAAAAAGTAACATCAAACATCGCCGAAATATTAGATTCAAAACTCGCAATGATTCGAGAACCTGTTGCTGCTATATCCACTAAAATGGACATAGTGATTAAAAGAATAGATGAAGTGGAACAGCAAGTTTCAGACCTGGAAGATGGCAGTATAACGGCAGGCAACAGGATACAGGCGCTTGAGACAGACCTGTGCAAGGCATTGGATCGACTTGAAGACTTCGAAAATAGAAGCCGGAGGAAAAATGTGAGAATCCTCGGCCTAAGAGAAAACATCGAAGGAAGCAACCCAGTTTGGTTTTTTGAGAGATGGATCCCTGAAACCCTTGGCATGGAAATGAAGGGGGACAAAATCAAGCTGGAACGTTGCCATCGCACGGGACTCTGGCGCAGGTCGGGGGAGGGCGGAATACCTGTACCCCGGGCCGTGCTGGTGAGGCTGCACAACTACCGGGATAAGCAGAAGGTAATGGAGGCGGCCAGGGCCAAGAAAGAAATCATTGTGGAGGGGAAAAGAGTCTCCATCTTTCAAGACTTCTTGGTCGAGGTGCAGAAAAAGAGGGCGGAAACAGCCGAAGTGAGAAGGAGCCTGCGTGATGCTGGACTGAGGTATTCGTTCCTGTATCCCGGGATCATTTAAGTGTTTGATGCCTCGGGGGGATCCACTACTCTTTCCAGCTTAAAAGAAGCAGAGAACGTCCTTAAAAATATTAAACAGCAATCCTCCACGTCTGAATAGAATGTGAGAGGTCCGCTGCTAAACGAGCAGCCTTGGCTTCTGTTTGTAGAACTGATCGAGCAGAGAACTGAGCAGTTATGCCTGCGCTTAGAACTTTTTCTGACGTTTTAAATGTTCTCTATTTTTAAGATTCTGTTATTAATGTTAATGTTGAGATATAGATGATACTGTTTTGTATAGAAATTTGAGACTGTGACAAATTATTTTGGCGAGGAGTAGACAGTTTTTGGTATAATAGTTGAACCCCCAATAACTGAGCGTACTTTATTGCTGACTGCCGCAGCTGCGTGACTAGCGGCAACCTTTAGTTTCACTTCTCTGTTAACTACGCAGAGAAGCTAAACAATTTTGTTGGACCTTTTCTTAGTTTAGTTTGCAGACTGAGTCTAGCAATCTTGTTCTAAGACTGCTCTTTCTGTCTTTATCACTGTTAATCAGAAGATTAACAAAGTTCCTTTGTTTCTTTTTTAAATACCTGACAAGGGCTGTTACCTCATGTACTGTGTGTGGTCACAAACAGAATTTTTGTTTTCTCTCTCCAAGACATCGTTTAATTTTTTCTTCTTCTCTTTTCTCTTTAAAATGTATGGAACGGGTACGTGCAGCTGCTCTATTTGCTATTCACTGTTATGTTGCATTATACTACAATTCAGCCACTGCGTTAACTAAAAAAACCATCATGAATAATGTTGAGATACGCACTTGGAATGTAAAAGGGGTGAATAGCGTAGTTAAAAGGAAAAAGATTCTGAACGTCCTGAAACGAGATAAGATTCAAATTGCATTTTTACAGGAAACTCGCTTGAATGACTTGGAACATTAAAAAATTAAAAGTGAATGGGTAGGTCAAGTTTATTACTCATCATTCTCCACCACAAAACGAGGCGTGGTTATTCTCATTCATAAGAATCTTCCATTTACAGTCAACTCAACTTGGATAATGAATAATGATAATGAAGGTAGAGTGGTAATAGTTAAAGGATTACTATATGGGGAAGAAGTGGTGATAGGATGTATATATGCCCCTAATGAACAAGACGAACAATTCTTTATTGATGTGTTTGGACAACTCACTATTATGGATTGTAACATTATCCTTGCAGGAGATTTTAATTTCCTAGGTTAGATAAGATGCCATCTGCTAATGTACCATCATCTAAAATCTCCAAAGTAGGGACAAATTTATGCAACGAAATAGATGTTATTGATATATGGAGATTCTTCAACCCAACTGTTAGGGGCTTCACATTTTACTCTTCACCGCATCAAACAGCTTCTTTTATTGACCACATCCTCCTATCCAGCCATATGGCCCATCTAGTAACAGATATAGGTATTGATCCAATTACTATATCAGATCATGCTGCTGTGACAATGAATATGTCCTCTCCACGACCAGTGGAGCGCTCTCTTGTATGGAGACTAAATCCATTTAATCTGCTGGATGATGAATTCAGAAAGTTCCTTAATGAACAAACAAAGCTGTATTTACACTGCAATGACATTGAAGAAACCGATCCTAGGGCAGTATGGGAGGCTTATAAAGCTTACATGAGAGTTATTATAATTTCTTATACCAGTAAAAAGAAAAAGGAACAAATCTCTTCGCAATTAGCACTTGAGAAAAAAAATCAAAATTGGAAGCAGAGTTTTACACTGCTAAATCTGAGAAAATTTTAATTGAAATTAAAGAAGCTTGGTCAAAACTTAATAACCTAGTGACAAAAGAGAGATGTTCTATATACAAGACAGCGTCTATTTGAAAAGGGCAATAAAGCAAACCACCTCCTTGCAAGATTGGCAAGGATGGCACCATCCAAAAATTTTATTTCTGCCATTAAAGATGAGAATGGCCAGCGAACACTGGAAAATAAGAAAATAAATGGCATCTTTAAGATGTTTTTTGAGAAATTGTATAGCTCAGAAACAGATAAAAAACTGCTTCAGGTGAGCACTTTTTTCAAAGGCATAGACATTCCTCAAGTCAGTGATACACAGAAGGAACTTCTGAATAAACCTATCTCCAGTAAAGAGATTAAAACAGCTATCATATCACTACAGTCAGGAAAGACACCAGGACCGGATGGCTACCCTGTAGAGTTTTTTAAAATAATGAAGGATCAGATCTGTGACATTTATCTCAAGGCCATCAATAAATCTATTAAAGAATCTTCCCTACCAGAATCTATGAATATTGCCAACATAACAGTTATTCACAAAAAAGGAAAAGATCCTGAACTATGTAGCTCACATAGACCCATAAGTTTACTGAATTTTGATATAAAAGTGATAGCTAAAATACTGGCAACACGCTTAGAGAGAATAATGACTAGCATTATTGACCCAGACCAGACAGGGTTTATTAAAGGAAGAAACTTATTTAATAATACCAGGAGATTGTTTAACATAATGCACCATCTTGACCAGCTACAGGTTTCAAGCCTCCTTGTGTTGATGGATGCGGAGAAAGCCTTTGATAGAGTGGAGTGGGAATATATGTTTGATGTTACGTGGAGATTTAATCTAGGTGAAGACTTTATCAAATTGACTAAGTTATTATACACCTAAAGCCACAATACAAACTAACGGTTTCATCTCCCCCCCATTCAGGCTGCACAGGGGCACACGGCAAGGGTGCCCTTTGTCACCCTTGCTATTCGCTATAGCAATTGAGCCAATGGCTATATATATAAAATGTAATCCTGAAATTATTACTGGTATAAAAATGTTCTCAACCGTATCAGGCTATAAGGTCAATTTCAGTAAATCTGAGATTATGCCTTTAGGGAACATGGGAAAAGGAGAACCCACCTATATTAAACCATTTCACTGGAATCCTAAGGGTATCACATACCTTGGGATTCAGGTGACCCCCAAAATCTCACATCTGTATTCTGTAAATATAAGACCTCTACTGATACACTTAAAGGACAACATGAGCCGGTGGACAAATTTACCAATATCTTTCCTGGGCAGAATTAACCTGGTAAAAATGATAATATTACCTAAACTTCTCTATCCTCTATCTATGATATTCACTCCCATGAAAAGCTAACATTAAGGATCTGAATAAAGCAATATCAACATTTGTATGGACAATAAAAAAAAAAATCAAATATAATACTTTGCAGTTACCCAGGGATTACGGTGGATGTGCATTGCCAAATCTGAAATACTATACCTGGGCAATACAAGCAAGAATCCTCCAGCAGTGGATTCGTGCACCGCTAGACTCCACCTGGGTGGATATGGAGGCTGAACACGGTAAACCAGCCTCTCTTGTAAACCTCTTAGGCAGGAAAATGACTAATGTACCCCCACTGGCTAAAAAGAACCCTTTAATAATAAATGTACTGAGAACATGGAGGAAGATAACTAAATTCTTTAGTTATTATCCCTCTCTTTATATGCTATCTTCACTTGTGGGTAACCCGGACCTACCTCCTGAAAAGAGGCTCCCACATTACTAATTGGTGTAGTGTGCTCTCACGAGGCACCAGTTCTGTAGGGGTTTGGGCATTTACTGGGATAATTATTAATTGTGGCAGTAAATCACAAAATGATTCTTTTAATGGCCTTAGAATCCAACCATGCGGTATAACTCAAACAACGCACACACACACAGGTACTGATACACAAGAATACATTTATTAATATATAAAATATGCATGTAAACCTAACAGATCTTATCATGAGGGTCATCAGAATACAAGAGATATATATTCAGTCAGTCACAAAGAGTTACACATATCAAGACATACGTTCGGTATATCATTAATTTAGACCGTTTCGTAATTGAACTTGGTTACAACTTCTACATTAGATAATGAAAACAAGTACATAATTCTTAGGAATTAAATTGATATCATCTGGTTGGGATAACAATTGAATTCTCGAGCTGTAATGCAGTGAAGTTGAATACTCATCCAATCTCTGGGGATCCAGATCTCCTGCAGGCACAAAGAAACAGTCGCAGGCTTGTTGCTGTCCAATCCGCTCTCTGGCTCCGTGCCAGGCTGTGCTGTGCGGCTTGCGACGGTGCGCTGCTCTCTTGAAGACTCACTAGTTAGTGTTGGCTTTAACTAGCAAAGTTTGTGCACAGGAGAAAAGATGACTGTGGGTCCCAGCAGGTCAGGAAGAAGATCGGTTCGTTCCTGATGATGCGCTAGTTCTGAATACTGATTCAGCTGTCCACAGTTCCTACCTGTTCACGAGGCTTGCTGCTGATGCTTACCTCGGGTGGATCCTTTGGTTACTCGTGGTAACCTCCGCTCTCGACTCTTAGAACAAAGCAAAGTTCTGGCTCTCGGCCCTAACCCTAACCCTGGCCGTTACGTGGTTGTCCAGGCTGAGTCTCAGGATGGTCAGAAGGTGCACTGCGAGAATGTCCTGCCCTTGGGAGCCTTTCTGCTCCTGGGCCGTCCTGCCCTGGAATTCTCCTCACAGCCTCTCTGTGTTGCCTGTTTTCACCTGGAGGAACTTCAGCTCGTTCATTGGCTGAAAGTTTCATGGGCATCAGAGACCCACGTGGGTTACTCGGCCCTACCAGTTCCTGATTGGCTGATGATGAGTAACCATGCCCTCTGACCTTGGGGTTGTAAACCACTTGGATGAGGCTCTCCCTTGGAATCTTGCAGACTTTCAGGCACCAATGGATGACCATTGATCATGATAGCCAGGCTTAGCTAAGTGCATCCCCGTTTGGGAGCTGTCCCTTATCAAAAGAAAACATCTTTAAATCAGCCTGCATGAATAGCTTCTCTGTGGTGCAGCTTCAGATGAAGAGAGAGATGGGGCCTCACTGGCAAGGGAGCAGAAAACTTAATTCCTGTATTTTAATAAGCCTCGCGGCTACATATCCCCCCTTTCTGAAGGTCATGAGGTCCTGAGATGTTGTTGTCTTCAAAACAAAACAGAGTTAAGTGATGTCCCTTGTCATTAGAACATTAACCTTAAATGTCCACATTACTCCTCGATAATTCATACAGGAACCAGCATTGGATGCAAACATTATGAACAACATCTGGAGTATGTATAAACAAGGTAGGAGACATTATCTCAGTCTAGTAATTACACATCAGGAAGTTCACTGTCAATATCTGATACCTCTGTAGGCAGACATTTGGGAAGAAGTAACTTCCTTTCTTTTGACATGCTAACTTTGACTCATTTGTGTTACCCGGAGTACATCTTGATATAAGAGTACATCGCCAGTCATGATCCAGCTATCCAGCAGCAGTGTTACACTAACACCGGTTCCTGTTCCCAGCCCCCCTGATGAACCACAACACCTGTGTTGGGCACCTGCCAGGGTGGTTTGGAGGTTTATTCCATTAAAGCAAACTAACTACCTGTACCCCTTCAGGGCTTACTGTTTCTTGGATTTCTATCCAATTCATTAGTGTGGCACCTGAAGGCATCCACGACCTCAAGTTTGGTCTTATATTGTCTGGTTCCAGACCGTACAGTGTTAAGTCACCAAGCTGTACTATGGCCTCCTTGGGAAACCAATTGATTAGGTAGCTGCATTGTGGTAGCTGTATCATGCCTGTCACAAGTCAGTGACAGGCATGCTGACCAACCATTTACTTCCCACCTGCTCTTCACGGGGTTCATTAACCTCCCTCTGCTCGTTAGTAGCTTTACACCCTTCATTGGTGAATCGTTTAGACACAGCCAATGGATAGCTTTGGTAGCCATACCCATCTCAAGATTTGGAACCGAATTCAATCTTGGATTGCCTTCTGGGTGAGCTATGAACGATGGGGTTAATGTCACATACTCCTCTACTGAGAAGAGTGGAATCAAGTGGGTTGGGAATTGTGCCATGGCTAGACCGGCTACAGTGGCACTAAGCTCCCTTAACAGGTCTTGTCTCAACATTCTGGCCTGTTCCACACAAGCGTTAACCCACTGTATAACACCGACAATCATGTCCACTGGTTGGGGAATAAGGTTTAACCCTGTTACATAGGAAGTTGCCTATAGGGTTTTCCCTAAGCTTTCCAACTTTTGCTGCTGTTGATACAGTCTGTCACTACCCTCTGGCATCTCTGACACCTGCCTTCTTGGGGCATTCAGGGTGAGAGTGCCAGTAGCAAACAAACCTACCAAGAATAGCAAATGCATAACAGTGGCGGCAACAATCAGTCCTCCCAAAAGGGCGGCTGATCCCAGTCATCTCCTTCTGAGTGACTGTTGCCTTTCTAAGCTGGCGCAGCATGTACATGGTGTCTTTCTCAGTATGCCATGTGGCATCTTGGGCACCAACATCCTGGAACTCTTGAGAGATCTGATGCAGCTGCTGATGCTGCTCCTCCTTTTCCAGGGCATCTGCTTTTAAGATTTGTTCATGCCTGTGCTCTAGGAACCCCGCTGGGGGTGGTGCAGCGTTGGAGCATGCCTGACCTTTGGCTGAGTGGTCATCTGGAGCACCTGAGTGATCTGGGACTGTTACCCCATTCTCACTGTTCAGGTCCACTCTGCACACTTCCTGATTGAGGAATCCCTCTAACGGCATGTTTACAATCGTTTGCTGGGCGTGGGTGTAGCACACCTGCTCGCTCCCCCCTTCCCTCGCAAGGGGTTCAGGGAGCTGCCCCAGCACTAGGGTAAGACATCTACCATGGCAGTCTTGAGGTAAAAGCTTCTTGCTTTTCCTCTGTGTTTTACTGCCTGCTCTGCGACTTCAGGGGTGGAGTCAGCACTCGCTTGGGAGTGGCTGACCTCATCCAGGCAGGAACCCTTCCGCTCAATCAGATAGACTGAGGGAGGGAGAGGGGGCAGGTCTCCGCCTCCTCCAGTGGAGAGTATCAGCTCATTCACGCTTCCGGCAGCCTTGGGGAGCGGTTGTCTCTGTCCTAATAAAGCTTGTTCAAGCCTGGGCAGGCGGGCAGCTATTGAGCCCTTTTGTTCAGCCTTCTCTAGCCCTTTCCCTCCCCCGGTGTTCTCTTGGCTCTTAGGACGCTGGGTGCGGTCCTGTGTGCCTGCTTTGGAACAGGCCTTAGCCGGCTCAGGAGCTTGTGCTCCTTCGAGCAGGAGGGAATTAACCCTGCTGGCTCTGGTGGCGAACACAGTCGCTTTAACAGCTTTTTGCTCAGAGCGACTTTGGACATAATATTCCCAGGCTTTTTGTACGAATCTGTTAATATCAGTCATTTTCGTGGTCTGTGCATCTGTAAGCATTAAGATCATCTTTCTGACTGACGGGTGGAGATTTGCAATGAATAAACCCTTGAAAAGTGTGTTCTCTTTGCAACCCTCATCATTTCGCCTTGCAAAATAAGTTTGTCTAAGTCTCTCGTAATATTCGCGAGGGGACTCTGCTCTCTCATGCTTAATGTTAAGGGAGGCAGCTACGGCAGCAGCCAGGTCTATAAACGCACTGTATTCTTGGATAAGTGCTTGACACAGCTCCTCAAAGTTATTACAGACTTTCTTCATCTGCCTAGCCATCCACTCATGTACAGCTCTGCTGGTAGTTTTCCTGACACTTTCTCCTGTTCTGTGGCGTTTGGCATGAACTGTAGGGTATATCTGAGATCTTGAATATAACTCTTGATATTATTCTCTGACACTGCAGGGTCAAATCTCTCTATGTCCTTCGCTAGCTCTCTCAGAGAATGGAGGTTAATTCTTCTAGCTTCTCCACTGACAGAGATATGGCAAAGATCGTGGTCTGGGGGCTCACGCCTTAATTGATTCGGCTCTCTACCCTGCACTGACCCAGTTACAGATCCCGTCCGGGAGAGCTCTCGCGCAGGCGGAACCTTTTTCTCCTGGCTAACCGAGCGCTCCTGACTGCTTGGCAGTGAGGAACGCCTATGTTGTGGCCGCTGTGCTGCACACAACAAGTCCTTGCTCATTTTATGGTTACATTCGTATAAACTCCCGTAGTCAGACCTGTCGCTGCTAGAGAGCGTGCTTAATAGCGACTCGAATTCAGACCTTTTAGCACCCATCGGTAAACTTAAATATTATTACTTTGAAGTATGAAATCACAGTTCTACCACAGAAAACCACAAGATCAAATATGCAATCAACCCGGTAGATCGCAAAAGATCACAAAACAATCAAGCACTGCTTAAAGAGGCAAGGGAAACTTTTCTTTCTTTCGGCTTTCAGCACACTGTATTGTCGTGATGAAACCCGGTGCATTTTCTTTGAGTTATTCTGCTTGGTTGACTCATTTCAGTCTTACCAGGCCCACCCAGGGATGCCAAATTATGTAGTGTGCTCTCACGAGGCACCAGTTCTGTAGGGGTTTGGGCATTTACTGGGAGAATTATTAATTGTGGCAGTAAATCACAAAATGATTCTTTTAATGGCCTTAGAATCCAACCATGCGGTATAACTCAAACAACGCACACACACACAGGTACTGATACACAAGAACACATTTATTAATACATAAAATATGCATGTAAACCTAACAGATCTTATCATGAGGGTCATCAGAATACAAGAGATATATATTCAGTCAGTCTCAAAGAGTTACACATATCAAGACATACGTTCGGTATATCATTAATTTAGACCGTTTCGTAATTGAACTTGGTTACAACTTCTACATTAGATAATGAAAACAAGTACTTAATTCTTAGGAATTAAATTGATATCATCTGGTTGGGATAACAATTGAATTATCGAGCTGTAATGCAGTGAAGTTGAATACTCATCCAATCTCTGGGGATCCAGATCTCCTGCAGGCACAAAGAAACAGTCGCAGGCTTGTTGCTGTCCAATCCGCGCTCTCTGGCTCCGTGCCAGGCTGTGCTGTGCGGCTTGCGACGGTGCGCTGCTCTCTTGAAGACTCACTAGTTAGTGTTGGCTTTAACTAGCAAAGTTTGTGCACAGGAGAAAAGATGACTGTGGGTCCCAGCAGGTCAGGAAGAAGATCGGTTCGTTCCTGATGATGCGCTAGTTCTGAATACTGATTCAGCTGTCCACAGTTCCTACCTGTTCACGATGGCTTGCTGCTGATGCTTTCCTCGGGTGGATCCTTTGGTTACTCGTGGTAACCTCCGCTCTCGACTCTTAGAACAAAGGAAAGTTCTGGCACTCGGACACGCTGGCCGTTATGTGGTTGTCCAGGCTGAGTCTCAGGATGGTCAGGAGGCACACTGCGAGAATGTCCTGCCCTTGGGAGCCTTTCTGCTTCTGGGCCGTCCTGCCCTGGAATTCTCTAGCACCCCTGGAATTCTCCTCACAGCCTCTCTGTGTTGCCTGTTTTTACCTGGAGGAACTTCAGCTCATTCATTGGCTGAAAGTTTCATGGACATCAGAGACCCACGTGGGTTACTCGGCCCTACCAGTTCCTGATTGGCTGATGATGAGTAACCATGCCCTCTGACCTTGGGGTTGTAAACCACTTGGATGAGGCTCTCCCTTGGAATCTTGCAGACTTTCAGGCACCAATGGATGACCATTGATCATGATAGCCAGGCTTAGCTAAGTGCATCCCCATTTGGGAGCTGTCCCTTATGAAAAGTATACATCTTTAAATCAGCCTGCATGAATAGCTTCTCTGTGGCTGCACCACAGAGATGAAGAAAGAGATGGGGCCTCACTGGCAAGGGAGCAGAAAACTTAATTCCTGTATTTTTATAAGCCTCACCGCTACATTGGCAAACAGCAGGTAAACATATAATTTTTTAGTTATTTGAAGGGGGGGGCATTTAAATCTTTTGAGTGTCTTCAAGAAAATATAATATACCAACAAGAGACTTCTTTAAATATCTTCAGATCAGGCATTATGTGAATACCAAGAATGGTGGTCTTGACTTATTCAGCAGCTCGCACACACTAGAAAAAATCTTTCTAAAGAACAGGAACTCAAAGAAATTTCTCTCCACGTTTTACACTTTCTTGTCTAGGCATGAGGTAGACTTCCAAAAATCTTAACAGACAATCTGGAGCCAGGAACTGAGGTGCTGTATAGATGATAACACTTGTAAAACTATTCTTTCATTGCCTTCAACAATCTCCGTCTGTAACCAGTATAAAGAAATGCAGTACAGGTTGTTACATAGAGCATATATATCTCCACAGAGCTATAGCGAATTTAGCACAGGCACATCACCTAACTGCCCTAAATGTAAAACCCAGGTTGGAACACTGTTGTACTGTCTATGGGAATGTACATATGTCCAGAGGTTCTGGTGGGAGGTATGTAAAAAAATATCTTTGATCTGTGTAATACAGTTAGATCCTCATCCTCTCACATGCATTTTGGGAGTCTTGTCTGTTCTGCTGCTGAACCATAGAGAAGTAGTCCAGCCTGCCCTGATGCTTGCAAGAAAGGCAATCATGACCAGGTGGGTGGGTGACGAGCCTCCCTCTCTAGCTCTCTGGGAATTACTAATAAGAGACTTGATCTCTTTGGAAAAGTTAAGATTCATCCTAAAAGGTGAGCTGAACCATTTTAAAGACCTGTGGGATAAGCCTTTGAGAGCATTAGATTTAAAAGAGGAGCTCAGTATATATTCCTAAGCCATTATATATAACTACGCTATAATCTTTATGCCTTTAAATGGTAAACTCTGATATAACTGTGACTGTACCTGTTTTTGTTTTTATTTTGGTTTTTTTGTCTTTTTTCCTGCTTTCCCCTTTCGCTCTTATTTTTTTCCCTTAACTCCATTCTCCATTTCTTTTTCTTACATTCATTCTTATTCTCTTAAAAAGTAAAAGTTTAAGTATTTATGTCTCTACTGTGATATTTAATAAACAAAATTGGAAAAAAAGGAAGACAAGGGTGTTAGGGATTTTTGTAAGGGTGTTATGAAGAGGGATATGAAAGAGGTGGTGGAGGTCATGAGAAGGGTTGAGATTTTGTATGCCAAAGAGAGTGCAGGGCTCGCCAGAGATCTCCCTTCGAAGGAAGAGCTCGACGGTTCCTGGTACGAAGGTGCCAAGAGTTTATTGAGCAAAATGAGAAGTGCTGCACCATTTTCTTACAGCAGGTAAGGGTGAGACAGAGGGGGACGGTGATCTGGGCACTGTGTACGGCATTGTTGTGAAGAAGAGTGCAGAGATGGTGTGCAACAGATTTTTATCCCGATTTGTTAGAGGAAAAGAAGGTTGATGGAGGGATGGGGGATTTTGTCCTGAGTTTCTTGGATAAACGACTGACCAGTAGTGGGAAGGAGGATCTGGAGCGTCCTTTCACTCTGGAGGAATTGGAAGGTGCTGTTATATTCTTCAAGGATGGGAAAGTCCTGGGGTGGATGGGCTTCCTAAGGATCTGGAACCCCTGGCATCCAGCGGTGCACGGGCTGTGTTTGCCAGGGAGTGGAGGGGAGGTGGTCAAAATTTCACAATATGCGGATGATGCCACCTTGTTCTTGACATCTGAGGGTGGTGTGAGGTAGGCTTTATACAGGTTTGAGCAGTTTGCAGGGGCTTCAGGGTCCAAACTCAATGTGCAGAAGTCTGTGGCGATGGAGTGTGGCGGGTGGCACACAGTGTGGACAGTGCCTGGGGGGCTGCAGGTAGCCGAGGATGGGGTGAAGATTTTAGGGGTTGTTTTCCGGAGAGAAGGGAATGAGCTGCATAATTGGAATTTGATTTTTGTGCGAGTAAGAGTCAAGTTTGGGTTGTGGAAGACACGGTGGTTATCCTTTGTGGGGAAGGTGGTTGTGTTGAAGGCTGATGTACTGCCGGCCTTGTATCTGGCTTATGTGTATCCACTGCCTAAGACATTCAGGAGACTGCTGACCCGGATGGTTTTTGAGTTTATGTGGAGAGGGAAGTATGAATACATTCAGAGGGATATTATGTACATGGATGTTAGTGAGGGAGGGAGGGGGTTCCAAATTTGCTCCTGAACTAGATTGTAGTTTCTTTTCAGGGCTGTGTAAAGTCCTTGGTGGTGGGGTTGAGGGGCGGTTTAAGAGTTTTGTGTGTTTGTGGTTTGAGGCATGTATGAGGTCTGTTGTTCCATGTACAGTGGGTTTTTGGGTTGGTTGTTTGTAAGTCTAATAAAACAGGTGGTGTGGGATTCAAGAGACGAGCTAGCCAAGCTGAATGTTGTGCGGTCTGTGAAACAGGTGGTGGAGAAGGTTAAGGGGATGGTGCGAGGGAGGGTTCTAAGGGATGTTTGGAGGTGGGGTTACTTTGCTGCAAAGGAAAAATGGAAGAATCTTTTGATTTGTGATTTCATTTATTGATTGTTGAATTGTGAAAATGTTATTTGCCCTTGAGACTGTATGGTGAGGTGTGACCGACGTGATGATTTTGCTGTGTTTTGAATAAAACTTTTGTAAAAAAAAAAATATGTTCTTATCTTCTTCGGGCCCTGGAAGGACAGAATGACGGCGCCGGAGGGTGTCGAGCTCTGCTCAGAGCTCCTCAAAATACTGGGCGTTTCCTTGTAGAACCAGAACAATGAGACCAGCAACTGGACCGAGAGGATCGCCAAGGTGAACGCGAAGCTGGGTCTGTGGAAAACGCGGTCGCTGTCCTACACAGGGAAAGTGATGGTGTTGAAAGCAGACATCCTGCCGGCTTTGGTTCACCTGGTGGTGGTGTACCCGCTGCCGGCCAGACTCAGATGAGCGCTGCAAGGGATGATCTTCGGCTTCGTCTGGGGCGGCAGGTACGAGTACATCACAAGGAACCGGATGTGCCAGCTAGTTGAGGAAGGGGGTAGAGATGTTCCACATTTCCCCCTGAAACTCAACTGCATCTTTTTCTGCAACCTCTGTCGAGCACTGCAAGAGCCCATTGGCCACAAGTACCAGTACTTTGTCACTGTGGCTCTCCATCCCGATGAGGCACTTGGTCCAGTGGTCAAACACTGGGCCCAAGACAGAGAGGCAACCGGAATTCTACACCCACGCTGTCAAGTGGAGCAGGAGGTACGAGGCCACGAGACAGCCAGAGCTCTGCACCAACCACAGAGCCCTGTACAAAGAGGTGAGGGGGCATCTGGTCGCAGATGAAAGGCTGCAGGTTCCCACACAAGTCTGGGAAAGGATGCAGCCAAAAGAACTGGACAACCAACTGAAGGACCTCAACTGGATGGCCGTACACAAGAGACTGGCAACCCGACAGGTCCTCTACCAACACTCGATCACCAGGAATCCGCATTGCCCCCGGGACACGTGTTTCGTCAAGGAGACTCAAGAGCACGCATTCTGGAGCTGACCTTTCGCCAAAGCGGTGTGGGGCAGAATGGACAACATTATGCAACTCCTGGGAACGGGTGCGGTGCTCAGTTACCAGTACATTCTGCTGGGGCTGGCACCTACCGGATTGGACAAGGGGACACAGTTCCTACTCTGGCTACTACTGTCCCTTACAAAAAAGGCCTGTGGGATGCAAGGAACACTCTCATCTGGCACAACAGAGTGGGGAGCAAGGGAGCTGGAGGAGAGGATCCTGGCGAACCTCAGAAGGAGGATGAAGTCCTGGAAAGGACATTGGGCCCTGTACAAGCAAGTGATAGGGCTTGGAGGGACTCTTTAATTGCACAAATCCCTCCCCGTCATCCACTTGCATAGATTGATAACGGACAATCACCGCTGTTCAAAAAGTTTTTTTACTGCATGGTATGTTTATTATTTGTGAGAATATTTCCTTTTTTTGAGTTGAAGTATGGAAATAAGCTATATTTTGTTCTTATCAGTTTAATATCTTGATACGTCCCCCATCGGAGGACTACATATTAAACTGTTTTTGGAACAGGGAACTGGATCAGGAGCTTGCTCCATCCTCTCCACACATCGGCCCGGTATTGCAGCACCTCCGGGAACGGTGCACTACCTTCTCTCAGCGGTGAAAAGACAGACATAGCCAGCAAGCAAGCGAGGTGAACTGGAGCTCCTTCTTCTCGAGTCTCATCTCTTGTCCATCTGTGTCTCTCTGTCCCTGTCTCTGTCTCCTTTCCCATCCTCCCTCTGTGCAGTTTCTCACTCTGGACTTTCTTGGCAAGCAGGCAGGCCCCCTTTTCAGCTCCCATGATCAAACTTGTGGAGTAAAAGAGTATATGCTACTTTGGAATTTACACCTGATCAGAGATACTATAAGTTGGGTCAAAGATAGGCACTTACCACTAATTTTAATAATTTAGACCAGGAGAAAGCTTTTGATCGTGTCAATCACAGTTTTTTATGGCAAGTTTTAGAAAGATTTGGTTTCGGGGGAAAATTTATTGGTTGGCTGTGGCAATTGTATATCAATGATGGAACTGGAGTCAACATCGATGGGTTTTTAGGAGAGACGATTGCTATCAAGAAGGGAGTAAGGCAAGAGTGCCCTCTGTCATCCTTACTATACATAATCTGCCTAGAACCAATGTAAAAATAATAAGGTCACATAAAGAAATAACAGGTGTAGCGGCGAGGCTTAATAATAAGAAAGAATTAAGTGTTCTGGGCTTTCCCAAATGAGGCCCCATTTCTCTGTTCATCTCTGTGGTGCAGCCACAGAGAAACTATTCATGAAGGCTGATTTAAGGTTTCCTTTGATAAGGTTTCGTAGGACAGCTCCCAAAGGGGGATGCACTTAGCTAAGCCTGGCTATCATGAACAATGGTCATCCATTGGCGCCTATCTGTCTAGGGAGTGCCAGATGGACATCTGGACTGCATTCCTAAGTGTCAGGAGTAAGTGACTCATATCTCACCTTGATCAACCAATCAGGGACTGGTAGGGCCGAGTAACCCACGTGGGACTCTGATGCCCATGGAACTTTCAGCCAATCAACGAGCTGAAGTTCCTCCAGGTAAAAACAGGCAACACAGAGAGCCTGAGAGATTCAGTAGATTCAGTGGAGAATTCTGTGGACTTTTCTAAAGGGAATTCAAAGGAGAATTCCAGGGCAGGACGGCCCAGGAGCAGAAGGCTCCCAAGGGCAGGACATTCTCGCAGCGCGCCTCCTGACCATCCTCAGAGACCATCCTCAGAGACTCAGCCCTGACAACCACGGAATGGCCAGTGTGTCCGAGTGCCAGAACTTTCCTTTGTTCTAAGAGTCTAGAGCGGAGGTTGCCAGAGAGTAACCAGAGGATCCACCCGAGGTTAGCACCAGCAGCAAGCCTCGTGAACAGGTCAGAACTGTGGACAGCTGAATCACTATTCAGAACTAGCTCTTCATCAGGAACGAACCGGTCCTCTTCCTGACTTGCTGGGACCCACAGTCATCTTTTCTCCTGTGCGCAAACTTTGCTAGTTAAAGCCAACACTAACTAGCCGGTCAGTGAGCATCTGCAGCGCACCGTCGCAAGCCGCACAGCACAGCCTGGCACCGAGCCAGAGAGCGCGGATTGGACAGCAACAGCCTGCAACTGTTTCTTTGAGTCCGCAGGAGATCTGAATCACCAGAGATTGGATGAGTATTCAACTTCACTGCATTACTGCTCGAGAATTCAATTGTTATCCCAACCAGTTGATATCAATTTAATTCCTAAGAGTTATGTACTTGTTTTGAGTATCTAATGTAGAAGTTATAACTAAGTTTATGAAACGGTCTTAATGAATGATATACTGAACGTATGTCCTCTTGATATGTGTAACACTTTGTAACTGACTGAATATATATCTTTTGTATTCTGATAACGCTCTCGATAAGATCTGTTAGGTTTATTTGCATATTCTATGTATTAATAAATGTATCCTCGTGTATTAGTACTGTGTGTGTGCGTTGTTTGAGTTATATCGCATGGTTGGATTCTAAAGCCATCAAAAGAATCAATTTTGTGATTTACTGCTACAATTAATAATTGTCCCAGTAAATGCCCAAATATATATTGATTATATATATATTGATTCCTGGCAGTAGGGACCAGTAAGCTTAACTTGCGGCTTACGCAGGCGACAGTCTTGCTATTAGACTCAGACAGGGGAGTGATGAGGACACTTGAGATCAATGAACATTTCGGAGAAGCATCGGGTTCGAGGCTCAACATCGGGAAAAGCAAAATAAAATATTTTGGCACATGGAGAAACAGGAAAGAGACACTGGGTGGATTAAAGTTAGTATCTGGACCTATTAAAGCTTTGGGGGTAAGTTTTGAAATGCATGGGTCAGCACGGTTAAATTGGACAGTAAAACTAAGATTTCTGAAAATAAAACTGGGTCGCTGGAAAAGTATACAACTGTCATATACAGGAAAGATAGCAGTAGTTAAAACAGACATCTTGTCCACTCATCTTTTTAGCGTACATTTTCCCTCTGCCTCTGACATTCAGGAAAGAGGTTGTCAGAATAGTTTTTAATTTTATCTGGAACAACAAATATGAATACATACAAAGGGCAGACAGGACAATAGAAGAGGGAGGGAGGAGTGTTCCCAACATCCCCCTGAAACTGGACATAATTTTCGTTTCTGTTTTGTGTAAAGCTTGAATATTGTATCGAACCTAGACCCAAAAGCGGAAGCACTGCCGTGGCATTACGAACATGCTAGGAAATGGTTTAAACAACATCCAGAAGGGAAAGATGAGTCAGTCAACACCACAGAACCCTGTATAACACAACGTTTCAGCCGTGGAGCCTTCTTCAGGTGTGGAAGAAGAAGGCTGAAGAAGGCTCCACAGCCGAAACATTGTTTTCTTTCTTCTTTTTTTCAGCATGATATAAACTTACTTGTTCCTTTGATTATATTTTTGTATCAAATGTATAGGAGAATTTACGGTAACTAGCGGTATTTACCGGTAACTCACGGTATTTACCGGTAGCTTGCGGTAGACTGCGTACAGCGTACCGGAAAATAATGCGGTATCGCCCGCGCATTTGCTGTGTGTTGCAGCAGAGGGACTCCCTGCAGCTGAAAGGGGCAGAGTAACTTGCATGCCCTCTAGTACAGTTTACACATGCACGACTTTAAAAGCTAGCAAGACAGGTTTCGATTCACATTAGCTGGCGAGCCTTGTTAAAAAAACTAATGATAATGTAACATGCCACTGTTCATGAACAAAGTTATACTGAGATTTCCTAAGATACGCGATTAAAAAATAAATAAATAAAAATTTGAATCTCCTGCGGAACACATTCTATAAGAATCAGTGGTTTTACAGTATATATCGCCTTTAAAGGTGGCTTCTCAAAACGCTTTACGGGATAAAAACAACCAGAACAGCAGCAACAACAATATTGTATTTCATTGCACTTTGAAAACCAAGTAATAACTTAACTACAGATGCAGCCATTCAAAATGGGTGAGGTATTTCGCGGCATACCGCGACACTCCCACCGGGGTATCACGCGGTATCACGTGTGTCACATGACTAACTATCCGGCATCGCCTTGTAAAACCGCCAGGGGGAGCTTAACCTCTCATGTACAGCATTCGAGCCTTTAATTTTGAACTGTGTATTACAGCATGTTAATCATCAGTCATTCAAATGTTGGTATATTTTATGAAAGCAAGATTGCTCAGTTGGACAAAAGTACACAACCTACCTTTATCAGAAATATTTATGCATCAAAGCCTTTACTGAAGATATTACTAATAGTATTAATAATGGATGACTTTGGACAAGCTGTATACTCAAAGTATAATTTCTTTAGCACATTTGTACAAGCACTTGGAATCTGTCCAAGCCATACTTTGTCAGGCATTTTGTTTTACTTCAACGGGCATAAAAACGTCCTTGCTTTTAACAGGGCGTTTAATAATTTCTAACTACGAAAATGATTTAAAATGCGACACCTATTATGAAAAGAAAAAAATACACACCAGTATTCCATTTCTCGCTAAACATTGTAAGCTTCGAAGTCTTTAACTAACGTGATACCGGAGTCAATTTTCAACATAAAGCATTACACAAAATCAATACCTCAACACTCCATACTCAACAACGATAATTCACAAACAGCCAGAACATGTAACTACACATTCCCAAACATACCTAATTTCCATAGCCCCGCCCCTTAGCCCCTTGCAAAACCAACATCCCTCCCCTGTTCTCTCTCTCCCCTGGCGGTTGTAATTGTTTTTATTTTCAAATAAATTTTAGCAAAGTCATGTATTTTAAAAATTTTAATATTTTTTAATATTTTTATATTTATGTCTTTATTTAGTGGCTTCATTAGTGACAAAGGCTAAACTTTCTTGGAAAAATGTCTTTTATGTAAACCATGTTTGCTATTAATTCATTCAGGGCTAAAATATGTTCATTGTCTTCTAATGAAAGAAGGGTTCCTTTCGCCGTAGTCGGGAGCCTAGCCTTTAACTAGTAAGTACTGTATTTACTGGGTTTTTGAGGGGGGGGGGGTGTCTTTCGCTGGAAATCTCGCCTCCTACTTTGAAAATACCTGTGAAACCGGTTCAATTCGTCACAGCCAGCACTCCTGAGAGTTGGGTTGTACTTGCAGTGTATACAGTACACGCGTTATGCTCTTCGTTAATGTCTGTGAAGTTTTATTTAATCTCTGAGCCATACTGATTCTTCTGGAAGCCAGTTTCCGCCAGGGAGTAAAAAAAAAAACACACTATGGTATTCTCTCCAATGCAGTGCAGTTAAAAACATACCTCTGATGCTGCTCCTAAATGAATATCGTTTATGACCATCAGAAGCTTTATGCTCCTTTTCTTTTTTCCAGTGGATTGAACAGGGAGAGGCATTTCATGATGTACTTTTCACTGATGAAACAACAGTGGCTCTGGAACAGTTTTCAACCAAGTCGTTTTATAAAAAGGGGAGATATGTACACGTTACTGAAGCTAAAAGTTTAGCCTTTGCCACTAATGTAAACACTAAATAAAGACATATAGAAATCCCTACGTTACAGACTGTATATGGCTGGTATTGGTAGTTTAAAGAAAAAATACACACCAGTATTCCACTTTCTCCCTAAACATTTTAAGCATCAGAGTCTTACATGTGGTTATTTCGAAAATGTTTGTACGTGCTCCTTCTTAACATGTTACTGTTTACTGTTACTGACCATATTAAGTTTAAGTGCCTGTGGGCACTTTTCCTGTCCGTGGGGGGTGGACCGTCTTTCATTAGAAGGTTAGTCTGTTCTACTCTGAGAATGTAGAGGGGGTGGAAAGTGCCCGCGGTCATTTAATTAGTATTAAAATCTTAGTTATCTTTCTAGTTCACAGGTTTGCATGCATAATTTAATTTTGAAAGCCACTGAGACATCAGGTACTAATGTTGTATTTATGAAAAAGAAACAAAACAAAAAACATACTAACAACTGTGCCATCCTACTCCTTAGTTAATACATTTTATTATTCATAAACAGTTAACATTGTTAGCAAAATATTTTGAATTATATTTAACCCTATTTTTTCTTTAGTTTTGTATTTAACTTATTATATGATAGTCAGACTTAATGTATATTAATGTATATTTGAACAATGAAAATATATTTTTACAAGATTTTACATTAAGCACTTAAAATGAATATGGTTAATAATAGTAAACTGTAACATGCTGTAACAAGATTGGTTAAACTGCGAAGAAAATCCTTTCAGAGAAAATGTTTCAGGTGTGAAGAACAAACCTGTTCCCACACACCCTGCCCCCACTACCATTAGAATATACACAAACATTTTAGCGTTTCATTCTGAGCAGAAGACCCTCACACCTGAAGAGTGCTGGCTGTGACGAATTAAACCGGTTTTACAGGTTTCAATCACAGATTGGGACTCAGTAAAGTAACACACAGCGCCACTGGATTTGATAATACTGTACCTAACCAAAATCCGCAATATGGAAACAGAACCTGTGTAATTGTTGATAGATGATGTACTCGTAACATTTTTTCAAGACGAACTACAACATTTAAAAAATGACTTGTATGTACTTGATATCTCTAATCAATCCATGGGTTCCAGCACAAAACGAAACTAAAACGCATACCGTTTCGCGCTTCTTATTAGTTGCTCAAAAGTAATTTGACCGTATGAAATGCATAATATAAACCTAGAAACATATACGTGAGCAGTACTTAAGCACTGTAGTATCGGTGTTAAGACATACCTCTCAAATACTGTAAATCAAGTTAAAAATATCTCAAGACCGATTCTGGTCGTAATGAAACTATGTTTCGTGTATGTTTTCTTTTTCATCTTGAAATAACTCATTTCTAAATACCTTTTTCACTGTTAACATCTTGTAGCAACTTTGCGACAAAATATACACTCTGACAGTTCATCCTGCTACCAACATTAAATAAAACAAATCTTAAGATTTCTATATTTATGTCTTTATTTAGTGGTTTCATTCGAAGCTTACAATGTTTAGGGAGAAATGGAATACTGGTGTGTATTTTTTTCTTTAAAGTACCGAGACCAGCCATATACTGTATGTTTATGTTAAGATTTCCCTTCAGTGGTAAAATTAGATATGAATATTCAATACTTAAATGGGTACAGTTAAGACATTAAATATACATATACATATTGTATACAGTACAGTTTGCATACGGTAATATGTTTATGTTACGCGATTAAAAAATAAATAAATAAAACTGAAAGGTCCAGCACCAGCTGGATTCACACACACAACCTGCCAGTTGGTAGTCACGCACCTAGACCAGTAGGCTACAAGACAGCTCACATAAGCAGGCAGGCGAAACAGCCCTACACAGCCCTGCCGCAGTACACGGATATAATCATACCGTTATTAAATTCTTGAGATACGTGATTCCATATTATATTCCCTTTTAATCATATTCTAAAAGTATGCTTGTTGACTCCGGTATCACGTTAGTTAAAGACTTCGAAGCTTACAATGTTTAGCGAGAAATGGAATACTGGTGTGTATTTTTTTCTTTTCATAATAGGTGTCGCATTTTAAATCATTTTCGTAGTTAGAAATTATTAAACGCCCTGTTAAAAGCAAGGACGTTTTTATGCCCGTTGAAGTAAAACAAAATGCCTGACAAAGTATGGCTTGGACAGATTCCAAGTGCTTGTACAAATGTGCTAAAGAAATTATACTTTGAGTATACAGCTTGTCCAAAGTCATCCATTATTAATACTATTAGTAATATCTTCAGTAAAGGCTTTGATGCATAAATATTTCTGATAAAGGTAGGTTGTGTACTTTTGTCCAACTGAGCAATCTTGCTTTCATAAAATATACCAACATTTGAATGACTGATGATTAACATGCTGTAATACACAGTTCAAAATTAAAGGCTCGAATGCTGTACATGAGAGGTTAAGCTCCCCCTGGCGGTTTTACAAGGCGATGCCGGATAGTTAGTCATGTGACACACGTGATACCGCGTGATACCCCGGTGGGAGTGTCGCGGTATGCCGCGAAATACCTCACCCATTTTGAATGGCTGCATCTGTAGTTAAGTTATTACTTGGTTTTCAAAGTGCAATGAAATACAATATTGTTGTTGCTGCTGTTCTGGTTGTTTTTATCCCGTAAAGCGTTTTGAGAAGCCACCTTTAAAGGCGATATATACTGTAAAACCACTGATTCTTATAGAATGTGTTCCGCAGGAGATTCAAATTTTTATTTATTTATTTTTTAATCGCGTATCTTAGGAAATCTCAGTATAACTTTGTTCATGAACAGTGGCATGTTACATTATCATTAGTTTTTTTAACAAGGCTCGCCAGCTAATGTGAATCGAAACCTGTCTTGCTAGCTTTTAAAGTCGTGCATGTGTAAACTGTACTAGAGGGCATGCAAGTTACTCTGCCCCTTTCAGCTGCAGGGAGTCCCTCTGCTGCAACACACAGCAAATGCGCGGGCGATACCGCATTATTTTCCGGTACGCTGTACGCAGTCTACCGCAAGCTACCGGTAAATACCGCGAGTTACCGTAAATTCTCCTATAATACGACAAGCAAAATAATAGTATCCGGAATTTCCGCAAGGTGGAGCTAATAAAGCTCAACCTCTCATGTTTGAGCTGTGGCCATCAGTCTTTAACGAAGATATTACTAATAGTATTAATAATGAATGACCTTGGACAAGCTGTAAGTGTAAACTCAAAGTATTGCCCTGGTCAACATTCTTTTTTTCATTGACCGTCTTTGTAAAAGTAACACCACAGCATTTCGCAATCACGCATTTGTTTCCAATCATGCAAAGTACAGTGATTCACCATGCCTTTCACATGCTCATAAAAGAGATTGATTTAGGAACATAAACATATTACCGTATGCAAACTGTACTGTATACAGTATGTATATGTATATTTAATGTCTTAACTGTGCCCGTTTAAGTATTGAATATTCATATCTAATTTTACCACTGAAGGGAAATCTTAGTAGCTGAGCATAAAAAGAATAGGAGCATACTGCAACGCGTGTGAAGGCCATAAGCGATATTAATTTTGGAACATAAACATACAGTATATAGCTGGTCTTGGTACTTTAAAGAAAAAAATACACACTAGTATTCCATTTCTCCCTAAACATTTTAAGCTTCGAAGTCTTTAACTAACGTGATACCAGTGTCAACAAGCATACTTTTAGAATTTGATTAAAAGGGAATATAATATGGAATCGCGTATCTAAAGAATTTAATAATGGTATGATTATATTCGTGTGCTGCGACAGGGCTGTGTAGGGCTGTTTCGCCTGCCTGTTCATGTGAGCTGTCTTGTAGCCTACTGGTCTAGGTGCGTGACTTACAATGCACAGGTTGTGTGTTCGAATCCAGCTGGTGCTGGACTTTTCTTTTAACAAACATTTCTTCGAAAAAATAGAATAGCGATATTATGGACAATCAATTGACTTTTACATTTCAAAATATCGCAACATGATCGATTCTAAGTCATTTTTGATAACAATGAATAGTCACCTTCTTCCCTTCTGGCAGCGGTTCCTGCTTCTATTGTGTGTGTGTGCAACAGAGTCAATTTTTATAGAGAAATGGAGGCTGGACAGTATGCGTTACAATACAAACATTTATATTGATTTAAATCGTGTTCTGATTTAAATCGCAAACGCGTGTTTAATTATATGTGTTTTTTAATCATAATCAGACTAATGCAATATAAATTGATACAGTATCTTTGTCTTCTAAGTATCTTAATAAACTTTCAGCATAGCTTTCTACCCGTCAAGATTTATATTTCTTGGGATTTTGGGATCAAACGTGGAAGGATTAGATTATAATCGTTTTTATTTGTCAAATACGTGATTGTATTTCTGAATGTTATGTGACACCTACAGTAGTTCACTGCTTTAAATACATTGAATTAAGAAAGTTATGTGTAGCACTTTAGATCTTTTTTCTGAACCAGGGAAAATCTGATCATGTTTCTCTATAACAATAATAAAAAACTTTATTTTACATATCGCCTTTAAAAGTGCCATCTCAAAGCAATACAGTAGATCGGAAAACAGTTAAAAGGGACCAAATTAAATACCAGACAATCGCAAACGCGTTTTCAATAAAATTATTTTATTCATTCAGCAGTTTGTGAGAGGGACATCCAGCAGAGAGAGACACACACACCGGTTTTCATTGACAAAATCGTTTTTTTTCAATTCCTCTTGTCTAACAGGAATGTTTTGTTTGTGGACAGACTGTTAGACTAGAGGAAAAGAGCGCCTCCTCCTACGAAGCATTAATCGCGTATCTAAGGAAAATTGCAGTATACCTTTGTTCATGCACATCATTATACAGTATCTCATTTTGTATTTCGATAAAAAAAATCGTTTGCCCAGCCACTACTGTTGTTATTGTTTTTATCCTGTAAAGCGTTTCCTTTTTCTGTGTTTTCCATTTCCTTTTTCTGATCACTCGCTTTCTGGATACACATCTCACCTGTCCTGTTCTTTGTTTTCCTGGTTTGCTGATTATGCCTGCTGCGGTCCACTCCTACCCTCACACCTAAAGAATGCTATTTTAAATTTCTTGGCGCAGTTCATTAACCCTTGTATGTGCTGTCCGCGCCCAAAATGCAATTAAAAAAAAAGTAAAAAACCGCGCTCAAAATGCAATTTAGAGCTTAATAAGATACACTCCACAGGCAAAATTAAAGACAAAATTAAAGACGATTAAAATCTGTAATCTTTCCACTTGTACTGTGAGTCATCGGAAAGTTTCTGCTTTGTGTAAGGATGGTGAGAAAGCTGTGCTCAATGTATTTAAGGGACTTAAAAGTAAAAGGAGATGCTTCATATTGCCTGACTAATTTTAAAAACCAAGTTATAAATGCAGATGCTACCTCGGTGTCGCGCCGGGTGTAAATATCAAAGTATACATTCCCAACAAGAATTGTACCCATCTGTCATGCAAATAAAACACCTTGAATTGAATTGAATTGAATTGAGGGAGAGAGGGGGGTAGTGGGACAGAGATACTGTAGACAGACTCAAGGCAAATAAGATACTTATGGGTACGCAGGCATTCACGACAGCAACATACGAAACGTTTGCACGTACTGTATAGTTAAGTTACTACTTGGTTTTCAAAGTGCAATGAAATACAATATTGTTGTTGCTGCTGTTCTGGTTGTTTTTATCCCATAAAGCGTTTTGAGAACCCACCTTTAAAGGCGATATATACTGTAAAACCGCTGATTCTTATAGAATGTGTTCCGCAGGAGATTCAAATTTTTATTTATTTATTTTTTAATCGCGTATCTTAGGAAATCTCAGTATAACTTTGTTCATGAACGGTGGCATGTTACATTATCATTAGTTTTTTTAACAAGGCTCGCCAGCTAATGTGAATCGAAACCTGTCTTGCTAGCTTTTAAAGTCGTGCATGTGTAAACTGTACTAGAGGGCATGCAAGTTACTCTGCCCCTTTCAGCTGCAGGGAGTCCCTCTGCTGCAACACACAGCAGACAGAACGGGATACTATTGCCTTTCATATCTGACACCAGTGAAGTAAAAGGGGTGTCTAAAGGGGTGATTTCAGACCATATTTTAGTTACTTTATTTTGTTTACTTTTAACATTTCTGTAATTTACAGTAGATGTCACAATAGAAGCCCGAAGCCTATTATACTCAGTCTAGGCTTGGATCCTCTGAGTCCCATGACTCAGTCTTGTCTGCTTTCCTAGAATAAAACCAGTTAAGTCTTGTGTACTATGCAATTTATATTTTCCGATTCCATACATTCCCTTAATGTTTAGAGTTTACTATATTCTCCAGACTCAAACACATAAGTACTAATAGCTCTGTCCCTTTAGGAGACTCTTTGCAGTACTCTGTCCCACTACCCCCATGAATTCTTTAGGTTGGGTCTAATATTTTCCAGTAATATACAGAATAGCATACAAAATGCTGTCAGACAGGTAACAGAAAAGAGAAAAATATAAATATTTCCATTTTACAGACGTTCACACATTTATAACATTTTGGCTCAATAAAAAGCTAACCCAATAATTAAATGTGATAAAGTATAGTTTGGATGTTTATACATTCATGTTAATCGTATTCTTGATTTATTTCAATAAGTGTTCATGTTTCATTTGCTAACTTAGAGCATATTGTGCAATGAAGATTAAAATAGCTGCATGACAAGTGACTTCCTTCTCTCAGTGGAAATTAAAAGGTAGCCTGATAAATTATAAGACAGTAAGAAAGGTTCCAATCAGGAGGAGACAATTCTTTCCATTTTTTTTGTTTGATTGCTGGTAGCAAACTGATCTGAGGATCTACTCCAGCTCTTTCTCTTTTTATCATACAGTAAATTTTATTTTCTTGCTTTCTGAAACACAATATAACAAAAAATAACCTCACAAACTCAAAGAAAAAATCCTTGCTCCCCCCCCTCCCCTTGGCAGTACTTCCTCCCATGCTTTTAATTAAGGACATCTAAAATACTGTCAAACAGCTACAATGGTATCTCTGTACAAGGCTTTGACTGTGTCAATCACAGCACCTACCGTTCCCTTACCAGCAACAAGGAGCACCAAGTGTAAACATGTAACGTCCCTATTAAAAATAATGGCAAAACAGAAGTTCACTCTTTCTAGAACATACCTTCCTATGGACACTCCTAAAATGTATAAAATAGTGTCCACAGCATCTCATAATAGAGGCTAATGGGGAACTACAAACTCATTTCATACAATGCCATCCATGAGGGGTTAAATACACCCTGAGAGAAATTAATTTCTGGATAATTCAACGGCTATGATTTCTGGAATATGTATTATCCCAAATATTTTCAAAAGAAATTGAATCATTTCAATGAATCTGTGCCATTCAAGTACCTACTCCAGACAGTAACCACTGCTAAGGGTTTATATGAAGCTTGCATTAAAAGACTTTAAAAAAAATGTCATGTTCCCATAAAAAAGTCATGCCTTGGAGTATAGACCCCCAAAGGAATGCCATAGACTCAAACTGCAAAATAAACACATACAGAAAGAAAGTATTTGTATTGTAATTGCAAATCCTGGTATGAGTGATTGGTATGACTTTCCTCATTACAAATCTCTTATTAGAATTTAAATTTCTCTGTAACTCCAGGTCAGAACAGAGAAAATATAACTGCCTTAAGGAGTTTACGATTATGAAAAATAGAAGGATAAGCATGATACGTATGTCTTCTGTCATTTTCTAAGTCATGATACTGAGCACCAAATCTTATTGAGAATATGAATCCATTTAAGGTTTATACCATTAAAGTAAAGGTTTATTCCATGCTGAAAATGTTTGTACCAGACTTTTTTGAGGCCTGTTTAATTGTGTCTGAAGTCTGATGTTGTAAATTTTATTGTTAAAAAGATCCATGAAAATGTCACTACTAAAGTTAGCTGGTACTGTTGGTATTGTAAGTGGCAAGTAGAGCTCATAGTTTACCGCTCCTGTCTTTCTGAGCAAGGAAGAGCTCTTTATCTGCAACATATCTTTATGAAAGCGACCCTTTAAGAACAAAACAAATTCCATAATTTGGTAACACCATGGCTGAGTCATTCATGCCTACCTCAGACATTGTACTACACTCATACTGTAAGTACTTCACACAAGTGCCAGACATCTTTTTCAACTTTCACTTTTGCAAGTGACAGAACTATAAAAATAATTTATTATTAATTACTGGCAAAGGATTGTGTACAGCATATAAAAATTCTCACATACACATACTGCATATTAAAACCTACACTTGTTCTCTCAAATCTATAAACAATAGTTTTATATACTTATTTATTGGAAACTAGCAAGTGCACAAAAACCAGGCAGACAGTTGGTAATTCTGTTTGATAGGTATGCTCAGTATTATGTCAGGGCAGTACCAGGACCGTTCCACACTCTGTAATGACTAGGTTATTGTGAAGTTAAAGGGAACTTCAGAGATTGTGCACTTTAAAATTATAAAGTGTTTAATAACCTTGCAAGGGTTTGTTGCTTTTAGTTATCTGTCACAACTTTTTTTTTCCTTTGAGCAGGAGAAAGCCTGGATGAATTTATGAGAGATTTAAATGGTTGAGCATGTGAGTTTGAGGTAACATGCAAATGTGTGTTTCATGCATGAAGCACAAGATATGATATGGCGGCAGATGGTTCACTGAAATTGCTGCTGCAGACAATACAAGGTACAGTATAAAGCTACTGTAACTGCTTATCATTTTTGTCAGAAGTATGAGATTTTATTTTGAAGATGGGTACAGTACAAAACAAATGTTTTCACATTAAAAGACACATCAGTCTTCTGCATTTGGAGAAATTAGCTTTCTAATGTAGAGAATTGAGATTATTTTATTTCAATAAAAGTTCCTCCAAAATTTAATTTCTGGACATATACTAGAGAAATTGAAGATTGAAGACTTTTGTTCAATGTTACATGTTGTGGCCTGAAAAAAGACACAGGCACATCCTTGCTTGTGACCTAATCTTCTTGCTGAAGTGTCAAGAAATTCTGCTAATAGGCAAAATCCCTACTCAGCAAGCTGTGTGAATTGTTATGTGTAATGTTCAACCGTATCCATAAACTTTGGATAAATTAATTGCTTTGGAAGTACAGGGGTATGACTCATATTCATTCTATTCTATTTCACCACAAAAGCCTGGCAGAACACTGAAGTGCTTTGTGAACAGCTGTTGTGAATGGCTATGAGTTACTAGTAGACCAGCCAGCAGCCATATCACCCTGCAACTCACAACTGGCAACCCACTGAAGCTAAGCAGGTGTGAGTACCTGGATGGGAGACCTCCTGGGAAATCATAATCAGGCTAATGCATTTCTACATCTTCTGTATGAACCAGCTTAGAGGTTCATACAGAAAGACAGCTTGTGTTTAAATTGAGTGTAAGGTAATTTATGCTTCTAAAGTCATGGTCAGCGTTTATTATTGTACTGTGCTGTAAACTTTTTCTGTGCCTAGTCACATTATTTTATAGCGTTTTTATTGCGTTATTAAATCCGGTGGCGCTGTGTGTTAGTTTCCTGACTCCCATGTCACATGGTCTGTGATTGAATCCCATGGAACTATGACTTTATTTTTTAACAAACATTTCTTTGTCAGAGATTAAATAAAACCTCACTCGCACCAAACAAATTTATATTTCTAAATATCACGACATGATCGAATTTTTAGTCTTTTTAATAACAATGAATAGTCACCTATGCGTTATAAAATATACATTTATATTGATTTGAATCGCGTTTTGATTT
Organism: Lepisosteus platostomus; assembly: GCF_059453375.1. NCBI lineage: Eukaryota > Metazoa > Chordata > Actinopteri > Semionotiformes > Lepisosteidae > Lepisosteus > Lepisosteus platostomus. The sequence continues at coordinate 4,658,101 of NC_142625.1, forward strand.
AAATCGTAAACGCGTGTTTAAATATATGTGTTTAAAGGCGATATACTGTATAAAAGCGCTGATTCCTATGGAGTGTGTTCCGCCGGGGATTCAAAAAAATTATTTTAAATAGGCTGATAAAGCTTAGACTACTGTAACTGTATTCTAGCCTGTATTACAACAGAACATTGGACAATGCAACGTAAATTGCAAAAATGCACTTGGAATCTGTCCAAGCCCTCCTACAAAAATTATTTAAACTGCGACACTGATCATTCATCTCTAAATAAACTTTATTTTATATAGCGTTTTAAGCGAATAGGTAATTAGATTGCTCATAAACCTAATCGCTTTTTCTACATAAACACAGCGTGATTGCTCTCTGTCCAGCCTCCATTTCTCTATAAAAATTGACTCTGTTGCACACACACACACACAATAGAAGCAGGAACCGCTGCCAGAAGGGAAGAAGGTGACTATTCATTGTTATCAAAAATGACTTAGAATCGATCATGTTGCGATATTTTGAAATATAAAAGTCAATTGATTGTCCATAATATCGCTATTCTATTTTTTCGAAGAAATGTTTGTTAAAAGAAAAGTCCAGCACCAGCTGGATTCGAACACACAACCTGTGCATTGTAAGTCATGCACCTAGACCAGTAGGTTACAAGACAGCTCGCATGAACAGGCAGGCGAAACAGCCCTACACAGCCCTGTCGCAGCACACGAATATAATCATACCGTTATTAAATTCTTTAGATACGCGATTCCATATTATATTCCCTTTTAATCAAATTCTAAAAGTATGCTTGTTGACTCCGGTATCACGTTAGTTAAAGACTTCGAAGCTTAAAATGTTTAGGGAGAAATGGAATACTGGTGTGTATTTTTTTCTTTAAAGTACCAAGACCAGCTATATACTGTATGTTTATGTTCCAAAATTAATATCGTTTATGGCCTTCACACGCGTTACAGTATGCTCCTATTCTTTTTATGCTCAGCTACTAAGATTTCCCTTCAGTTGTAAAATTCAATATCTACAACGGGCACAGTAAAGACGTTTACAGTAAGTCTTTCTACGACAGACCAACGGACCACGAGTGCCCCTGTCGGTCAACCAATCATAAACCGCGTCATCTTGCGTCATGATACGCGATACCGCAGCCAATTACCTGCGGTACGTGTCTGTACCGCGCACTTTGAATGGCTGCATCTGTAAGTAAATTGCTAGCCAAAGCCAACATGGATGCTTTACTTGATCACCAGAGTCCACCAGAGACCACCGACAATCTGAATAAGTTTTTACTCAGCAGCAGCGCTACACCAGAAGCAAATCACATTTCTTCCCCCTAAAGATTGACTTGTTCAGACCCGCGGTCACCCTGTGTGCATTGAGACTTTCTACTAGTCAGCCGGACTACTAGTAGGTCCCTGAGAGAGACACTGTCGAACACGTCGCCACAGCAGAAATCTCTCCTCCTAATTCGTCCGACTCCAAGCTGCACCCCGACAGGTTGGCCGGGAGCCAGAGGACGCCGGGGCGACGCCTATCGAATGCTGCAGCGATTGAACGCAGCCGCTAGCTGGTCATGGTGTCTGTGCTGGGAAATACGAATCCATATTTGGATAAGTAACCCCAATGTTCTACATTGCATCTCTAGAATTCAATTGTTACCTCAACACAGGTTGATATCAATTCAAATCACATGAGTCAGGTATTTACTTTTGAATAGATAATAGCTAATGTAGAATTTATATTAATGAGAATGATTAACGACAGTATAGCCGAACGGTATACTGAAGTATATTCTTTATTTGCAGCTCTTCGTGACTATATACCTTGCACTTTGAGAACCTTCACAGTAAGATCTGTCATCTTTATCCAGGCAGACTCTTGTATGTTGTATATGCGCAATTTATGTCATGTGGATCGTGGCCGTAAACAACCACACTGCCCCTACCAGCCTCAAGTTAATGTTTAAGCAAGATAAACAACATTTTCTTCAAACCACTCCACAAATTTTCTCACATGCAAGTATTCTCCAATATCATCACAAAAAAACCATAACGTTTGTTTCCACAGCTGTGACAATACTGTGCAATAAACCAATAAATTAATTAACTAGCACGAACCCCAATAAAAACACCCAGCCAGCAAAGCATGTCAATATCGTACATTTTTACCAGCAAAATCAAAACAAAACTCTACAAACCTTATAACATATGAAAAAGGACAATCTAGAATTCAAACAGTGCATTTCAAATCCAAATGTGATTTACATAAAAAATCTATTCCCCCAGTGACGCACCATACAAAAGGCACTCAAACAAATAAACTTGTTGCGCATTCGACTTTTTTACAATGAAAACATAAGTAGAAAGCTGAATCTTGCCAAAATATCAAAAACCATTATTCTTACTGTTCAAAAGCAAAGGAATCCACGACCTTGACCATCCAGCCATAAAGTTTTTGTAAAAGATACATCCCTCAAGTGCCGCTAAATCTTGTAGCTTCTTCAAAATAACGCGACAGTTTGTCTGTGTCTTTTTGCTGTTTTGATTTGTGGAAAAGGTTGTCAATCTGTGAATTTTTGACCACTAGAAATTTAGGGTGGGCCTAAAGCTGCCCAATGATAAGTTGGAGCGGTCTGAAACCAAAGCAAAAGGAGCGCATCTTCCCAGAGGCACTGCTTGAGAGCGCACCTTTTACGCACCTAAACTGCCTTCTGCAAAAATATTTTTGCAAGAAATATTAAAAATGGCAAGCAAAGCACCTAAAGAGCCTAAAAAGATTACGGCTGCTCAGGTTATTGAAGAAATACATCAGAGCAATTCAGGGGAAGAGTCAGATGCACGCTCGCGTCTGGACAGCCCGGATTCATTTACTGAAGACGTCTTTGATGAAGGAATGGATCCACTGCTGGATTTGTGAGTATTTTTGTTTTATTTATACAATCGAGACCTTTGCTATTATTAGTTCTAAAATTGTTATTGATGTTTATATCAAACGTTATCTGTATATATGAGAATAAGAAACACATATTGCGTATATGCTGCGAATATGAGAAAATGGGCTTTTTGAGTCTCATTGGAAACAAAGAAATAAGATTTGTAAATATTGTTTTCTGGAAAACAAAGTCTTTGCATGTTTTTTTTTACTGAAAATCACTGAAAGGTGATCCTTCTGAGTCTCTTGGACAACGCAGACAAGACAAAAGTTTGACTATTATAGTTTTGAGTAGAAAGCTGTTATGTTTCCTTGTTTGCTATTCACAAACATCCAAAACTGCTGCTTTTTGCGTCTTACAGTCTTCGTAAAGTTCTTAGACATATGATTTTAGAAATCACTATTGTCTGTGAGTTTTTATATTTCTATGCATATTTATTTGGGTTTTTTATAAGATCAGAGGTGTCCTTGGTCACCTGGCACTAAAGTTTGAATAAACAGACTTGTCTGCAATTACAGCCAGGCAGAGTTTGCTCATTCTCCAAGGCCTTGGTCTTCTGCTCAATCATTACACATGTGGAGTGCTATCCTATTGCCCTAACTTTGTCACCTAGCAACAAAGGCTGTTGGTCAGTAATAAAATAATGAAACTCATTCCTAGTTTCAGTATTTATTTCTAATTTCCTTTGAATTTCAGTGAGGACATCGAAGAACCACCCACCCCCCCCGCCCCCTCAACAAGTGCTGAGGTTCCTCGGCCAAAGAGAGGGCGGAAGATTCCCACTCCAAGAAGCACTCCACCCCAGCCCACAAGACCCGCCCGGGGCAGGAAGAGAAGAAGCCCCCCCGCCCCAGCTGAAGAGCCAGAGGGCAGGTAGAAGACCAAAACAGAAGAGGATGTAACACCAAAAAAGTTCAGGTTCAGTCCAGCACGGACACCAGGTGTCCAGCTGGACACTTCCAAAACATACTCCCCGCTAAATTTATTCCAGCTGTGCAATAACAAACAAAAATGCAAACAAGCGAAAGGCTCAGGACATAAAGTCAGAGTGGCAGCCGGTGTCCGTAGTGGACCTGTATAATATAGGAATTTTTATTTTTATGGGGCTCCTCACTTCTCATAATATGAGAGACTATTGGACTCCTCGGGAGCCCTGTGATATACCTTTCTGCCAGTCGATTATGACCCGATCAAAATTTGAGGCCATATCCTGGACGGTTCACCTTAGTGATCCAGAGGAGGAAAGGGAAAACAATCTAAAAAGGGGGACCCCAGAATATGATCCCCTTTGCCGCCTTAGACCCCTGTTAGACTCCATCCTAACAGCATGTAAATCGTTTTATCTGCCACGGCAAAACCTGTCTGTCGATGAAAGGATGGTGGCCTCAAAGACGAGAATAGGCTTTAGGCACATACATGAAGAGGAAGCCCACTAAGTAGGGCTTCAAGCTGTTTGTGCTTGATGATGCCTCAACAGGTTACACCTGTGATTTCTCAATTTACACAGGAAAATCACCCTCTGCCACAGGAAAAGGGCTGAGCTATGACTCAGTTATGAACCTCTTGAGAGTTTCATACTTGGGCACAGGTTATAATGTTTATGTTGATAATTTCTTCACCAGCTCAGCCTTTTTCCGAGACATGTTCAAAATAAAATTTGGCACTTGTGGCACTATAAGAGTGCCCCTGCACTAAACACCCTCCCTAAATAGGCTGAAAGGGGCTCCTTGTCTGGCGAACTACTGGTCACCAGGTGGATGGACACACGTGAGTTGACCATGTGTAGTACCATCCACAAGGTGTACAGTGGAGAGACAGTCCAGCACAAGGTAAAAAAACCCGATGGGTCTTGGCGGGTTCAGGCCATTCCTATCCCCGACACCGTCAAGGACTACAGTCGGCACATGGGGGGGGGGGGATTTGTCGGATGCTTTTATAAAGTGCTACAATTTGGCCCACAAAACAAGAAAGTGGTACAAAAAACTGTTCTTCTATTTCATTGATATTGCAGTGGTGCATTTTGCAGTGGATATTTTGCTCCATAAAGAATTGGCAGAGAGTCAGAGCTTTCGGGCTCTGACTCATAAAGCTTTCAGAGAGGAGCTGTGCAGTGTGGGTGCTGAAGAAAAACAGCAGCAACCTGTGTGCCTATCGCATTATCCCACAGGCAGGTATTGGACTCTTCAAACAAGGCAACAAGATCAAAACGCCATGGAAATATGAAAGGTGTGATGTGGCTGATTGTTGACAGGAATTACTTCAGGGAGTGGCACTAGAAAAAGTAGATAGGACACCTTTTGTATTTCCTTGCTGTATTTGTATATAACTGTTTGTTTTTACACTTTTTACATTTCTTGTTTTTTTACACTTTTTGTTTTGAAAACCTAGTAAAAACCATATATAAAAAGGTCTCCATGTCTTTCTTTTTTATGTTTTCACTTTCAAGCAAATGAGGATAAATTTGCTGTTGGCTACTTGTGGGTTCGAATGATCTATTTAGTGGGCTGTGCTTGCCTTCCTGTCTGCCTGGTGTTTTCAATGGAGTGAGAAAAAGAACAAAAGAACTGTAAATGGCTGTGGAGAGAGAATATGGTAGCCAGTTCAACTTCAAATGATCAATAGAATTTACCTTCACAGGGAAAAACAGCTTACCTTGAAAGGCTAAGAAAAAATTTGAAAGGGTAAAACAAAACAAAACTTGGTCAGGTCAGGTACATAAGAACTTATACTAAAAATTAAATAAAATGTCTGCTAGTTTACAGAATTGAGCGGAGGTAAGAGTCTTGACAGGTGTGGCATTAGAAATTAAATATTAGAGTATTGTTCATGCATATGCATTATGGAAACCCTTGGGAGACCCAAACCTCTCCAAAAAGGCCACCTTTTGGATAGAATATTGGATTGTAAAGGAAAATAAGGGGATTGAGAATTGTAATGTTTATGCAAAGTACAATATCTAAAACAACAGAAAATGACATCATTACTAAATTTTGCTCATAAAACTCATAAAACTCATGGCCACCAATAATGGCTCAAATTCAGTTTGGTTTAAAAGTCCCAGATTTTTACGCAAAGTTGTAGACATATTGGAGAAGGGCTGAACAAAGGTATAGTTATCTATCAATGCAATAACTTCACATTTTGACTATGGGAAATAGAAAAAACAAAAGTGTTTTATTGTTTTTTTTCTGCATTTAAAACTCTAGGGTGTGTACTGGGTCAGGGATATAAAGGTTTTAATGGTTCAGACTTGATACCCAATGGGTTACCTTGAACAAGGCTTGCTCTGTACGTTTACCAATAAAATACAAGATATATAGGGGTACCTGCTTCCAGGGCAAAATTTACCCTGTAGAGCCAATGGCTAAGAGGTTTTAATTAACATGTTAATATCAGTTTAAATAAATTAGACAGTTACTCATGAGCACCTGAATGCTGATTGTTAAAGAGTGAAGAGGAAGTAAGAGAAACCAATGGTATACTAAACCATTCTCCTTGATTTTATGCATCTCTTCTGTACACTTGCTGTGAGCTTTATATTTTGTATGCTTTTATATACAGTTTTATGCATCAATAAATATATTCTGTGTGGTGAAACTTTGTGAAGACTCCTTGTTGTTTTGTTGTTCTACAGATTGATTCCTAATAGCCAAAGTAAACTGACACAATTTACTGTTACAACTAAACACTGTGCCAGTAAATTCACAAAACCCTTACATATTTTGGCATCACATGCGAGAACTGGTTAAGACTAAAATAAATTAAATGAACAATATAACTGGTTTGACAAAAAACTAGGCTTTTCCGGATTCTGCGCAGAGTACAGTTCTGCTTATGAAAAGCAACAACAGCTGCCCCCTGCTCTTTAAATACACAGTTCAATGTGCTCCTCTTTTTAAGTCATATAAACAATACTGTAGAATTGTAGAACTATCATAACTGCAGCAAGGTGTCCAATATTCTAAAAAAAAAATGTTACCTGATTAATATCAGTGGCTGCCAGGAACTCCTTTATACTTAGTCAGAAGTCTTTCCTCAGATCTAATCACTGTGCCTGTAAATTCACATAACCCCTACACAATATTCTGTGCATTATGGGTTAGTTTCTTAGTCTACATCAAGAAGTGTAATACCCTAGTCTTGCACTTTAGTATCACCAGAAAAGCAGAATCTATTTCTTCTGGTGAGTTACAATGGAGATATATTGTATATTGGTATATTTATACTGGTATATTTTCCCCATTACAGAGCTGAAAACTAATTTCAGCACCAAGCTGGAAAAGGCAACTGGCCTTTATCTTCTGTACTAGTGTAGAAAGAATCAAGCTACATATTAACTAAGAATGATTCTTTTGTTAATACACAGCTTTCTTTTTGTTTTTGCAGTTTCACCCCTTATACGTTGCTGGATTATAAACAATATACATCTTCCAAATATTGACAACCCTGAAAGCTTTAAGTAGTAATATAGGTAATCTTTTATTTAACTTTCATTTGTCTTCATAGCTTGTGCATATTTAGTTTTACTAAATAAAAGTAATCACCATAAACACTTTTTCCCCCAAAATACTGTTCACTTTAAAAATGCTAAAAGCAACTGTAATTTACCAAAACAGAGCACTTTTATAAACCATCTGCTCTAAAGCCACAGCAACTTTGTAAACCTACTCCCACCAAAGCTAAACTCCTCTAATCAATCTTATACAGCTGGTCAGTCTTACACAGCTCAGGTTCTGTGTTCCAGGTGTTAATTGTTCACCTGCCCAATGGAAACAGAGCATTTGTCTGCAGTCTCATGCATAAAACTAATAATGTTGAAAACCAATATCTACATATTTATAAATCTAAGAAAATTTTGAAGAAATGTAAGTCATTTGTTTAGAAAAAAAGTGAAGACAGAGTGAAAGTACAGAAATTAAACTGGTGTTTAAAAAAACTAAAAATAAAAAGCAAGTAAAAGAAAAAAGTGTTTGCAACATTAATGGCAATTTATATAATTTTTTAAAAAGCAACACAATTCAAACAAGTGTGTTCTACATTACATGGTTTTATAATTATATAAATAAATTAGATGGAAAGTAGTATTTCAAAATTGTAAAACATATTTTTATTTTTTATATTTTATATTTTGTAAAGGAAAACGGCAAATGCCTTCTTACTTCCTTACTTTAAAAAAAAACATTACAGATAAGGCCCAATTAAAAAAAGACTTAAAAAAAACAAACAATGTTTTTTAAATGCTGATAGTTAATGGAGAAAGGGTACTTTCCAAAAATAGTTAATCACAAATTCAAAAAATATCATTCTGCAAACAACCATTTATATGTCTGGATATAAATTGTGAATGTTAAACATTTTTAACTTTAACATTTTAAAGCAGAACTGCTTTGAACATTTAAATATCAAGTGTTTGGTAGAAAAGGGGGTATTTTAAATTACTATAAATAGATATTACAAAATGTGAAGACCTAAAAAATTATGTAATTCACATCACTTTAAATAGATTTAAATATGACATCCAAGTTAAGAAATGATTTATTTCCAAACTGTCTTTATTTGAATTAAAGGGAAGAATTTATGTATTCAAAGTCACACCTCAACTAAACTGTCTAATGACGTTAAAAATGACACACAAATAAGGATGTTAAAAATGTATTTCAATAATAGAACTGTTAAGAATAAAGCAAAATGATGTAGGACAAGAAGGTTATACGTTTACACAATGAAAGAGAGAGAACAAAATTCTTTATACTTTATTAAAACACAAATAGCAGAAATATTCAGATTAAAAAACTCATGGGATTTAAGATATCCTACTAAAATGTAAACTGCATAATATAGTAAACGATCTTGAGAATCTATTATTTTTTTCCACATTCCACCTGTTTTTTTTCAGAACAAATTAATTTTTGTCTTAAGGATTACGAAATTTACACAAAATTATAATTTTCGCGCTGAACTTTCACATTCAGTTCACTTATATGTGCAGTCAAATCAATGCACAAGAAAGGCGAGCTTCCATAACTAAACGGTTAGAGAGCGTTAAAAGGTCGTTTCCTCTGAGTCATGAAAATATTGATTTCTGAGCGTAATTAAAAAAATCCCTTTGGCACCTTAGCTACGACATGGGCTATTTTGCAACTCACACTTACAAAGGATTCTGAATGTTAGGATCGCTTTGTGAATATTTCACGCTGATAAACAATTTTTCTTCGGGGTTTCCACTTTATCTTAACGCATTTTGCATTTAGTCTGAGTACTTGTGTGCTTCGTATCGGAATACCTTCGAATATTAAACTCTGACAACAGCGACGGTTTCTCTGCATATTAAGCACAACGCTTTGTTATTGCTTTCAAACATGAAATATTTTTTTACTCCACTTCTCATTAAAAACACGGCACTCTTCGTCAACTTTTGTCCTGACATTTCGATGTAAAATAAATTAAAAAATGCAAGAAAACTCGAGAACAACAAGCATGTGAACATTAGGTCAAGGTTACTTGACGTCACACTTGCGTGTTTGCATGCAGTGGTGGCGCTGTTCTCTGTTCTCGGGCCGTAAGCTGGAGACACTTGCTCAAAATCACTGACTGCTCTAAATGACTGATTTCTGAAAACAAAATCGGGTTAATGTGATAACACGATTCTTACCAGCCCAAATTCAAGAGAGCGGTGAGGTTGATCTGCGTGAATTCAAATTAGGACTTGAGTTTCATTCAAATATATGAGTTTAGCAGGAATAAAACTAATACAAACAAAAGGCTTGTAGAAATAGTTCAGGGAATGGTTAGAAAATAGCAAATTAGAAAGCGTTGCCTAACTACTGTATTGTACAATTAGTAATTTCAAGTTCTAATTTGAGGCAAAAGGCATAAAGTGACATTAAATTCTTATCAAGATCAAGCCTTTACACTATCCCTATCAAGCTCTTGTAGGGGTTTTGTCAACTTACTGGCACTGTATTTACAGGTACCTGTTATAGTTAATTTGGTGAGTTTACCTTGGCTATTAGGAATCAATTGTTAGAGCAACATGGAATCTTCACAAGGATTTACGTCACAGCAAAAACAAATATCAAACTGATACAGATGTGATACATAAAAAAAGAGATATTATGTTAGTACACCATTGGTTACATTAATCTCCGCATTAATCTAATTAAAATGATCAAAATTCATACACTTTTGATTAACTACAGAGACGTTAATATCAATTTCTTTATAGTAGAAGTAGTTACTCGTGAGCACCTGACTTGATTGTGATAATGAAAGTGATCAAGTTAGAAAAACCAACAGTTTACTCAATATATTGTCTTTATTTTTATGCATCTCTTCTGTGCACTTGCTATAAGCTTGATATTTTGAATGCTTTTATGCATCAAATGTTTTCTGTGTAATGAATCCTTGTGGATCCTTGAATCAATTTACTGTTACAACTAAACACTGCCAGTAAACTCACAAAACCCTTACATATTTGGGCATCCCGTGTGAGGATTGGTTTAAACTAAAATAAGAATCAATTGAAAAAACAAAATCTTGAGAACTACAGTATGTCAGCATGGGGGTGGGATGGGGGTTAAGTTATATACAGATGCAGCCATTCAAAGTGCGTGGCACAAACATACCGCAGGCATTTGGTTATGTCATCAGGTGTCATGACACATCATACTGCGGTACGTGATTGGTTGACCAACAGGGGCACTCGTGGTGCGTTGGTCGGTCATAGAAAGATTTAAATGTCTTTACTGTGCCCGTTTTAGTATTGAATATTTATATGGAATTTTACTGCTGAAGGGAAAGTTTAGTAGCTGAGCATAAAAAGAATAGGAGCATACTGTAACGCGTGAGAAGGCCATAAACTATATTAATTTTGGAACTTAAACATACAGTATTACGGTATGTAAACTGTATGTTGCTGGTCTCGGTACTATAAAGAAAAAATACACACCAGTATTCCATTTCTCCCTAAACATTTTAAGCATTGAAGTCTTTAACTAACATGTGAAATACCATGTGTATAAAAAGTGGTAGTTTTAAGCTTTTCTGCGAATACCCTCGATACCGGAGCAAACAAGCATACTTTTAGAAGTTGATTAATAGGGAATATAATATGGAATCGCGTATCTAAAGAAATGAATAACGATAGAATTATATTAATGTACTACAACACAATACTACACATTGTATAATGTCTGTTGATACTATATGTGTAGGGCTGTTTCACCACTCATCATGCGATCTTGTGTGTAGTGCTATGGTCTAAATGCTAGGTTTTTAAGTGAGAGGTTGGCTGTTCAAATCCGACCGCTGCCATGACTTTTCTTTTAAAAAAACATTTCTTTGAAAAAATAAAATAGCACTATTATGGACAATTAATTGACTTTTTATATTTCTAAATATCACAACATATTAGAATCTAAGTCATTTTTTAATAACAATGAATAGTCACCACGCATGCTTACACAGCTCCCTGGGTAAACTATCACAAAGCTTTAGAGAACTTAACATTTTTATCAACAAATTGTAAATACGACGTTTACATTGGCGTTATTAATTCTTCACTTGAGTGTATGGAGGATTGCCAGCTGTCACTGAGAGCAGACACCCCCTCTTAGGCTGAGCAAATGATTTTTAAAATGTTTATAAAGAAATGACGGCTGTATGCGTTACAAAATAAATTTACAGTCAAACCTTAAATCAACAATTGATTTAAATATGATCTGTCAAAGTGCAATGGAATACAATATTGATGTTGCTGTTATTGTTGTTTTTATCCTGTAAAGCACTTTGAGAAGCCACCTTTAAAGGCGCTATAAATCCTATGGAATGTGTTTTTCTTTCTTCTTTTTTTTCAGCATGGAATAAACCTATTACTTGATTCTTATGGTTTGTGTGAGAAGCCAGGGTATCAGCTTGTTCCCCCCTCCCACCCCTCTCTATGTACAGTAGAGCCTCCTGTCCTGACTGGTAGAGCTCATGCAGCTGTGTCTGGAGAGAGAGGGAGAGGGGTGCGGAACCAGGGTACTATTTACATGGAAAATGGGTGATCTCCCCAGCCTGTACGCCCCTTTCACTGTGTGACAGCTGCAATAGTCAGCGGCCTTCCAAAACCCCGCCCTGACCACTCCTGTCCTGCCCCTCACCGCGCACCCCAGCCAGGCGCTCTTCAGGCGCCCCCGGGGGCGAATGCTCTACAATACTAAAAATAAGATGCACTCTGCAGACATTCACAATAGCAACTGTCAGAAGATAGGACACAGCGATTCAGACACCCGTTGAATGAAAGGGACACTTTAATTTTCTGTACGGCTGGTCCAGCACCCCACGGTGCCCGCGCGCCAGCAGAGAGAGAGAGAGACACACACACACCAGTTTTCATTGTCAAAAAGTAATTGTTTTGTTTTTTACATTCCTCTTGTTTAACAGGAATATTTTGTTCCTGGACAGACTCTTAAACTAGGGGAAAAGAGCACCTCCTTCTTCAAAGCATTTCATTGATCTGATCCGGCCATTTGGCTGCAGTGAATGTGAATTCTGTCTGGCATTGCCAGATTGTGAAAAAATAAAAATATTTAAATCAAGATGGGGGGTAAGGGAGTCGTCTCTATGACACTCTCCCATATAAAATTAACAAAACAAAAACTAAAAATAAGATACAATCTACAGACATTCACAACATAGACATATCTTAAAACATTTACATATATTGTTAAATTATTACTTTAAATATATACTTTAACTTGCTGAAACAGCCAGTTAATAAAATCATTGCAATTTTGTTCTTTGGAGGTGGGGATATTCTGACATCAATCGATTTAAAGACAATCTGTCAAAGTGCAATGACAGATTCTAAAGAAATTAATAACGATATAATTATATTCATGTACTGCAACACAAGAATAGTATACGCTGTACAATGTCTGTTGATACTGTATGTGTAGGGCTGCTTCACCGCTTCTCATGTCACCTTGCGAGTGGTGCTGTGGTCTAAGTACTGGGTTTGTACATGACTTGTTGGGTGTTCAAATCCAGCCAGTGTAGTGACTTTTCTCTTAACAAACATTTCTTTGAAAAAATAAAATAGCAATATTATGGACAATTAATTGACTTTTTTTTATTTCTAAATGTCATTGTTATGGGTTGTTTTTTAAATTACAACCCGTAAATAAAGCTGGTACTGTTTAGACTTTTATTTATTTTAAACTGTATTACAGCAGCACAATGTGCTTTTTCACTAAACCTCCTAGAGTAACGAAATGTCTTGCGTTGTACAGCTTTTCAGCTAAATATATAAACGATGCCTATACTGTTTTCCTCTACAGTATGCTGATCTATTGTAGTGCATTCACCCCGGGCAGCAGCTGAAGAGCGCCCAGCTGGGGTACTCGGTGAGGGGCTGGACAGGAGTGGAAGTGGTCAGGGTGGGGTATAGGAAGGCTGCTTACCAGTGTAGCTGTCCCACAGTGAAATGGGTGTACAGTCTGGGGAGATCGCCCTTGGGTGTTTCTCTCTCTCTCTCTCTCGCCCTCTCTCTCTCTCAATTCAATTCAATTTTTCAATTCAAGGTGCTTTATTAGCATGACTGATGGGTACAATCAGTGTTGCCAGAGCAAATAATGAAATTCACATGAAACAAAAAATAAACGTAATATAAAATCTACAGACATATTACAGACATTTACAACAAGGACATATTATAAAATATTGACATATTCTGTAGATAGAAGGAGCATTATTGGGAGACAGGCTCACTGTTCCTCAGGCTGTGACAGGAGATCACATACTGGGCTGCCAGTGTCTCTCTCTCTCGGGCTCGCGGGCTGGTTGTGTGTCTCTCTCTGGTCGGGCCGCGGAAGAACTGGCTGGCAGGTGGTGACGGAGAAGAAAATAAAGGCAGCTTTTAACTCCACAAGTCTGAGTTTTTGTGTCCGTCCTGTCCGTACCCGAAATCGTTACACCATCATTCTGTCCATCGAAATCCTGTTTATATGTGACCTTTCAGAAGACCTACAGATGCAGCCATTCAAAATGCACAGTAAAAACCCGTGGTACAGTAACCTACCCACAAGCCACCGCAGGGCACCGCGGTAAGTGATTGGCTGGCCAAAATGACCGACAGGGGCACTCGTGGTGCATTTGTTGGTAGTGAAAAGATTTAATCATTTAATGTCTTTACTGTGCACATTTTAATCCGCTAAGTTTTGAATATTTATATGGAATTTTACCACTAAAGGGAAATTTTAGTAGCTGAGCATAAAAAGAAGAGGAGCATAACGCATCTGAAGGGCATAAACGATATTAATTTAGGAACATAAACATTACTGTATGTACATAAACTGTACTGTGTATGGTTGGTCTTGATAGTTTAAAGAAAAAATACACACCAGTCTTCCATTTCTCCCTAAACATTTTAAGCATGAAAGTTTTATGAAACGGTACCCAAATATGCGATTGCTGTATAGAATGAATTTTAATTTTAAAAAATTATTTAACACGAAAATTAAGCTGTTTACATCTTCCGCCTGAGAACAGTCACCCGTTGCTACCCAACGCAGAAACACAGCCACTAACTAGCAAAGAGAGAACATTAGCTAGCCAATATGATAAAGAAATAAATGATTATTTTGTTTATTTCTTTTGCACATTTATTTGAACATTTCCATCGATTGTTCAAGCACTTGGAAACTGTCCAATCCCTAGTTCATCAGGCATTTTCCCGGTCTGGCGCCGGTCTGTGTCTTCTAGGATAGAATGCCAGCGAACTCTTGTTTTTATGTCCACTATAACAGACAATCTCCTTTGCTTTTAACCGTGCGTTTAATAATTTCCTAAAATGAAAATGATTTACTTTATTTCCCTCACGGGATCAATAAAAGTATCTATCATCTGTCTAAACTATGGGACAGAATTCTGGGGTCTCCCCATACCAGAGATTATGGTAGGGCTTCAGAATGGTGATTGGCTGACATCATCTGACACCCCTCTGATTGGAGAAAAAAGACGTGCTGGTTTGCTATACATACAGTACTGTACCAGGAAGAGGATTTCTTTCTATTCGAAACGTGTATTTTAAAAGTTTAAGAAGTAAAAACCTTACAGCGTACACAGATTTCTAAACTGATCAGGATCGTTATCTTTGTCTTATGCATAATAATGTTCACCGCTCTGTCCAGCAAATTAATAATAAACTTTATTTTATATAGCGTTTTAAACGAATAAGTAATTAGATTGCTCATAAACCTAATCACTTGCTTTTTCTTTTTATTTAGGCTCAGATTTCAACTATAGATCGTATTATTAATAACCATAATAACAACCAACCAACAAAGACAACCATATAAACATAATACCAACCAAAAACATAGATAACAACCACAATACAAAATCAAATATATCAAACCATTATACTCTCGCAAATTCCTCCAATTATCATAATCCCTCCCCTTATGCAAAACCAAACCCTCCTCCCATCCCAGTTTATCCTCTTTATCATAAACAATCCACCTCAATTTTCAACATAAAGCATTACACAAAATCAATATCTCAACACTCCATACTCAACAACGATAATTCACAAACAGCCAGAATATGTAACTCCACATTCCCAAACATACCTCATTTCCATAGCCCCGCCCCTTATGCAAAACCAACACCCCTCCCCTGTTCTCTCTCTCCCCTGGCGTTTGTAATCGTTTTTATTTTCAAATAAATTTTAGCAAAGTCATGTATTTTAAAAATCTTAAGATTTTTATATTTATGTCTTTATATAGTGGTTTCATTAATGACAAAGGCTAAACTTTCTTGGAAAAATGTCTTTTATGTAAACCATGTTTGCTATTAATTCATTCAGGGCTAAAATATGTTCATTGTCTTCCAATGAAAGAAGGGTTCCTTTCGCCATAGTCGGGTTGACATTAGAAGCTTGCCACGCCCGGACTGTTACACCAACGCATTAGCATGTTAAAGTGATTTCATTGAGGAGCCTAGCTTTCTTAACTAGTAAGTACTGTACTTACTGGGTTTTTGAGGGGGGGAGGTGTCTTTCGCTGGAAATCTCGCCTCCTTCTACTTTGAAAATACCTGTGAAACCGGTTTAATTCGTCACAGCCAGCACTCCTGCAGAGAGGGTGGTTGTACTTGCAGTGTATACAGTAGATGGGAAAGCCAGAGCCGCCCTCTACGCCGCCCACATGTTATGCTCTTCGTTAATGTCTAAGCCGGAACACATCATTATATCTCATTTTGTATTTCTTAAAAAAAATCGTTTGCCCAGCCTAACAGTATTGTTGTTATTGTTTTTAACCTGTAAAGCGCTTTGAGGAGCCACCTTTAAAGGCGCCATATACAATGAAGTTCATTATTATTACTATTGTTAATTTGCTGGACAGAGAGGTGAACATTATTACGCAGAAGACAAAGATAGCGATTTACGTTGCATTGTGCATTGTGCTGCTGTAATACAGTTTTAAATAATTAAAAGTCTAAACAGTATCAGCTTTATTTATGGGTTTTAAATAAAGGCGATTTAAACGCGATTTAAATCAATAAAAATGTTTATATTGTAATGCCTAGGTGACTATTCATTGTTATTAAAATGACTTAAATTCGATCATGTTGTGATATTTAGAAATATAAATTTGTTTGGTGCAAGCGAGGTTTTAATTAATCTCTGACTCAGGAAACGTTTCATTTTTTCAAAGAAATGTTTGTTAAAAAGAAAACAGTGGGATTTGATCACAGACCATGCATCATGGGAGTCAGGAACCTAACCCACAGCGCCACCGGCAAGGTCACATGCAGAGTGCTGAAAAAGCACTACAGAAACATTATCAACAGACAATGTACAGCGTGTACTATTCTTGTGTTGCGGTACATGAATATAATTATATCATTATTAATTTCTTTAGATACGTGATTCCATATTATATTCCCTTTTAATCAAATTCTAAAAGTATGCTTGTTGACTCCGGTATCACATTAGTTAAAGACTTCGATGCTTAATGTTTAGGGAGAAATAGAATACTGGTGTGTATGTTTTCTTTAAAGTACCGAGACCAGCCATATACTGTATGTTTAAGTTCCAAAAATAATATCGTTTATGGCCTTCACACGCGTTACAGTATGCTCCTATTCGTTTTATGCTCAGGTACTAAGATTTCCCTTCAGTGGTAAAATTCCATATAAATATTCAATACTTAAACGGGCACAGTTAAGACATTAAATATACATATACATACTGTATACAGTACAGTTTGCATACGGTAATATGTTTATGTTCCTAAATCAATCTCTTTTATGAGCATGTGAAAGGCATGGTGAATCAATTCTCAAAAATTACTGTACTTTGCATGATTGGAAACAAATGCGTGATTGCGAAATGCTATGGTGTTACTTTTACAAAGACGGTCAATGAAAAAAAGAACGTGGACAAAGGCAATACTTTGTTTACAGCTTGTCAAAGGTCATTCATTATTAATACTATTAGTAATATCTTCGTTAAAGACTTTGATGGCGACAGCTCAAACATGAGAGGTTGAGCTTTATTAGCTCCACCTTGCGGAAATTCTGGATACTATTATTTTAATTGCGGTATTATAGGAGAATTTACGGTAACTCGCGGTAGACTGCGTAAAGCGCACCGCAAAATAATGTGGTATCGCCCGCGCATTTCGAATGGCTGCATCTGTATCTGTTTTCTTCCTAGCACAATTTATGAGCACTCTGTGATTAAATTAATTCTCATTACATTATCATTCTCACTGTGCATAACAAGGAAGATGAATAAACATAAGGTTGTTTAATGACAATCTATTGTATATCTCATGGCTAAATAGTCAAGTCTAGCCAAAAGAGAAAACATGGACTTTATTTAAACTCCAGCGAAAGTATAAATGGTTTTTAATTACCATACTTTTATGGTACATGACTTTGCTAAAATCTATTTAAAAATAAAAATGATTACAAATGGCATGCCTGTAGCTTTTTCACGAAACCTCAAGCCGCGTAGGTGGGCACCTCAAATGTCCTGCCCCCACTGTGACTAGAATATACTGTACACAAAGCACTGAAATCTTTCGAGCAGATGATCAGGTGTTTCGCAGACGTAGGCATAGTACGTAATTCAGGCTTTATGAACTCACATCTGGGATTTGATTAATTAGGGTTATTAATTGAGTTCATCAAGCCTGAATCGAAACCTGTTTTTATAGCTTTTAAAGTCGTGCAATGTCTAAGCAGGAACACATCATTATATCTTATGTATGAAAAATACATAATATAGCACCCAAACAAAAAATACAGAATATAGCACCCAGACAAACGCAAATGTGTTTTTAATAAAATAATTTTATTCATTCATAATCTAACTCACATAACTCACATTACCGAATGCCCCCCACCCCGTTTAACAATTTTAGGAAGACTAAGGAAGTTGTCATCTGTTGTTGAAGCTCTGTGAGCTCAGTGACTTTGAGACCACTTATTATCCGAAGTTATTTAAATCCCCACAAATAAAAAAAAATAGAGCTGACTGACAAAAATTAAAATGTGGCTGTGTTCTAACTGTGTTTGCGTTTGTCTGGATGCTGATAAAGTAAAAAAAACATTTACTTTTTGACATTGAAAAACTGTGTGTGTGTGTCTCTCTCTCTGTGCTGGTTCGCCAGTGCGGTGGGGTGCTGTACCAGCCGTACAGAAAATTAAAGTGCCCCTTTCCATTCAACGGGTGTCTAAGTCACTGTGTCCTATCTTCTGACAGTCGCTGTTAAAATAAGAGTGTATCTTATTTTTAGTATAAGATATATGAGCTCCACCAGTCAGGACAGGAGGCTCTACTGTACACAGAGAGGGGTGGGAGGGGGAACAAGCCGATACATACTCTTAGAGTTTGATTAATAGGGAATATAATTTAAAAATATAGTACTAAAAATAAGATACACTCTACAGACATTCACGGCTAATACTTAAGCCAATACTTTAATATTCTTTTCTGTATGTTTATCAATAGTGGGTACTGGCCTAATTCGGCCCTGCACCCATTGTTAGGTGTTTTTCTGTGGGTTTCTGTGGGGTGTTTGTCCCATTGAGTGTAATCCTGATCTGTGAGGGTCACTGAGCCTGTCCTCTCTGGACAGTCAGGTCTGCCTGTGTCCAGTTTCTCTGGCCAGGCTGTGGTGACTGAGTCTGTCAGTAGTGTTGTTATGTTTGTGTGTGTATCCCAGTGGGCAAGGTAGTGTTGTGATTTGGATTGATTGTGATTGGTGTTGCTGTAGCTGTGCTGCCCTGAGACTGGCTGGTGTCAAGACCAGCTGTACTCTGGGATCAGCAGGGCCTAGTGGTGGTATGAATTGTGGCCTCTGTTTCTCAGGTGGAATCAGTGTTTGATTACTCTGTTCTGTATGTTTATCAATAGTGGATACTGGCCTAATTCAGCCCTGCACGCGCTGTTAGCTGTTTTTCTCTGCGCACAGAGGATGTTTCTACAGATTGATTAGAGTTTCTACAGAGTGTACTCCTGGTCTGTGAGGGGACCCCACACTTCACTGCCATATAGAACAATGGGTTGGATTACACTTTCAAATATTTGGAGCCAGATTGTTGTTGGTGGATTGATGTTGAAGAGCCTCCTTCTTATTGCGTAGAAAGCCCTGAGTACCTTCACTGCCAGGTCAAAACTTCCAGATGAGCTGATGGTATATGTGATACAGTATGTGTAATGCCGAGATATGTGTAGCTGGATGAGTGCTCCAATGTGTTGTTGTTAAGTGTGAATTTGTACCTGTTTCCCTGAGGTCTGGCTTTTTTTCTGGAAAACCATAACTCTGGTCTTGTCCAGATTGACTGTCAGCGCCCAGGTCTGACAGTGCTACTCCAGCACTGCCAGTATCTGCCACAGCCCCTGTTCTGTGGGTGACAGCAGGACCAGGTCATCTGCATATAGCAGGAACTTGATTTCTGTGTCGTGTAGTGTAGTGTGAGACCAGGAGCCGCAGACTGTTCCAACATTCCTGCTAATTCGTTGATATACTGTAGATATTAAACTGTGTTGGGCTCAGGCTGCAGCCCTGACTCACCCCACGGCCCCACGGCCAGTGGTGGTGATGTAATTAATAAATCTTTAATAACCAGTGAAATCCAGGAAACACTCAATGTCCTTTTTGAACTTTGGAAGGGAAACACAGAAAGCCTAAAAACCTGTTAAGTTCCCTAAAGCTTTCTCAGTCAAGTATGAAAGTTTACCCACACACCCTGCCCCCTGACCCTGTTTTGCATCAGGGAAGATGAATACAAACCTATTTCCCTTTGAAACTTATCAAAAAAGACACACTCACCAGAGCTTGCACAACTACTGTATAACTAAAAAAGACCTCTTCACTGTGTGAAAATACAACCTTTATAAGTTTATGCAGGTAAATAATTGCTATTAGGAATGACTTTTTAATCTATCAATGTTAGATTAAAAAAAAAAACACATTGCCCGACGTTAGAAAGCATCTTGCATTACATTTCTTGAAAAATAATTTTATTTCGAGGGACTGGATAAGTAATTCAAGTGTTTTTTAACTTCCTGAAAAACAAGTCATAATTTAACAATATATGTAAAAGTTTTATGATATGTCGCTGTTGAGAATCTCTGTAGAGTGTATCTTGTTTTTAGTTTTGTAACCAAAGGGCCTTGCAGCTCAGTTCAGATTCCCTTCCCCCCACGGAAAGGCAGACAGATGTTTTCACTGTTTATTAGTCGCTATTCAGAGGGAAATGCGGTGACGTCACCGTGCAGCTTTTTTAGCTGAAAAGCTGTACAACGCAAGAATTTCGTTACTCTAGGAGGTTTCATGAAAAAGCTACAGGCGTGCCATTTGTAATCGTTTTTATTTTTAAATACATTTAAGCAAAGTCATGTACCATAAAAGTATGGTAATTAAAAACCATTCATACTTTTGCTGGATTTTAAATAAAGTCAATGTTTTCTCTTTTGGCGAGACTTGACTATTTAGCCATGAGATATACAATAGATTGTCATTAACTTTATGTTTATTCATCTTCCTTGTTATGCACAGTGAGAATGTTAATGTAATGAGAATTAATTTAATCACAGAGTGCTCATAAATTGTGCTAGGAAGAAAACAGATAGGTGTTCTGAAAGGTCACATATAAACAGGATTTTGGTGGACAGAATGATAGTGTAATGATTTCGGGTTCAGATAGGACGGACACAAAAACTCAGACTTGTGGAGTTAAAAGCTGCCTTTATTTTCTTCTCCGTCACCACCTACCAGCCAGTTCTCCCGCGGCCCGACCAGAGAGAGACACACAACCAGCCCGCGAGCCCGAGAGAGAGAGAGACTGGCAGCCCAGTATGTGATCTCCTCTCACAGCCTGAGGAACAGTGAGTCTGTCTCCCAATAATGCTCCAGCCGCCTACAGAATATGTCAATATTTTATAATGTCTTTGTTGTAAATGTCTGTAATATGCCTGTAGATTTTATATTACGTTTATTTTTTGTTTCATGTGAATTTCATTATTTGCTCTGGTAACACTGATTGTACCCATCAGTCATGCTAATAAAACACCTTGAATTGAAAAATTGAATTGAATTGAGAGAGAGAGAGGGAGAGAGAGAGAGAGAAACACCCAAGGGCGATCTCCCCAGACTGTACACCCGTTTCACTGTGGGACAGCTGCACTGGTCAGCGGCCTTCCTAAAGCCCGTCCTGACCACTTCCACTCCTGTCCTGCCCCTCACCGAGTACCCCAGCTGGGCGCTTTTCAGCCGCTGCCCGGGGTGAATGCACTACATTAGATCAGCATACTGTAGAGGAAAACAGTATAGGCATCGTGTAAAACTAGGGCAAACAGATTTATTAAAAAATATTGCAACTAAACAATGCATACATTTATACATCATACAATGTTACACTGCATACAAAAAAATCTCAGAGGCCTACATTCTACAGACCTGTAACTCAAAAGCCTGTACACTTTACATCTTTACAGACATAATTTATTCATGAGTGGTAGATCTTTTTGCAGTACCTAATCTAAAGTTGAAACTATTCATCCACTGTAAAGGTTTGTTAATGTTTACAATCTATTAGTACATTTATGGGCATTGGGCTTTGAGCTGACAAAGTCTGTACCGCAGTGAAGAGAGCAATGGGTCCTACGGAGTTGTTGGGTAGAACTAATGATCTGTTAAGCATTATATCATGTTTGTTAATGACTTATTAATGAAAGTTATTATAAAGTGTTACCAAATATCTAAATTGGTTGTGTAAGGGAAGCTCTGTGTGAGCAGAGATTGGTGAACCACTGATGTCCTTTCCTACACACAGAGTAAGGCTGTGTTTCATGTTTCAACTTTTTGGGTACATTTTGAAACATTTCATAACCTTGAACTTGAACTTGAACTTGAACTTTATTGCCATATGTAACCGGTACTGGTACAATGGAATTCTTACTTACAGAAAGTCTCTCGATTATAAAACAAGTGTAAAAAACAAAACAAAGTGCAAACAGTGCATCAAGACAATGTACAAACAAACAATAGACAATGTGCAAGTAAACATGCAGACAGTTTGAATGTAAACAATACAGACGTGTAAACAATGACTGGAGACGTACAATTAATAAATTACAATGAGGTAGATGGTGATGGTGTAAGTGTGGTCCGAGGGGGATGGCTAAATGTGTTCGCCAGTCTCACTGCTTGTGGATAGAAGCTATTGAAGAATCTAGTGGTAAGTGTCCGTATGCTCTTATATCTCTTGCCTGAGGGCAGTGGGGTGAAGAGCTCATGCCCTGGGTGGTGACTGTCCTCTGTGATGGCCAGAATTCTACCACGGCAGCGGTCCTCATAGAGCTGTTTAATCTCTGGGCCATATTGACCATTCTCTGCAGTGCCTTTCTTTCTCGCGAAGAGGTGTTGCCATACCACACGGTGATCCCGTTGGTGAGGACGCTCTCGATAGTGCAGCGGTAGAAGTTCACCAACACATGTGTTGGCATCCCCCATCGCTTGAGGCACCTCAAGAAATAAAGGCGCTGCTGAGCCTTCTTCATGATAGAGTCAGTGTTCACAGTCCAGGTTAGATCTTTAGAGATGTGAATTCCCAAAAACCTAAAGCTGGTGACTGTTTCCACTTCCGTTCCATCAATACTGAGTGGGCTGTGAGTGTGTGGCCTGTGTCTCCGAAAGTCCACTATTAGCTCTTTCGTTTTCTTTATGTTCAAGTCCAGGTTATTGCTATGACACCACCTAAGCAGCTGTACAACTTCATCCCTGTAAGTGGACTCGTCATCATCACTGATCAGTCCTATTATAGTGGTGTCATTGGCAAACTTAATGATGCGGTGTCTTGCTGTGCAGTCGTGAGTAAATAGGGAGTACAACCTTGGACTCAGACAGCAGCCTTGTGGGGAACGTCTGCAGGTGGTGAAGGTGGGCACCAACATATCCTCTACCCTGACTCTAAACACTGGAGCCCCCAAGGCTACGTGCTTAGTCCTGTCCTTTACTCCTTATTTACCCATGACTGTGTCACCTGGCATAACTCAAACTCCATCATTAAGTTTGCAGACGGTACAACAGTCATTGGCCTGATCACAGATGGTGAGGAGTCTGCATACAGGGAGGAGGTATGGTGCCAGGAGAACAGCCTCTCTCTTAACATCAGTAAGACAAAGGAGATGATTGTGGACTATAGGAAACATCAGGGAGGAGACCACACACCTATTTACATCAATGGGACTGCAGTGGAGAGGGTCAGCAGCTTTAAGTTCCTGGGAGTTAATATCTCAGAGGACTTAACCTGGACCCACCACACCAACATCGTGGTCAAGACAGCACGCCAGCGCCTGTTCTTTCTCCACAGGCTAAAGACATTTGGCATGCCATCACATATCCAGGCCAACTTCTACAGGTGCACTATTGAGAGCATCACTCCCTGATATGGGAACTGCTCTGCCCGGGATCGCAAAGTATTGCAGAGGTTGGTGAAGTCAGCGCAGCTTATCACCAGCTGTGAGCTACCAAGCATCCAGGAGATCTACTCAGCTAGATGTCTGAAGAAGGCCAGGTTCATTCTCAAGGACCCCAGTCATCCCAGTCACAAAATGTTTTCCCTCCTACCGTCCGGTAAACAGCACCAAAGCATTTGGTCCAAGTCCAACAGACTATGGAACAGCTTCTATCTCCAGGCAATAAGATTGCTAAATAGCCAACCTGAAGCTCCTTCAGCAAATCACCTGTAATGGCTACATGGACACACAGTTTTCACTGTATTCAGCATAACTGCACTACATGTACATATTGCATACACCATGGACACGTAAGAGCTCTACTCACATTGAGTTTTATTCCATTTAAAAAATGTAACCTCAATTTTGTGATTTTTGTGTTTTTGTGATTTTTGTGATCTTTGTGATCCTTGTGATTTTTGTGTGCTCGCAGAAAAAGACATTTCATTTCCAGCAACTACTGCTGCACACCATATTGTTGTGCATTTGATAAATAAACTTTGATCTGATTTGATTTGAACTGCTAGAGAGGATGAACTACAATTAATTGTTTTCAGGCAGTAGTAAAAATTCCTACCTAGGCCTAAGTTCCTACCTTCCCTTCTGGTCGGAAACAAAATGAATGACATCAATTTGACGCTGTTAGACCAGCTTTGTCAGAGTTTTCTTCCTTCCCCTGTGTCTTCCCTTCTCCTTCAGGTCAGGAGGTATCGGTCCCTTTTTGTTTCCAGGTTGGTAGGTGTTGCTGCTGCTTGTGGGTGGGGTCTATGCTAATGAGTTAACCCCCATAGCTGTGGTCATTGTCAGGCCATTGACAGAAGATCAGGGCCCCCGCCAGTGCATTTGGCTGGCAGCAGGTGACAGCAGGAGTGGAGGCCAGGTGGCCACCTGCTGTAGGGAAGCCACCAGCTGTGCCTTTGCAGGGCTCCAGAGGAAACGGCCTATACTGCAGTCCACTAGCGGGATGCTTGTTCCTCATTCCAGGGATCACGTAGGTTTTATTGCTTTGTCTTTTTTTAGAGGGTTTTCTGCAAGTCTGAGTCTTTCAGGCTAGGTGGATGTACTTTTTGGCCATAAGAAAGGAGGTGGTGAAGGATAGATGTGGAGAGACAGGATGGAGATCAACCACGAACGGGCCTGCTAAAAGGAGAACCTTTGTGGATGAAGTGCTTCTCAGGATGCTTGGTTTGGAGCTGGAGGACATCTACTGCCTTCAAGATTTTCCAGGTAAAAAGATGTTTGACTTTGTGTCTGCTCCTCAGTATTCAAGAACAGGGACAGCAAAAAAAAAAAAAAAGAAAAACATGAGCTTCTAAAATACTTTTTTCATTGAGCTTTTGTTTGCAAGAGAGCTTAGGCCTCTGATAGTCCATCTGTTCAACCCATATGTGTTGGAAGAAGATATTTTTAAAAGATTAGTTGATGTACAAGGAACTGTATGATAGAATTTTTGTGCAATCTGTTTCATTTCTCTCTGGTTGAATGGGTGTGAGGAATCGCAGGCTTTAGTTTGCACCTAAGACAGTGGTCTTAGGTGCGAACAGAAAACCTTTCCCGCGCATAGACACTGTCCTGACCTTTTGACTCGGTCTTCCACACCAGGAAGAATTGAGTGTTGAGGAATTATAATGGAGTATAAGAGAAATGGAAGAAAGGTTTTAGGTTTGTTTGTGAGTGAAAAGTGGAGGTAAGAGATGTTTATATTGGATGACTTGCATAACATGATGGAGAATAAAGAAGGAAAGTAGTAAATAACAGAAAGGTGAGGATTTTAACATTAAATGTAAGGAGATTGGGAGACAAAGTAAAGAGAACCTCAGTTTAACTACCTGAGGACTTCTGATTTTGCTGTTTATTCTTTGCAGGGGATGTTGAGGTTTTTACACGTGAAGGGGAAAGGCAGGATCAAGATGGAGTACAGGAGGGGTTTGCACCTCTGGAGTGGGGATTTTATTTGGGGAATTTTGACCTGATAAAAGTTGCCAGTTAGAGGTACCTGGAAGGGTGTTTAACACTGACGTTTGCTATGGAAACGGATGTTTCGGATTAATGATAGTGTATACTCTGGCTGTTGAGAGCAGACTTCTACAAATACTTACAGTTGGTTTGCATTACTAACTCTCTGGTAACTTACAGAACATAACAAGGCAGAACATTACTGTCACAGAATGGTGGGCAAACATGAAAAGAAGAATTAAAGTGACAAAAGAGGAATGTCTGGAAAGAGGGAAGAATTTTGCAGGATGAACTGAATAAGGTATATCGCATGTAATGAAGGTTTTCATACAGATACGGAAATAGTTTCAGCTTTAAATACAAAATTAAGGTTCTTTTATGGGGGGGAGGGACAAGGAATATTTTTTTTCAAGCCTGCTTGGCATTCTTGCAGCAGAATGGAACTTTCTACACCTTTTTCAGTCAAATAATGCAAAAACAAAGGAGGATGATGGAGGAAGTTCAGAATAAGGATGGTGTTGTGGAGGAATGAATTCGGGTAAAGTGCTGGGTATTGATGGGCTGCCTACAGAATTTTCAGGTTTTCTGGGATGTATCGAGACTGATTGTTGCAAAATATGGGGGCATATTCTTCGTAAAAGACAAATGGGGGACCCTGTGTGAAGGTTTATTAACCTTGCCTCTTAAAAAAGGACAGACAACTGACTTGAGAAACTCGAGACCTTTGTCCTCAGTCCTCTGCACACTCTTCTTATTGATGTCGGACTCGCGCTCGCACCGAGGTCAGCTCACAGCCGTCTTTGAACTTGCACCGCTAATAGCTCATCATTTTCCTCCATCAGTCTGTCAATGGCTCACACAATAGGGCTTGGGGGGGGGGGGGAAAGAGATCAACAGTTATAAAAATAATGTGTGTAGTTGTATTTACATGCAAGAAAAGTATTTTCAGAAAGTTATTTACCTTTGAATCATCCTCAATTTAGATTCTCTTTGCCTCCTCTCCCCTTTATAATGTCGTCTCACTGTGCTTTCACAAACAAAAATGTCCATGGAAGCCAAATGCTGTACAATGTCTCTTATTGACTTCCCGTTTCTTTTTGTCTTCATTATTTGGTGTGAGTCTTCTTGATTTTGTCCATAGTCTGTCTCCTTACCAAAGCTATAGTGCAGTATGTTGTCTGTCCCGACAAATGGTACAGATAAACATGTACTATACTGACTAGCTAATATCTGGGCAACGTTTTTCCTCCACTCGAACACAATATAAAATACTCAAATTTAAAACAATACACCAGGAAATGTGATAGGCGCATTAGCGAGTTCATGCAATTTCGTTGAAAAGCCGGGTGTGATTTTCTCTGCCAGCCTCGGCAGCAGACAGCAGATAATTTTCTTCCCTGTTTAGCTGATCTATCTGTACTCTGCTCTTGTGTCAGTTACGAGTTATGCACAATGCTAGTAAAAACCCTCCAAGGCACCCACATGCAGTAAAGCGGTGACCCCCAAAACCCCAAAACAGTGTCATAAACCCCAAATGGACACTGTGTGCAGCATAACATCCCTCCCACCCCCTTCAAATGAAAAAATTGCAGTTCTCACAGACTGTGAAAGCATTGCTGAAAGTAGTTCTGGCAAGCAAAATAAAAGCAATAAAAAACTAATTAAGTCTTTAAGCCAGGCTGGTCTGGCCTGGACCCTGGCTGGCTGTGGAGGAGGGGCTATGGGCTGCTCTCCCACAGGAACCGATGGCACCACCAGGACGTCGATCTCTCCTGGGGGGTCCAAGGGTATTTGTAGCTCATGGCTATGGAAGGGGGTGGGACCCAGCAGCTCTGTGACCTGTGAAGAAGACCAAAAAGACTAGAGCTTGTGTTGCCTATTGGGCCTTAGGATCTGGACCCAATTCTGGACTGTGATCCCACGTGTGTGACCTGTCATACCGCCTTCTCATGTGATGCTGACATCTGGCCTCCCTGCTGTGGGTGCGCACTGGAGGGATTGGAGCTGGGTACATCCAGAGCGTATGACTCATGGCTGAGCATGACGAAGGCTGGTGAGCTGCAAGTCGTGGCGTGCTGTGTGGCCCTGTAGGGAAGGAGAGTGCTGAGCAGCGTGGCTGAGAAGGAACAGCCCTTGGACAGGTGGGCTCTGATGTGGGTTTTTGAGAGTGTGGTTCAGGTATTCCACACCCCTGTTCGCACTGCTTTCTACAACCCAAAGGTGAAGAATGCCTTTGTCAGCCAAGAAACTCACTCTCTAGACACAAACTGTGGCCCATTGCAATGATGGTTGGCAGTCCCCAGCGGGCAAAGAGGGATTCCAGGAACACCGTGACAGCTTGAGTAGTGACTGATCCTGTGGAGGCTACTTTTGGCCATTTTGAATGGAAGTCATAGGCCACTGAGGAAGCGCTACAGATGCAGCCATTCAAAATGGGTGAGGTATTTCGCGGCATACCCCGGTGGGCGTGTCACGGTATCACGCGGTATCACGCATTTCACGTGTGTCACGTGACTAACTATCCGGCGTCGCCTTGTAAAACCGCCAGGGGGAGCTTAACCTCTCATGTACAGCATTTGAGCCTTTAATTTTGAACTGTGTATTACAGCATGTTAATCATCAGTCATTAAAATGTTGGTATATTTTATGAAAGCAAGCTTGCTCAGTTGGACAAAAGTACACAACCTACCTTTATCAGAAATATTTATGCATCAAAGCCTTTACTGAAGATATTACTAATAGTATTAATAATGGATGACTTTGGACAAGCTGTATACTCAAAGTATAATTTCTTTAGCACATTTGTACAAGCACTTGGAATCTGTCCAAGCCATACTTTGTCAGGCATTTTGTTTTACTTCAACGGGCATAAAAACTTCCTTGCTTTTAACAGGGCGTTTCATAATTTCTAGCTACGAAAATGATTTAAAATGCGACACCTATCATTCAACTAGAGCTTAAAATATCACAAGGAAAAATACACACCGGTATTCCATTTCTCCCTAAACATTGTAAGCTTCGAAGTCTTTAACTAACGTGATACCGGAGTCAACAAGCATACTTTTAGAATTTGATTAAAAGGGAATGTAATATGGAATCGCATATCTCAAGAAATTAATAACGGTATGATTATATCCGTGTACTGCGGCAGGGCTGTGTAGGGCTGTTTCGCCTGCCTGATCATGCGAGCTGTCTTGTAGCCTACTGGTCTAGGTGCGTGACTACCAACTGGCAGGTTGTGTGTTCGAATCCAGCTGGTGCTGGACTTCTATTTTAACAAACATTTCTTCGAAAAAATAGGTAAGCGATATTATGGGCAATCAATTGACTTTTATATTTCAAAATATCGCAGCATGATCGATATTTGCGATATTTTGAACATATCTTCCCTTCTGACAGCGGTTCCTGCTTCTATTGTGTGTGTGTGCAACAGTAAATTGTTATAGAGAAATGGAGGCTGGACAGTATGCGTTACAATATAAACATTTATATTGATTTAAATCGTGTTCTGATTTAAATCGCAAACGCGTGTTTAATTGTGTTTTTTAATCATAATCAGGCTAATGCATTTCTACATTTTCTGTATGAACCAGCTTAGAGGTTCATACAGAAAGACAGCTTGTGTTTAAATTGAGTGTAAGGTAATTTATGCTTCTAAAGTCATAGTCAGTATTATTGTACTGTGTCACATTATTTTATAGCGTTTTTATTGCGTTATTAAATCCGGTGGCGCTGTGTTAGTTTCCTGTCTCACATTATTTAAACTGTGACACTGATCATTCATCTCTAAATAAACTATTTTATATAGCGTTTTAAGCGAATAGGTAATTAGATTGCTCATAAACCTAATCACTTTTTCTACATAAACACAGCGTGATTGCTCTCTGAAAATGCTTTTCCTTTATTTTTAAAGTAGGCTCAGATTTCAACTATAGATCATATTATTATAAACTTTCTTGGAAAAATGTATTTTATGTAAACCATGTTTGCTATTAATTCATTTAGGGCTAAAATACGTTCATTGTCTTCCAATCGAGTCGAGTTGACATTGGAAGCCTGCCACACCCGGACTGTTAAACCAGCGCATTAGCACGTCAAAGCCCATTGAGCCAGTATTGGCTTTAGTATTTAGTATTTAGTATATTGTAACGCTTACGGCAGACAGGCACTGTGTAGGAGCCGACGCACCAGAGCAGCGCATCGAGGGAGCGTCTGCATTTATAACTTAGTTTTTAAAATTAGTCAAGCAATACGAAGCATCTCCTTTTACTTAGTGCCTGAGCATACTGCAACGCGTGTGAAGCCCATAAACAATATTAATTTTGGAACTTAAACATACAGTATATGGCTGGTCTCGGTACTTTAAAGAAAACATACACACCAGTATTCCATTTCTCCCTAAACATTTTAAGCATCGAAGTCTTTAACTAACGCGATACCGGAGTCAACAAGCATACTTTTAGAATTTGATTAAAAGGGAATATAATATGGAATCGCGTATCTCAAGAATTTAAAGACCAGACAATCGCAAACTCGTTTTCAATAAAATTATTTTATTCATTCAGCAGTTTGTGAGAGGGACATCCAGCAGGGAGAGACACACACACCGGTTTTCATTGACAACATTGTTTTTTTTTCAATTCCTCTTGTCTAACAGGAATGTTTTGTTTGTGGACAGACTGTTAGACAAGAGGAAATGACCGCCTCCTCCTACGAAGCATTTCGTTGATCCGATCACGAATTCTTTTCCAGTCATACGCAGCAAGGGTTGAGAATCTCCGATTCACCATCGTACTAATGGTTTCCCGGAGATTGCAAGGCAAGGCACTTTTGCCTCTTGACCCATCGAAATTTACAGACGTGGTCCACCCCCAGTAAATTTCAAAAGTCACAAGATTTCGAAACACGAGGGCGGCGTAATGGTCGGCTCTTGCTTTCCCGTCTATGCTGATGCACTGCAAGTACAACCCCCCTCCATCTCCTGGGTGATGGGTAGCAGTTGGACATCTGGGAGAATTATTCGTCCCACTGGCATCTGTGAATTCCGCTGTGCTTCCTGGGGGGAGATAGCCGGCGGGGACAGCATCAACAGATTCCTGCGCGGTGGTGAACTGAGAGGCCGGGATGGAGTGTCCTGAGGCGGTGTGTGCTCTGCGGGGGGCAGAGCTTCCGCCAGGCATTGCAGCCTGCGCGGCGGGGAGAGGCACTTTTCGGGAGACAGCTGCTCAACTGTTTGACTGCTGGAACTCTAGCCTCCCAATCCTCCCCAGTAATGCATCGTAATGCTCCCGCTGCTGCCGAAATGTCTCCATACAGGTGCTGCTTCTACAGGTTGGCACCCTGGCCAGTGGCCGAGAGCAGAGACCCACGGCCTGTGGCAAAATAACATAATTCATGTAAGAAATAGTCAAACAGTAGTATTCATCAGTCGCGGAACAGAAGTCAAAATAAACTTTTCTTTTTTTCCGTCTTACCGCTTTCTTTTTTACTGTCCTGGTGGTAGATCGTTTCGCCCGTGTGGTGTTTTCTTGAAGAACAGGCTACGAAGAAATAATTATAATTGAATTTAAAATTCAAAACGGCAATAATACCTTGTAATATGCACTGTAATCGCGTATTTCAGATGAAGTCTGCTGTATTTGCTTACCCTTCGCTCTTTGGAAGCTGGGGCGGCAGAAGCACCCCGTCTCTTCCCGTAAAACGCCTTGGTCTCCATACTGTACTATGGTCGCTGTAGTGCAGGTTCGCAGTTTTTTTTTTGTGATGGGAGCTCACCCAATCCCTTGGTGTCTTCTATGCGTCACACATACTGTATTTCAGCGCCATATATTTCATGGATATTATGGAATATATATTATATATATATTATGGATATCTTAGTTATCTTTCTAGTTCACAGGTTTGCATGCATAATTTAATTTTGAAAGCCACTGAGACATCAGGTACTACTGTTGTATTTATGAAAAAGAAACAAAACAAAAAACATACTAACAACTGTGCCATCCTACTCCTTAGTTAATACATTTTATTATTCATAAACAGTTAACATTGTTAGCAAAATATTTTGAATTATATTTAACCCTATTTTTCTTTAGTTTTGTATTTAACTTATTATATGATAGTCAGACTTAATGTATATTTGAACAATGAAAATATATTTTTACAAGATTTTACATTAAGCACTTAAAATTAATATGGTTAATAATAGTAAACTGTAACATGCTGTAACAAGATCGGTTAAACTGCGAAGAAAATGCTTTCAGAGAAAATGTTTCAGGTGTGAAGAACATAGATCAATGCAATTTCAACCAAACCTGTTCCCACACACCCCGCCATCACTACCATTAGAATACACACAAACATTTTAGCGTTTCATTCTGAGCAGAAGACCCTCACACCTGAAGAGTGCTGGCTGTGACGAATTAAACCGGTTTTACAGGTTTCAATCACAGACCATGTCGCATGGGACTCAGTAAAGTAACAGCGCCACTGAATTTGATAATACCTAACCAAAATCCGCAATATGGAAACAGAACCTGTGTGATTGTTGATAGATGATGTATTTGTAACATTTTTTCAAGACGAACTACAACATTTAAAAAATGACTTGTATGTACTTGATATCTCTAATCAATCCACGGGTCCCAGCACAAAACGAAAGTAAAACGCATACCGTTTCGCGCTTCTTATTAGTTGCTCAAAAGTAATTTGACCGTATGAAATGCATAATATAAACCTAGAAACATATACGTGAGCAGTACTTAAGCACTGTAGTATCGGTGTTAAGACGTACCTCTCAAATACTGTAAATCAAGTTAAAAATATCTCAAGACTGATTCTGGTCGGAATGAAACCATGCAAGGGAGTTTTTATGTCCGTTGCAGTTCTTTTGCAACATGAATATAATTATATCGTTATTAATTTCTTGAGATACGCGATTCCATATTATATTCCCTTTTAATCAAATTCTAAAAGTATGCTTGTTGACTCCGGTATCACGTTAGTTTAAGACTTCAAAGCTTACAATGTTTAGGGAGAAATGGAATACCGGTGTGTATTTTTTTCTTTAAAGTACCGAGACCAGCCATATACTATATGTTTATGTTAAGATTTCCCTTCAGTGGTAAAATTAGATATGAATATTCAATACTTAAACGGGCACAGTTAAGACATTAAATATACATATACGTATTGTATACAGTACAGTTTGCATACGGTAATATGTTTATGTTACGCGATTAAAAAATAAATAAATAAAACTGGAAGGTCCAGCACCACCATTATGTTTATATGGTTGTTTTTGTTGGTTGGTTGTTATTATGGTTATTAATAATACGATCTATAGTTGAAATCTGAGCCTAAATAAAAAGAAAAAGCAAGTGATTAGGTTTATGAGCAATCTAATTACTTATTCGTTTAAAACGCTATATAAAATAAAGTTTATTATTAATTTGCTGGACAGAGCGGTGAACATTATTATGCATAAGACAAAGATAACGATCCTGATCAGTTTAGAAATCTGTGTACGCTGTAAGGTTTTTACTTCTTAAACTTTTAAAATACACGTTTTGAATAGAAAGAAATCCTCTTCCTGGCACAGTATGTATAGCAAACCAGCACGTCTTTTTTCTCCAATCAGAGGGGTGTCAGATAGTGTCAGCCAATCACCATTCTGCGTTGGGTAGCAACGGGTGACTGTTCTTAGGCGGAAGATGTAAACAGCTTAATGTTCGTGTTAAATAATTTTTTTAAATTCAATTAAACGGGCACAGTTAAGCCATTAAATATACATATACATACTGTATACAGTACAGTTTGCATACGGTAATATGTTTGTTACGCGATTAAAAAATAAATAAAAATGAAAAGTCATTTCCAGCTGGATTCGAACACACAACCTGCCAGCTAGTAGTCACGCACCTAGACCAGTAGGCTACAAGACAGCTCGCATGATCAGGCAGGCGAAACAGCCCTACACAGCCCTGCCGCAGTACACGGATATAATCATACCGTTATTAAATTCTTTAGATACGCGATTCCATATTATATTCCCTTTTAATCAAATTCTAAAAGTATGCTTGTTGACTCTGGTATCACGTTAGTTAAAGACTTCGAAGCTTACAATGTTTAGGGAGAAATGGGATACCGGTGTGTATTTTTTTCTTTAAAGTACCAAGACCAGCTATATACTGTATGTTTACGTTCCAAAATTAATATCGTTTATGGCCTTCACACGCGTTACAGTATGCTCCTATTCTTTTTATGCTCAGCTACTAAGATTTCCCTTCAGTGGTAAAATTCAATATCTACAACGGGCACAGTAAAGACGTTTACAGTAAGTCTTTCTACGACAGACCAACGGACCACGAGTGCCCCTGTCGGTCAACCAATCACGCACCGCGGTACCCCATGTCATCATACCTGCGGTATCTGTACCGCGGTGTCTGTACCGCTCACTTTGAATGGCTGCATCTGTATGGGGACAGGACACCACGCAGCTCCCCACAGATGTCCAGCTAGAGGTGATCCCAGGGCTTGGCTAGCCAGTCTAGGGGCTGAAGAGGAGGCCCTCCTGTTTCTCTTCTAAGCAGGCAGGCCTTACAGTTTCTGACAAGTGCCTCTATATCGCAGTTTATTCCTGGCCATCACATCAGATCCCAGTACCGTTGCTTGACCATAACAATGCCCAGGTGGCCTGCATGTGCCGTCTGGAGAACATGCTTGGAGACTAGCTGGAACTACCGTGCAGGACCCTGGGCAACACAAGAGTCGTTCCAGCAAAAGCTCATCTTTGA
Source organism: Lepisosteus platostomus (assembly GCF_059453375.1). Taxonomy (NCBI): domain Eukaryota; kingdom Metazoa; phylum Chordata; class Actinopteri; order Semionotiformes; family Lepisosteidae; genus Lepisosteus; species Lepisosteus platostomus. Next base: position 4,692,801 of record NC_142625.1, read on the forward strand.
GAAGGGGCCCAGTTCGGCAGAGACTTTGGAGGGCCGGCCTGAACATATAAAGGTGCGGAGCTGGGAGAGCACTGGGTCCTGTTCTGAGGCTTTCTGTAGTTCCTGGAGAGAGACTATGGCCTGAAGTGGAGTATAGAGCATTAGGATGAGGTCAGGCTCGAGTGCGTCTGATTCAAGATCTCCAGGCAGGTTAGGAAAGGTTGCAGCTCTACATTCTTGTGTCCTGTAGTGAACTTCAGTGCAAAACAATTGCTGGAGCCTCTCAGACCAGTGGTGGATGCCTTGTTCCTGAAGTGGTGAGCAGCACGGTGAGGGACTAGTTGTACGGTCGTAGATTCATGTTAGGGATAGACAAATACATGTGCCACTTTTCACATGCCCAGACCTCTCGCTCCCCCAAAGAGTACTGTTCAGCTGGACTGAGAGCCTGGGAGGCGAAGGTGATAGATCCCTGCACCCCATTGTGAAGCTGGGACAGTACAGCTCCCAAAGTGTTGCTGGAGGTGTCGCAAGTGACGAAGGTGGGGCTGGAAAGGTTGAAGTGTCAGGACAGGCAGTGAGGTGAGCTGAGCCTTCAGGAGACGGACGGCTTCAGAGCAAGCATGAGCCCAAACACAAGGGGAATCCTGCAGCAGCTGACGCAGCGGGGCTGTAGTAGCTGGGTAGTGTTGCAGAAACTGGAGATGGCAGGCTGCTGCTTGCGCTGTCTGAAGAGAATGCAAGGAAGGAGGTGACCCGTGACCCTCAATGTTGGACTGCAGTGGGTTGAGGCCGGCTCCTGTAAGATGAAACCCCACAAACTCGGTGTTCAGCGGAAAACATTTTCTCTCCGTTGAGCGTGAGGTGGTTATGATGATGCACCTTGACCACCCTGTGGAGGCACTCATCATGGCTGGCACGGGTTGGGCACAATGTCATTGCAATGGACTATTCCAGGGATTCCGGTGAAGTAAGCGATGTCCACTTTCTGGAAACAGCTGGGGGCAGAGCTCAATCTGAAGTGCACCCTTGTATAGCGGAAGATGCCAATTGTGTGACGACAACTGTGAAGTTCTAGATGTCAGGGTGGAGAGGAATCTGGAGGTATCCCTGATGAAGATTGAATTTCATAAATACAGTGGAACCAGAGAACTGTGGGGAGGAGGTACTTGTCTGGTATGACAGCTTTGTTCAGTGCCTTCAGACCTCTTCGCAACCACCAGATTGGACACCCATGGGGAGGTGTCGACCGCTTCAATGAAACCTGCTTCCTAAAGTCTCTGGAGTTCGGCAGTGACCTAATTGTGGAGGACCAGCAGGATGGGGTGCAGTGGCTGGATGACTGGGCACATGGTGGTGTGAATCGGGGGCTTATGGTTAAACGCAGTATTGCAGCTAAGGCCATGGAATACTGCAGGCCACTAGGACTGCCAATGAGAGCCGACGGTGAAAATGGCTGAGCCGCTGTTGTCAAGCAGAGAAAACCTGAGGTGAAAGGTCCAGTCCCAGGAAATTGGTGCCATTGCAAGACATGTGAAAATTGAAGGCAGAGATAGACCTGGAGCCATAGCGCACTGGTAAGCTGAGTGAGCTCACTATATCAATCTTAGAACTGCCATAAACGCACAGGGTGGTGGATGGTGCTGAGAAGCAGGTGAGAGAAGAACTGCTCCACTGTAAAGATATTGAGGATGGAGACCACGGCCCTGGTGTCCAGCATCAGGGGAATACACACTGTCCAGCTCAACAGTGCCTGTTTTGGAAGCCCTGGGCACTCTGTTCACTGTATGAACTGTGGTAGGAGCAGAGGATGGTGAAGCTGAAGCTGAGTGCCGCAGGCGGGCCGGTGCTGAATGGCAGACTTTAGCAAAGTGATTCAACCTGCTGCAGGGTTAACACGGATGCCCTAGTGGCATTAATGGGTGAACTGTGTTTTTTGCAGCGCCTGGGAGGAGACTTGCGCAGCTGCCGCATGGGCAGCACGTCTGTGTCTTGTGAGTCTGGACTGCCTTGCCACTGCAGCTGCTCCATATGGCAGGCAGTGAGTGTGGGAGAAGGAGAAGGGATGAATGCTAGTGGAGAGGACAAGGCAGCGGCAGCCTCCGTTTGAAATGCTATTTGAATAGCCTTGTTCAGCGCTAGGTCATCTAGTGCTGTGAGCAATCTTTCTCTGACTTACGTGTTATTCATGTGCTCCGCTAGCTGGTCTCGTATGAACTAGCCCTGCATCGTGCCGAATTTGCAAGAGGAGGTCAGGGCTGGAAAGTCTGCAACAAACTGATGCACAGACTCACCCACCTGCTGTTTGCGCTGTCTGAAGAGAATGGTGAGCTTTGCTTTCAGAAGTTCCACAGCCTCCGTGTATGTTACAGCAGAGCTGAGTGTGGAAAATGTGCTGTCCCTAAGCAGTGTACGAGGATCGCTTTTTTCCGGGAGACCAGCATGTTTCTGAGGTCAAGTGCAACGCAGTAAGTCTCAAGAGTCCAGCCAGCGAGTCCAGGGCACTGGCGAGGAAGGGGGGAGGTGGTGGGAGTGAAAGCTTCATCTTTGTTGCCACAGTTACACTGTGTAAAACCAGGGACTGAGGTGGACAGATTTCACAGATGTTGGCTCTTTATTGTGCATAACTCGTAACTGACACAGCAGGGCAAAAACCCACCAAGGCACCCAAGTGCTGTAAAGTGGTAACCCCCAAACCCCAAAGCACAACAGTGTCGTAAACCCCAAACAGACGCTGTGTGTGACATAAGTTGCATTTATAGAAACCTTAGCTTGCATAAAGCAGGTCCCATGTGTATGAGAGCTCATAACTTGAGAAGGCAGTAGGCTACATTTTTCTGCATCGGTTAAAACGTTCAGCAGTCTCAAACATAAAAATGTAACAACATTCTATGGCACGGTGGGCAATGGAGTCTTTCAATTTTACAGAAAATCAAAAATCTGAAACAATAACTTGTGCCTGCCTAAATCAGGCATTGCATGACTTTAAAATCCATAAACAGGTTTTTAAAAACACTTTTTATGCACAAAAAATGGGTGATTTTTCTTCCGTGCAATCAGCTTAGTCTTTGTGTAAGTTAAGTTAATTTTGTAAATGCAACACACATACAGAAAAATCATTTTCTACAGGCGTTAAGCAGATCAGCAGGTTGCTGACAAAATACCGCCCACAACCATAAAGACCGCTCTGCGGCTTCTCATTTAAAAAATAGAAAAGTTTCATTTATACAAATACCACAGACTATTCTTGATTTTTTTTTCTACATGTCCCACTTAATTCAATATTTTATTTTGAAATAGTCAGGTGTTAGCATAAACTATTAGTAATAGTAATAAATACAATTTTCAATGTAGTAATTTGTTGCACTTATCCCACTTTTGTAAAAACATTAATTTACAGGACTTTGTTCAAATATACATTCATTTTGACTATCAGAAAATAAGTAAATACAAACTTACAAAGTAAAAAAAAAATGAAGGTAAAATATAATTTGAAACTAAGGCAGAATTCACTTTTCTGTCTCTTCCTATTCTCTCTCACCGGCTTTGATTCGGGCACAGAATGATTAAAAATGGGAAGGAATGTTTTGTGCCAGTCAGTGCATTATCTTACACCAGGGGAAGGGAAAAAGCTGATTGGTATTCGTCATTTATTTCAGTCTCCTTCACTCTGCCCAACCCGCCCATTCAAAAGGGTGTGATGTGTTAACACAAACTCTCCTTAACAGAGACGCATGTAAGAACAAGGTGACTTTCTGCTCATTTAAAGAAAGCTTTCTTATATAAACTATTTTTGAGACGGTTCAGGTGGCTAGCTGTGTCAGCATACGTAGGCTGAAAAGGAACAAGTAATAAGTGTTGCTGGAGGTACAAGGTGTCATCTGAGTGATCCAGAATCATCCTGAGGGGCCTTGAATGAGTGTGGTGTTAGATGTGTACTTGCAGGTGATAGTGAGAGCTCTGCTGCAAGGGAAAGTGCCTGGTGTGGATGGTTGCTGAGCGGTCAAGGGAGCTGTGAACCAGAAGTTTATGTAGATTTGGGTGGTTGTGGTACGAAATTGAGTGGTTAGAAAAAATGGTACAGATGGAGGGATTGCCCTGTAAAATGGAGTGGTTGTTACTATTGGTCCTGGGGATAGAAAGTGTGTTAGTGGTAGGGATGCACCAAAGGAATGCGGTTGTGAGACCGGCAGTTCCTGGTGGATGAGCTGAGGGCTGTTTTTGGCCCGGGTGAGGGCCCCATTGATAACATGTGGGGTATCCCCTGTTGAAAAACTACATTTTGAGTGCTTGGCTCTGGAAATCCATGTTGTCATTGCAGAGTCGATGTGAAAAAGGGAGATTTTTTGGTTGACAGAGCTGTACAGGGGATATCTGTGGGTTTGTAATAGACCGAGGATCAGAGTTGTGGACGGTTAATAGATAAATTTGTCTAGAAACGGAAGAGTGGTGGAAGATGTCACAGTAAGATGAACCCTATGGGCGAGGAATGTCCCTACCTTGTGTATGACTACGCTACCTAGCAATACAAACGGGGTGCTAGGGCCCCTCTACATTACCACAGGTTCTGTTATTCTCCCAGAATCACCAATGCACACACAGACCAGCGACAAGCATTTGTAATATATAAGTGCCCTTTTTATTTTCTACATACATCAACACAATCTACCATTCTAAGAAGCATAAAAAAACCAAGGAACATCCACAACAAGAAGAAAATAGTTAAAAGGGGCACAATGCAATCCAGAAGGACAGTGGTCTTTTCTTCTGTAAAGTACTGAAGGGAGGCCTTCACTGACTGAAAGTCATTGGTGGCCTGGAGATGAACAACCACTTTAAGGAGAGGGGTATCGCCCAGTACAATTTCCCCGATCACCGTTCAGGTTGTACTAGAAATCCTCCTCCCAAGCTGTACTCAATTTCTGCTCAATTTGTATCCATTAGCTGGGCCAGGTTCCTTGTCCTTTGCCTTCAGGTATTAAAAAGTCTCTGTACAGTACCTCTGTTACAATGCCAATGTCTCCCATAGTTGTAAATTCCTGGATTAATAGGTCCTTGCCTCCATGGTCTCGCATTCTGCAGCTTCCCCGACGCTGCCTGTGTCGTCTCCAGGGTCCAGTGGGAGTTCTGAGCCACCTTTGTCCCGTCTCAGGTGGTTTTTATCCCTCTGCTTAGCCAATCCCTTTCAGGGGATTTTCCACAGTCCCTGGCAGAATCAGATTTTTCCAGGAGGAAGCTTGTGTTGTTTGAGGACTGTGGGGGTGCCGCGCTAGGTGTCATGGGACCTTAACAGTTCATTGTTCACTCTCTGGCTCTCTCTCCTCCTCCCTTTGTTTGGCTAAACTGGCTCTGTGACTCCTCACACCTCCAAGTCTCGATACCTAACTGTTCCTGCTAGTATTCATTGGGACAACTGCAGTTGCCCCCCTGAGTGAGAGGCAACATTGACACCACCCTGGAAATCAACATATTCTAATCACCTAGCCTTTTACTGCCTCAGTGGCCCACATCCTGCAACACTAATCAACATAGCCCAATCAATCCCCGCCCTTTGACTGCCTCAATGGCCTACATCCTGCGACAGGTGTTAACTGTATATTTGAGGGAGGGGTGAATTGGTAAATTGATGGCTGGTTATTAGAACATGTGGCGGCACCGATGCAGTCATCGATGTATCGTTTGTAAAGATCAGGGACAAAGCCAGTATAGGAGGCAAAGGAGCATTTTTCTACCCAGCCAACAAAAATATTGGCATTCTGGTGCCCATAGCAACTCCACTAACTAAAGGTTATGAATGAGAATGCATTCAGTGCGAGAACCAATTCTGCAAGGTGTACCAGGGCGTGGGCAGGTGGATCAAGCACTGTGCGTTTGTCTAGGGTGTGCTTGAGGGCTGTAAGACTCATTATGGGAAATGACGGTGTAAAGAGATGTCCATGGTAAAAATGTAACATTCGGGGCCCTGAAATTGGTGGGGGGGGAAGTTGGAGCATGTGGTTGGTGTCCTTAATTGTATGAGGGAAGACTTTCAATAGCGGCCTCATAAGGCTGCTGAGAGGCTGAGATGTATCTAGTCGGAAAGTTGCATGCTGACATGTTGGGGTGTCAGGTTTGTGCATTTTGGGGAGGACGGAAAATTGCGATACATGGGAGGTGTTCAATGATGATCGGTTTGCCCCCTGGGGGAGTTCCATACTGTTGATAAGAAGGGAGATGGGTGAAATGACTTCCTTTTAGTAGTCTGTGGTAGGGTCCAGTTGGAGAGGGAGATAGGCAGAAGTGTCGGTAAGCTGTCTATTTTTGAGACTGGATGCTTTACGTGTCAATAACTCCGCCAACAGATGACACAGAACCTTCAATCCACAGACATTTTAAAGATTGCGATTTGTGAAAAATGTTGCAGTTTTTATATAAACATCAAGTACCTGGTTCCATTTTCAAAAACATTATTTTAAACATAATCCCAGGTGTGAACAAGTTCATAAAGCCAGAATTTCCATCTGTCTGCGAAACTGACCATATACTGTAAAGCTTTCAGTACTTTGTGTATATTCCAATCTCAGTGGGGGAGGGGAGTGTGGGGACATGTTCAGTCTGCAATTGAATTGGGGCTCTCTATTCTTCACACCTGAAACATTTTCTCTGAAATGTTTTTCTTCCCTCTTTAGTTGACCTTTTGAAGCCTATGTATGCTGATGCAGCTCCCTATGTGGAGCCTCAGATAAGATGCTGTAAGACACATGCCGTGGAAACCATGCCTGATGGGAGATGTGGGTGCGAGACGTTACTAGTTGGGATAGGGGAACAAAGCTCTATCTCCCAGATTTTCTCTAAGAAGGGACCATCTGGGACAAGGAGTGTTGCACTCTCCTTCCAATGACTGAAACCCTCCCAGTTTATTTTCTGGTGTTCAGGCCTTGTGGAAAGGTAGTATGAAGTCTTTTGATCCACTCAGTTTCCTTTCTTTCCATCTCTGTCCAGTTGGGGTTGCTATCCAGTCCTGTGGCTTCCAGCGCTTCCAGCCCATGCTGTAGGAACTGTGCTACAACGTGAGTCCTCCTTTCCCGCTGGTTTGGATGTTGTACCTGTGTTGTGCCAGTCGGGTTCGGATGGAGTTACCCGTTTCCCCCACATAGGTCACCCCGCACGTTTTGCACTGGATGCCATAGACAGCGTTATTGGTGTTTTCTGAAAGCGCCCTTTGCAACTGGAAGATTTCTTTGGTTTTGTTTTGGATCATTGTTTTTTGTTTGAAGTGTTTGGCTTTTGGTGTATTTAATCTGTTTTGTACTGGTTTTAGTTTTATTTGGACTAAATAATCCTGTAGGTTTTTGTTTTTTCTATATGCAGATATGATTTTGTGTTCCCTCAGTAGGTTTGTGTTTTCTAATATCGTGGTGTATGTAGACTTTAGTTTTTGGTTGGTTATTATGCTGAGTTGGGAGTACGTTGTGATGAGGGGTATTATTTTGCCGTCATCAGGTGTTTTTCTGTTTAGAAATGTTTGTGCTACATTTTTGAGGAAACGGTGTGTATCCTCTCGGGCATAGAGCTTGGAAGAGTGTGTGTTTGGCTTCCTCAAAGTCTTGTTGTGTGCAGATTTTGTGGAAGCGTAGTTGTGATTTTATTAGTCCTTTGAAAGTATGTTTTGGGTGGAAGCTGTCTTTGTGCAGTAAGCCGTGTGTGTCCGTGTCTTTGAAATATACCTTGATGTCCAGTTTGCCTGTGTTGTTGAAGGAGGAACCCTTGTATGTGGTGGTGTCTAGGAAGTCTGTGGTTTTCATGCTTGGTGTATTTGAGTTTAATGGACCTATGGTGTGTGTTGAGGGTGTTAATGAATTCTTGAAAGACCTCTGGGCCGTGTGTCCAGGTTCCCCAGATGTCGTCAAGTTACCTGAAGTAGTGTGTAGGTTTGTGTGTATATTTTGGGAATACTGTGGCTTCCCAATGGGCCATATAGATGTCGGCATAGGCCGGAGCAAAGCATTTCCCCATAGTTCCTTTTATTTGTAAGAAATATTGCTCTTCGAATTCAAAATCATTTTTGTTGAGGCTTATTTCCAATAGCTTCAGGATTTGTGTTTCTGGTCTCTTGCGGTCAGGGTATCCAAGAAACCACTCCCGGACTGCTTTCAGTCCCTCTGTAGTTTCAATGTTGGTGTATAAACTGCCAATGTCAATGGTGAACAGGAAGGCTTCCTGTTGTATTGTAGTATTTTTGACTTTGGCTAAAAAGTCATAGGTGTCTTTAATGTAACTTGGGTGGTGTTTAGAAATGGGGTTGAGGAAATGGTCTAGATATTCTGCTATTCTGTAGGATTCACTGTTGCAGTCGGACACTATGGGCCTCCCAGGTGGAATTTCGTAGGGGAGTGGCCATGTTTCTGGGGCTTTATGAATTTTTGGGAGGAGGTAGAATATCCTCGGTCGAGGTGACTCCTTTCCTCTTAGGTAGAATGCCTGTTTTTTTGTTAGGCGTTTTAGTTCAACCAGAGTTTGTAGGATTTGCCCTATTTCTAGTGCTGTTTGTACAGCAGTTCTTCCAAAGTAGTATAGTGTTCCTGATTAATTGTCTTTGTGCTCTGCAATGTATTGTTCTCTATCCATGATAACTATTGCACTCCCTTTGTCTGCTGGTTTTATGACCATTTGTTTTCCTTTTAAATGTTTTAAGGCTATGGTTTCCTCCTTTGTTATTGTGTGAGTCCCTGTATGGTCGGAGTTTTCGTAGAATTCTGTTGTCCTCTTGAATTATTTCCTGGACGTCTGGTGGCAGTTGGATTTCCCCTGGTTCCCAACTGGATTTAGGCTGGAACCCCTTCTGTGTCGGTGTCTTTATCCTCAAAGAAGGTGGTCAGTTTAAGGCTATGGTGGTATTGTCGGATTTCGCTTTTCAGTCTGGTTTTCTGACCTTTCTCCCTACTGTGGGGACAAATGATAAGCCCTTATTGAGGAGGTTTCTTTGTTCAGCTGTGGGGTGGAAGTTGTTGCTTAGATTTACAATATGTTTGTTGTTCTGTGGTTTTGGGGCTTACCAGTTTAAATGTGACCAGTGGTCTAGCATTGTTTGAGCTGTTGCGGTGGTCCAGTAAATTCCATCTTTCTGTCTTGAAAAGGGCTTCTTCCAGTTTGGGGAGGTATTGGATGTTTTGCTGTATGTGATTGTTTATCAGATTGTCCAGATTTTTTCTGAATTCTGGTTCCAGGTCTCTGGAGTAATTAATCAGTGGGATGTATATTTCTGCAGATGGGAAGGTTCCCTTAGCTTCCCTTTGCATCTGTTGTAGTTTGATAGCTGTTTCCTTTGCTTTTTGTGCCTTGTTATTGATTCTAAAGGATAGAATGATTTTCTCCACTCCTACGTTCCGGGGGGTGTGTTGTCGGAGGTTTTCTGCATTGCAAAATGATGCTCCTGGGTAGCTTTCTATCTGTAGATCTGGATTTTCATTGTGTGGTATTCTTGATAAATTTGAGTCCCCTACGAAGAGCCAGCGTTTGTGGGTTTCCAGCTTCCAGTCCGTTAGCTTTCTTGTTAATGAATTACCACAGAGTCAGGATCTCCGTTTTACATCTCATCCGAAGGATGGCACCTGTTTACAGTATAGTGTACCCATCACTATACTGGGGCATTTGGACCCACATGCACCGCAGAGTGAATGGCCCCTGCAGGCCACAGTAACACCTCTTCTAGCAGCAACCTTAGTTTTTCCCAGGAGGTCTCCTATTCAGGTACTGACCAGGCTTACACCTGCTGAGCTTCAGTGAGTTGCAGAGTGAATGGCTGCTGGTCTTATTTATGAGATCATTGCAAGATTTAAAGGGACAGCATCCTGTTAGAGTACAAGTAGGGCTGTTGTATCCACTGTATGAGTGAGTTGTGAGTTAATTGAGTTAGTGTGTGTGTGTGGACCAGAGTGGGTTGTGTGGTAGAGGGAACCTCCCCCTGGCAATACATTGGTATTGGGAAAGCAAGTGGGGTCTATCTAGCTGCACCCTCTGGGAGATTGTGCAATGATGGCTGGGCACAGTGAGGTGCACTAGCAGCTGTGAGTTCACAACCTAAGGGTATGAGAGTGAGGCGCCAGAGAGTGTGTGTGTGTGTGTGAGAGAGACTCAGTGATGTAGGTAGCGTGTATTTGTGTAACCCAACCTGGTGGCATCAGGAGAAGGCGTCAGCGCTGGAGGCAGACCTGGGAGTCTGAGGCACTGGTTGAGTGTGATATGGTGACCTAATGGAGTAGGAGCAGGAGGCTCCATTTTGGGGGTCTGGGAGCAGGAGGTTCCTAGCAGTGATGACAACAGGATGAACTTGGTGAACCTGAGACTCTGAAGGTAAAGGGCCCACAGGTAACGGAATGTGGAGTCATGTATCCTGTGACCCCAATGAGGGGGTCAGTGTGATCACCACTGTCAGAGGAGAGTGTGTAAGATTAAAGAAAAGGCACCTAAAGGCTTATAAAGGGGGTGGCAGAGGAGAATGGGAGCCTGACCACACCCAATGCGGCATCAACTTCCCCTGTGGCACTGCAAAAGTTAGGGTTTGATTTCAACATTGATAAACTGTTCTCTGATTACTGGCAATTGTAAACATAACCCCTCTTCTCTCATTTGTTTAACTTAGTTTTCTGTGAAAAAATCCTTAATCCTGAAACCCTCACTTATCATTCATCCAGACCCCACCTTATTTTTTTCTCACTCCGTCACTAGGAGATGAAGGAGCCGTGAACATAAAACATTAAAGAATAACAGTAGTTGATTTAAACACATGGGCCCGTTCCCAGGGGGCAGATATAGGGTGACAGGAGAACTGGGGGTGAAGCAGGTATTGGTTCGTTTCTGTCATTTACCAAAACAGTATAATAGTGAGTCCCTGAAAAGAAAATGAGCAAAACTCTTGTTATAATGGAAAAGGCAAACCTAACTTACTCCAGCCCAAAAAAAAGGTTTTTTGCAACCTAAACTCACTATTCTACCCTAAACTATCTGACATAAATTACGATACAGGGACATCAAACTGATTAGAAGAAGGACAGACTTGGAAACAAGTAAGCCTAAGTTGCCTAATGAAAGTGCACACTCGCATACACAATTAATGCACACTTTAGATAAGTGAGCAAAAGAACTCAAACTCCACACAAGTCAAAGAGACTCAACTTCTGAATGGTTGTAAAAGTGAGAGACAAGTTCTGTCAAGTTGGAGGAAACTGAAATTTATTTTGGGAAGAGTTGGTCAGCAGCTCAACATCCAATAAAATGGGAAATGTCTTCTACCCAGATTAATCCAATAAACAACCAGAAAAAATAAACTCTGCCAACCTAGGGCTGTGACAAAAGGATAATATGGAACTTTTTTATGGAGTACAGGATATAAGTTTTTTAATTGACTGTAAGTTGCCAAGTTAGTCTTTGATGCATAAAGTATTTATTTATATCTAAAATATGTATGAAGAATTTGGAGGTTTGTGTACTTTTGTCCAACTGAGCAATCTTGCTTTCATAATGTTTAACATGCTGTAATACATTTAATTAAAAATCTAAGCAGTGTAAACTGTGAATTCTGTAACTGGGGGGGGAACAAATATCCCTCAGCATTTTCGGTCTACAGCCCAGATGCTGCACATGAGACATTAAGCTTTCCCATCTCCACCTGGCGATTTTGCAGAGTATTTCACCCTGTTAAAAAAAATGCAGTATCATGCAGTACATGTAGCATGGTTTACCGCAGCATCCCTTACATTTTGAATGGCCGGATCTGTGTTGCTAAAAACGGTAGTGTTTTGAAATCGGAGGTGCTGCCAACAACTTTTCCCAACAAAGTACGACATCTCTTTTTCCATAATCCAATCATAACTTTAACCTTCTCTAAAACTTGAACCCAATTGTATACATCTCCTTTATTCTGAAAAGTGTCCCCAGAACAGGGGTGCTCAGCCTTTTTAATGTAAGATTTACTTGTTATTGTGGTTTACTGTTGGTTTAATGGTTGGATCTGTATTACTGCTTAAAACAGTAGTGGTTTGAAATTGGAGTTGCTGCCAACTTTTCCCAACAAAGTCAGACATCTTGATTTCCGTATATCCTACCTTAATGTGAGCATTGGCATCGAGAAGCTTACTTGAACATGTTGACACTGCTGATCATGTCTGACGCTTATCTTGTCCCTGCAGCTCAACATTCAGCAGTTCAGTCAAGTCTCTGAGGAATGCTGATTCCAGAAACCATCGAAGAATATGGCCAGTTAGAGGATGATGATGTTTAGACAACTCTTTAAACTCCTTGATTTTGGGCAACAGCTGTCTGAAACTTGCCAAAAATGTCTGTTTTTGAAATCTCCAAACAGCAAGTTTGGTGGTCTCAGCAAACGCTTTTATTAATTACTTCTCGATGACTAACCCTGAATGACTTTGTATTTAGCCAGGACGTGGGTCACATAGAACGATGCAATCATTGCCGCTTTCCCTCTTGTATTAGGCCTCATGAAATCCAACTGCTGCTACTTGATTTTAATTTTTCCCACTTTTCCATAAATTCACATCTTGCAGTTTTGAAATGTTCTATATATCCCTTTTTCACAGACGCTAGCATTGCAGACTTGAATGTAAAACTATAAAAAAATAATTATGCTTCCATTCCTTGTAGTAACAGTATCGGTAAACACAGTATTTTTCAGTCTCTTTGCTTCATTTTTGCTCAAGCACTACAACAAATGTGGAGTTCGTGTGACAATAACCAAGAGAATGTTCTTGGGAAGCAACACTTTATTTACAGTGCTCCTGTAGCCTTTTTTCAGTGTCATCCTGCTTTCAGGGAAGAGACTTTTACAACCCATTCGACCAGGGTTAAATGTATGACATTACATGCTGTGGTACAATGCTGGGAGTGTCTGGTGTGGGGGGTGGAGCCCCAGATTAAGAAAGATGTGCTGCATTGGAAACCACACCTGATGTGATTTAGGTAAATGAATGGCAGGTATAGAAGTGGTTTTAAGGGGGAAAGATCCAGCATAACAGCCTTGCTGTGGCTGCAGTGGTGAGAGGACAACTGTGGAGGCTTTGTTGAGAGAGCAGGCTGAAACAGGACAGTAGTTGTGAGAAGCTACTGGTGGGGGCGATGTTAGAAGGGCGTGCAGCTGTGTACAGTATGTGTGAGCAAAGACTTGATTAGCCGCTGTAGTAACCTTGTGAGGGGCTGGAGGAGGTCGACAGTCCCAAAGAGGGATTGTGAGAGGAATATTCTATGTGGAAAAGAGTGAACACGTCAGTCTGTGAGGAGACTGACAGGAAAAACAGGAGCTTTAAGAGATCGTCTAAAGATTTTAAGTGATTGGCCTCCAATTCCTTAGAGCCATTACTTCTCCTTTTATGAACATGTGATTCACTGAGAGAAGGTATTGTTTAATAAAAATCTCATTTACTACCTCTAGAAATACTGGGCCTAACAAATCCCAAAAGTAACAAAATTCAACCGGAAGTCCATCCACACCTGGTACTTTCCCTCGCTTAAGAGATTTCATAGCACTGACTCATCCAGGGTAAATGTCCTCCCATATTTACTCCATCTTCATCTAAAGAACTATTTAAAAATGTGAAAAGTTTCATCTACTTCCTTCTCTCAAAAGATCTTCATAAACTTCTGTAGCACATTCCACCATTTCATCCCCCTTTTCTACCAATATACTATCCTGTCTCCACAATGCTGTAAACGTTGCTTTTTGTCTAACCCTTACCCTTTTGAAGAAATGTTGCATTTCTCATTACTCTCCATAAATTCACATTTTCTTTGTCAAACTGTGCCTTTCTCTCCAAGTCTCCTCAATTGCATCTTCAATCCAATAATTGCCTTTAAATCTACAACCGGTTTACTGTTCCCCTCTTCAGATGTTCTAGCTGTCTGATTAAAACCCCTGTCCCTCTAGCCATTTCTTCCTCCTAAGATTGTTACTTTGTTTTTCATAACATCCCACCATATCACTGAAGAAAAACCAGGTTTAACCCTAAATATTCCTTAAACCAATTTCAAAAACTCACTGTGAACATCCATATCAGTCTTTCAAAGTCCCAAACCAAAACGCCCTCACTTCTCAACTGTCCAAAGGTACCTTCCTCAGGATCACCCTCTACTCCGTTTCTCCTCCACCTTTTAATTCCTTGCTATCTCCATTGTCTCCTGATGCTTTCTTTACCTCTTAGCTTTTCAGAATTACTGCAGACACATAACCTCTTCCAACCAAAAGGCCTAGAAGGGACTTTTGAGGATTTTTTTGCTATATAAAAACAAAATACACATTTATCAGTCCATTTGTACTTTCCAGTCTTTCATATTATACCCAGTCAGATTTTCACAAGATCAGTCAAGCTCTTTCATCTCCCCTTGGCAGCATGGTAATCCCACTTCTTAATGTCCATAGCAACTTCCATTTTAATTCTCCCACTTTCTCATATACCCCTTTTGACCATTCATTCCACTCCCTTCTTAAACACAAACACTTGTCAATAAACATAAAATACCTATTTCTTACTGACCTCTTCCCCTTATTAATCCCATTCAATACCACAGCCCAGGTCACAACAGAATTTGGTCAATTCAATCATTCCAAACAAGTTTTCACAACTCTTCCATACCTCCTTTGCATATCCACATTCCCAAAAAACATGCACAATGGATTGTTTTGCATCCTTGTCTTGGGTAGTCTTTGTTTTGTTAATTTATGATCAGACATGACTTCTCTTGCAGATAGTTTATTCCAGACCATTAATCAATTCAGATCTTTCAGGTTGTTCGGTAGCCCCTTAGCTTGTATTTGTGCCCACACATTCAACTTCTGAAGGTAGTTTAGTCTCATTTTCCTTTATATCTGTATCATATAAGCCTCCACTTAACTAAAGTACTCTTTAATTCTGGATGTTTTAAATCCATTTAAGAGCAAACTTGTAGTGCCAGGGTAGTTCCTCCCCATGTGGACATCTATTATCCCAAGAAGTACAATGTCTAATTTTTGCAGCAAACCAAAACCTCACAAAAATCTGTTGCACGTGTTCAATAAGTGAATTCAAAGCTACACGTAAAGGAGAAATGTACATTCCAGCTTCACTGGAAAATCTGGATCTGCATATAGGGCCAGTTTTACCCAGACATTACTCCCTCTACCTTGTCCTCTGCTCTTACCATAGCAGCAAAGGGTTCCATGTACAAAACATGTAGCAGAGGTGATAAAGGACATTCCTGCCTAACTCCTGATTCTTGCCATATCAAATCCCCTAAAGAAACATTAATATTCACTTTACTACCGACATCCAAATACATCCCCTTTAGCCACCCAATCACCTTTTTACAAAAAACCCATTCTCTCCAACACTACATAAGAAATCGTGCAAAAGCCTTTTCCAAACCCAAATTAACAAGCATCTCTGCTCTACCCCCCGCAGTGATATCTCTAACAAGCTGCAATGTCCAATACATTTTCCTCCCCTTTACCCCACACGTCTGATCGCTTCTGATGACACTACCCAAAACGTCCTTTAGATTTGCTATTACCGTGGCAAAAAGTTTTAGTCAGTGCAGAGCATCGTTAATGGTCTCCAGTTCCTCAGATCCTCAGTTCTTCCCTTTTTATATATTAAAGCACCTTTTCTTTTTGTTCTGAAATGTCCTTCATAACCTCTTTCAAAATGGGTCCCAAAATGTTACATAATTTCTTTGGAATGCCATCTATACCTGGCACTCTTCCTGATTCCGTGTGATGTACAGCTTTTTCCAGTTCTTCTAAATTAAAGGGTTTCTCTATTTGCAGTGTAATCTTTTCCATTACTTTATTTTAATATTCTCTAGCATCCCTATTTTTTTATTTTGTATCTAAATACTTTTCCTGAACATTTCTGATAAGATGCATATAAGTCAGTATTTTACTTTCCTTATATCCGCATCCACACTTAATATTCATTCTGGTACAATGATATCAAATACCAGCTCCAGAAGAATCCCTCCAATACTCCAACTAGATTCTCCATCTTTCCACTCTTTAGTAAAATGTTATGTCCTTACTGTTCTTTAAATGATCTTCCTGTAAACAAACTTCGAAATCACCATTTTCCAAATCAAAAACAGCCCTCCTTACAGCATCTCTCAAGCCTCTCACATTAAATGTTATCAACTTCAACATGGTACTTATTAAAATCATTCCTTCATTCTGCAGCAAGATTTTGGGCTTATCAGATCACTCACACCACTAATAGGCAAACCAAACCCAGGACTAGGCACTGAGGATTCTGGGCTTTGCATAGGGTCAAATAGCTGATCTAAAGGATTCTGAACTTCCTCAGTATCTGGGACCAAACTCTCCACACCCTCCCCTTCTTCCTTTCCCTCTTTTTGTGGCCCCTCCAGTTTTATTAAAACCACCTTCAACCCCTGAGCTCAACCCAGAGTGATTCAAGTGGTGGCTCATTTTCTGGTCACCGCTGTCCTCTTCAGGTATCCTCCTCCTTTACCGGTGTTGCCTTCTTGAAGAAAAGGGTCTCTTCTCCAGAGTCTTCTGCCTACTCTCCTCAGACACCCTTTTCGTCCCCCAGCAAAGACGCTCATGCCATGCACTGGAAGATCTTGGCCAAAAGGATAAGAATGGATTTTTTCCATTATAAAATGGGATGAAAAACAAACACCTTACCTATTGCAATCCTACAAAACAACCCTCAACACCATGTGATAAAATTCTTCCACCTCTCCTTTGCTGCTGGAAAAACCCCATCTATATACATCCCACCCCATTCTCCTCACGATGTCAGCCTTGGCCTTCTGGAACGTGCTGGTGACCGATACCTCCACTCCATGTTTAACCGTCCTGCATTGATCCCAAACTCTCTGTGCAAACCCACATTCCCAGAAAACATGTTGTACTGTCTCCTCATCTGAACAGCCCTGCCTTGGGCACTGGCTCTTCCTAGACAATCCGCGGGTGTGCATGACAGCCCTAACTGGCAACCAACCCCACACACCGAGCCAATTTGGGTCCTTCAGCCCATTATCCAGTTCCCTGGGCTGGACCTCCTGCCAGATTGTTGGACACCTGGAAGTGCCGGTCTTTCTGCAGTCTTCACCAGCTTATATAGCAATTGATTCAATTTCAATGTTCCCTGTCGTGCTTCCTGGTCTGTC
Organism: Lepisosteus platostomus; assembly: GCF_059453375.1. Classification (NCBI taxonomy): domain Eukaryota; kingdom Metazoa; phylum Chordata; class Actinopteri; order Semionotiformes; family Lepisosteidae; genus Lepisosteus; species Lepisosteus platostomus. Next base: position 4,709,931 of record NC_142625.1, read on the forward strand.
CGCAGCCACTGCACTGCGTAACAGTAGTGCAGTGGAAGACACTCAGCTTTCGGGGTCATATTCGTCCACTCAGTCAAGTGCCACATACTTGCTGCAAACCAGAGGCCCACAAAACAGCTGCACAGATGAGGCGGGTTATTATACAGGGTCACACAGAGATTAGAGACAAGAGCAGTCCAGCTTGACCAGGAGGTTGGGGGATTCCTCTTCCTCCCTTGCAGATTGGCCTGTACATTGTCTGTTCTCTTCACGTGCTCGTAGGCATTCCCCCACACAAAGGTCATCCTGACAAGCTCCTTCCTCTTTCGTACAGGCAGGAGGTTTATTACCACCAGGAGGAGTAACAGGGGTGAGCTCTTGATCTTCAACACCAGCACCTTCCCTACCCAGATAAAGGACCTCTTCTGCCAGAGGCCCAACGTCTGGCTGACTTTCTGAAACCTGGCCTCCCAGTTCAGCCCTAAGGGGTCTATGGTATGTAACTGGACCCCCAAAACTTTCACTGGGTCAGATGTCTGCGTCAGGCCTCCTGTTGATCCCACGCCCCGTGACCAGGTCCCAAAAAGCTTCACCATGCTCCTGTTCAGAAGAGCACCGGTGCCATTGGATAAATCTTCCACAATGCTCAACACTCTTCCCAAACTTCTTTCTGTGCTCGGGAAGAGCATAATGCCATCCGCATATGCGGTGATTTTTGCTTCCTGTCCCCCTCCACCTGGCACTTTTATCCCTGCCACCTCTGGTCCAACAGGAGTTTTAAGTATATGACGTACAGGAGCGGGGATATAGGCAACCCTCTCACACACCACACCTTCTCCCACCATTCCATTGACACACACCCGGGACTCTACGTCCTTACACAGCATCCTGACCCAGTTCACAAACATGTCAGGAAGGCCTTTCTGCTGTAGGAGTGCCCACAGGATGCCATGATGTACCCTCTCAAAGGCTTCCTCCCCCTTCTTGAAGAACCACGCTGATCTTCATGGTGTATCCCATCTCTCTGCTCCCCAGGACCTCATTGAGGACTTGCACAAGGATGGGCTTTACCTGTCCCCAAAAGGTCCTGTAGAAATCAGTCAGCAGGCGATCAATAGCAGGGACAGTGCCCTTCCAAACACTGCCCTCTCCAGTGCGGCAGGGTTATCCACCACCTTTCCTACCATGGACAGGAGCTTGTTCTTGATCCCGATGTCAACAGTCTTCTCTGAGAACAGTGATGCGTAAAATCCTGTGGTGCACTTTACCATTCTGGGTGTGTAAGTAGCTACAATGCTGTCCCCCTTCGTGATGCCATCAAAGCTCTTCCACGCTCTTCACCTGTTGGCGCCTGACTGGGCCAAAGTACTGAGGTGAGCAGTGTTCCCTCCCTCCCTCCAAACTCCCTTCAGCCGAAAGAGAACCTTTGCCCACTGTAGCCACTTATCCCTGAGCAGGCCTCTAATCTGGGATGCTCTTTCACCATCAAAGGTGCCCCCCTGGTTAAACCTTGCATGCAGTGCTTCAAGCTCACTCTGGAGCCTCACGCAATGGCGTTCCTCCAGGCTTCGCCGGATCTTGCAGTATCTCCTTGTTGGAATTGTGCGCTTGCACGATTCCCACCAGTGCATGGCTGACCCAAAGAGTTTCCTCCTCCCTTCATAATCTCTAAACACTGCCTGAATCCACCTCTGGTATTTCGCCTCCTGTAAAACTTGCTGGTTCAATTTCCAATAACTGGCACAATTTTTTTCTACAAAATATACTTTATTCCAAAATAACGTCTCAAAAGGAAACAATCTCACTCAAAATAAAACACTGCATGCAATAAATAGTCGGTACGGCAGTGATTGTCAGTTATCAATCCGTGCAAGGGGGGGCAGATTTGTGCAATTAAAAGACCCTCCAAGCTCTACTACTTGCTATTGTCCATTAGTCACTGTACAGGGTCCAAAGTCCTTACCAGTGCTCCCCCAGTGTGTGGAAACCCCATTTGGCGACGTCGCACTTCATCCTCAATCCTTCTTCTGAGGTCCGCCAGGATCCTCTCCTCCAGCTCCCTCGCTCCCCGCTTTGTTGTGCCGGATGAGTGTTCCTTGCATCCCACAGGCCTTTTTTCGTGGGGGGCAGCAGTAGCCACAGTAGGAACTGCGTCCCCTTGTCCATTCCAGGTGGTGCCAGCCCCAGCAGAATGTACTGGTAACTGAGCACTGCACCCGTTCCCAGGAGTTGCATAATGTTGTCCATTCTGCCCCACACAGCCTTGGCAAAGGGGCAGCTCCAGAACACGTGCTCCTGAGTCTCCTCGACAAAATACATGTCCCGGGGGCAATGCGGATTCCTGGATATCGAGTGTCTGTAGAGGACCTCTCTGGTAGCCAGTCTCTTGTGTACGGCCATCCAGTTGAGGTCCTTCAGTTGGTCGTTAAGTTCTTTGGGCTGCGTTCTTTCCCCAAACTTGTCTGTGAACCTGCAGCTTTTGGTCGGCAACCAGTTGCACCTCTTTGTACAGGGCTCTGTGGTTGGTGCAGAGCTCTGGCTGTCTCGTGGCCTCATACCTCCTGCTCCACTTGACAGCATGGGTGTAGAACTCCGGTCGCCTCTCTGCCTTGGGCCCAGTGTTCGACCACTGGACCAAGTGACTCATCAGGATGGAGAGCCACAGCCAGACAAAGTACTGGTACTTGTGGCTGATGGGCTCCCACAGCGCCTGACAGGTTGCAGTAAAAGATGCAGTTGAGTTTCAGGGGAAAATGTGGGACATCTCGACCAGCTGACACATCGGGTTCCTCGTGACGTACTCATACCTGCCGCCCCAGACGAAGCCGAAGATCATCCTTTGCAGCGCTCATCTGAGTCTGGCCGGCAGTGGGTACACCACTGCCAGGTAAACCAAAGCCGGCAGGATGTCTGCTTTCAACCCCATCACTTTCCCTGTGTAGGACAGCGACCGCTTTTTCCACAGACCCAGCTTTGCGTTCAACCTGGGGATCCTCTGAGTCCAGTTGATGGTCTCTTTGTCCTGGTTCTTAAAAGAACCCCCAAGTATTTTGAGGGGCTCTGTGCAGAGCTCGAGACCCTCCGGTGCCATCATCCTGTGCTTCCAGGGCCCGAAGAACTTCAGTTTGCTCTTTCAGCAGTAGAGCTTCGAACCCGAGGCTCTGCAGTATTGCTCCATGACCTGCAGGGCCTCCTCAACCCCCTGTCCGACCTCAGGAATAGCATTGTGTTGTCTGTGTACTGGGAGATCTTCAGGGTTTTCCCCCCGCTTCCAGGTATCTCCAGGCCGTTGATGACAGAATCCTGTCTCACCACCTCTGCTAAGGGCTCTGTGAAAAGAACAGAGAAGGGGTGAAAGGGGACAGCCTTGTCGTACTCTGGATTCCTGGGGAATGAAATCCCCCCAGGTTTCCATTGACACTGACTCTGCTGCCTACATTAGAGTACAGTATCTTAATCCAGCGGCTGAAACTCTCTCCGAAACCAAAGCATTCCAGCACCCTGAACAGATAGCCTTCTACAGAGTGAACCACAGCTTTCTCCTGGTCCAGGCTGACCACCATCATCGGCATGTTCCGGTCCTCGGCCCAGGCGATGGCGTCTCTGGTCAGCTAGAGGTTCCAGCTGGGAACATGTGCAGAAAGATGTAGTCCAGGCGGCTGCACACTCCCCGGGAGTTTCAACACGTCGTTCTGGCGTCACTTGGGTGACACCGTCTGAAGCCGTCCACCAGGGAAAACATCTTGAGTAGCAACTCCAGCTCTGCAGAGCTGGCGTCACTCCCCTTCTCCCGGTCGACGTTGAAGTCCCCGCCGAGTACCACCTGTCTGTTGGTGTAGCAGCAGCTGGCCAGGTCAGCAAACACTTCCTTCCAGATAGAGGGTTCCTTTGGAGCATAGATGTTTATTGTTCTCAAGTTCTGCACCAGCGTCATCTGTGTTTCTGAGGAGGATTCCCACTCCGGAAGAGTGGACTCCTCCAATGCTCCAGCATGATTCTCCCTTCTTCTATTCCCTGTTGAATGTCTGCTTGTCGCTTTCATGCTTCAAAATAGTCCTAGTTTTCCTTGAGGATACTCTCTGCCTCCGCTTTGGGAGGGCTCTTTTCTTCCCTTTCTCCAAATGTTTCGGGGACTACCAGTTGCTCCTGGATCTCGGGGGAGAGGGTCCCCACTTCTTGGGCTGCCTCCTCCGGTTGTTCCTGGGCCTCGGGAGGAATATTCCGTTTCCTCTAGGATGTTTTTTTTTGTCCTTCCGATGGTGGATCTGCCCTGCTTCTCTTCTCCCGCTTTCTCTTTCCCTTCTTGGTGGGAGTTATCCAGGGCCCTTCCTCCCGTCGGCAATTTTGTCTGTCGTCTTGGCGGCCATCTTGTGGCTCCACTGCGGCTGGAGGTGTGGCCTCGGCAGTTTCGGTTCTCTGCGGGGGAGGTGCGTGTTCTTTGTTCTCACCTCCCTCCCTTTGTCTCGAGACTGGTTTCTGCCGACCGGCTTCCACCACCTGCGCAGACAAAGGTTTGCTTACCTTACATTGGCAAAGGAGGTGTCCCTCAGCGCCACATCCGTCGCATGTCTTGGCAGCCCGGCAGTTTTTTGCCAGGTTCCCCTCTTTGTTGCAGTTGTAACATCTGACAATGTCACACGTGTTATCCTTGTGGCCGGACTGTCTGCACTTCTTGCGAAAATCTGGCATCCTGGGGTAATAAAGGTACCCCCTGTCGGCTCCGATGTTGAAATGGGCCAGGGGGTGCTGGAAACCATCGATGCCCTCTGGGTCCTCTCTCAGGAGGACTCAGTACTAGCATTGCTGTACCAGACGCCTAAACTGTCCCTTATCTCCGTCGGTTGGCCCACCACATTTACATACCTCCCAAGGAACGCTGTTATCAGTTCCGTTGGCACATAGGGATTGTATGTGAGGACTGTGATGGTCCTCTGGCTCATCTCCCTCATAGGCTCCGGCCTGAAAGCAGAGAAACCGGGGTGCTTACCTTTCTCTCCGATCAGTTTTGTTGCCTTCTCGTATGAGGAGTCCGTGGCCATGTAGGCCTTCATGTATTTCTCTACCTTGTTGTCTTGAAGGCAGTAGAGATCTCCAGCCACCAACTGCAGGATCCCTCTCAGGAAAGTCATGAAGAAGGTCTTTGCAGCTGGTATCGTCTCTCCTTTTTTGGTCCAGTGGAACCAGATCAGTTTCCTCTCATCTGCCATCTTCTCTTTTTCCTGTAACAAAGAAGGGAAAAGGGTTGAGAAAGCAAAAGCCCTGTGGGGAGGAGGGTTTAGCTGCTAAAGGATCAGCAAGAGAGCCCTGGCCTTTGCCCTTGTGGGCAGAGCCCAGCTAGGTGTAAGCACAGGAGGAGGCCTTCGCTGGTCTCCAGGAGGGAGACGGGTGCTTGTTGTAGTGTGCTCTCACGAGGCACCAGTTCTGTAGGGGTTTGGGCATTTACTGGGACAATTATTAATTGTAGCAGTAAATCAAAAAATAATTATTTTAATGGCTTTAGAATCCAACCATGCAATATAACTCAAACAACGCACACAGAGATGTACTAATACAGGAGGATACATTTATTAATACATAGAATATGCATGTAAACCTAAAAGATCTTATCGTGAGGGTTATCAGAATACAAAAGTTATATATTCAATCAGTCACGAAGTGTTACACATGTAGTGATTCATAGCCTTTCAGGGACGCCAAATATGTAAGAAAACTGGCTCTCTGAAGGCACCAGTTCTGTAGGGTTTGGGCATTTACTGAGACAATTATTAATTGTAGCAGTAAATCACAAAGTTGATTCTTTTGATGGCTTTAGAATCCAACCATGCGACATAACTCAAACAACGCGCGCACACAGGTACTAATACACGAGGATACATTTATTAATACATAGAATATGCATTAAACCTAACAGATCTTATCGAGAGGGTTATCAGAATACAAAAGGTATATATTCAGTCAGTTACAAAGAGTTACACATATCAAGAGGACATACGTTCAGTATATCATTCATTTAGACCGTTTCGTAAATGAACTTGGTTATAACTTCTACATTAGATACTCGAAACAAGTACATAACCCTTAGGAATTAAATTGATATCAACTGGTTGGGATAACAATTGAATTCTTGAGCTGTAATGCATTGAAGTTGAATACTCATCCAATCTCTGGGGATTCAGATCTCCTGCGGGCACAAAGAAACAGTTGCAGGCTGTTGCTGTCCAATCCGCGCTCTCTGGCTCGGTGCCAGGCTGTGCTGTGCGGCTTGCGACGGTGCGCTGTTGATGCTCACTGACCGGCTAGTTAGTGTTGGCTTTAACTAGCAAAGTTTGTGCACAGGAGAAAAGATGACTGTGGGTCCCAGCAAGTCAGGAAGAGGACCGGTTTGTTCCTAATGAAGAGCTAGTTCTGAATAGTGATTCAGCTGTCCACAATTCCGACCTGTTCACGAGGCCTGCTGCTGGTTACTCTCTGGCAACCTCCACTCTAGACTCTTAGAACAAAGGAAAGTTCTGGCACTCGGACACACTGGCCGTTCCGTGGTTGTCCGGGCTGAGTCTCAGGATGGTCAGGAGGCGCGCTGCGAGGATGTCCTGCCCTTGGGAGCCTTCTGCTCCTGGGCCGTCCTGCCCTGGAATTCTCCTTTGAATTCCCTTTAGAACAGTCCACAGAATCCTCTCCAGAATCCCTTCTGAATCTTGTTGAATCTGAATCTTGTTGAATCTCTGTGTTGCCTGTTTTTACCTGGAGGAACTTCAGCTCATTGATTGGCTGAAAGTTCCATGGGCATCAGAGTCCCACGTGGGTTACTCGGCCCTACCAGTCCCTGATTGGTTGATCAAGGTGAGATATGAGTCACTTACTCCTGACACTTAGGAATGCAATCCAGATGTCCAACTCGCACTCCCTAGACAGATAGGCGCCAATGGATGACCATTGATCATGATAGCCAGGCTTAGCTAAGTGCATCCCCCTTTGGGAGCTGGTTTCTTATCACAAGAAAACATCTTAAATCAGCTTGCATGAATTCTTTCTCTGTGGCTGCACCACAGAGATGAACAGAGAAATTAGGCCTAATTTGGGAAAGCTCAGAAACACTTAATTCTGCCTTATTAATAAGCCTCACCGCTACATATCCCCCCTTTTTGAAGGCCACGAGGTCCCGAGGCATTGTTGCCTTCAAAACAAAACAGAGTTAAGTGATGTCCCTTGCCATTAGAACATTAATCTTAAATGTCTACATTACTCCTCGAGAATTCATACCGGAACCAGCATTGGATACAAACAGGATGAATAACATCTGGAGTATGTATAAACACGGTAGGAGACATTATCTAAGTCTAGGAATTACACATCAGGAAGTTCACTGTCAATATCTGATACCTCTGTAGTAGATATTTGGGGAGAAGTCACTTCCTTTCTTTTGACATGCTACCTTTGACTCATTCATGCTACCCAGAGTACATCTTGATGCGAGAGTACAGCATTCAGAGTACACTGTCAGTCATGATCCAACTACCCGGCAGTAGTGTTACAATAACAACGGTTCCTGTTCCCAGCCCTCCGATAAACCACAACACCTGTGTTGGGTATCTGCTAGGGTGGTTTGGAGGTTTGTTCCATTAAAGCAAACTAACTACCTGTACCTCTTCAGGGCTTACTGTTTCTTGGATTTCTATCCAATTCAATAGTGTGGCACCTGAAGGCATCCAAGACCTCAAGTTTGGTCTTATATCGTCTGGTTCCAGACCGTACAGTGTTAAGTCACCATGCTGTACTATGGCCTCCTCGGGAACTTACAGGAAAACTGTTTGATTAGGTAGCTGCATTGCGGTAGCTGTATCATGCCCCTCACAAGCCATAGTGTCAGTTAAATGTGGTGTGCTGACCAGCCATTTACTTCCCACCTGCTCTTCATGGGGTCCATTAACCTCCCTCTGCTCGTTAGTAGCTTTACACCCTTCATTGGTGAATCGTTTAGACACAGCCAATGGATAGCTTTGGTAGCCATACCCATCTCAAGACTTGGAACCGAATTCAATCTTGGATTGCCTTCTGGGTGAGCTATGAGCGATGGGGTTAATGTCACATACTCCTCTACTGAGAAGAGTGGAATCAAGTGGGTTGGGAATTGTGCCATGGCTAGACTGGCCACAGTGGCACTAAACTCCCTTAACAGGTCTTGTGTCAACATTCTGGCCTGTTGCACACAAGCATAAACCCACTGTATAACACCAACAATCATGTCCACTGGTTGGGGAATAAGATTTAACCCTGTTGCATAGGAAGTTGCCTTTAGGGTTTTCCCTAAGCTTTCCAACTTTTGCTGCTGTTGATACAGTCTGTCACTTGGGGCAGTCAGGGTGAGAGTGCCAGTAGCACACAAACCTACCAGAAAAAGCAAACGTGCAACAGTGGCGGCAGCAATCAGTCCTCCCAAAAGTCTTTTCGGGTGGCTGATCCCAGTCATCTCCTTCTGAGTGACTGTTGCCTTTCTAAGCTGGCGCAGCGTGTACATGGTGTCTTCCTCAGTATGCCATGTGGCATCTTGGGCACCTACATCCTGGAAATCTGGGGAAATCTGACGCAGCTGCTGATGCTGCTCCTCCTTTTCCAGGGCATCTGCTTTTTCGATTTGTTCATGCCTGTGCTCTAGGAACCCTGCAGGGGGCGGTGCAGCGGTGGAGCATGCCTGACCCTCGGCTGAGTGGTCATCTGGAGCACCTGAGTGATCTGGGATTGTTACCCCATTCTCACTGTTCAGGTCCACCCTGCACACTTCCTGATTGAGGAATCCCTCTATCGGCATGTTTACAATCTTTCGCTGGGGGTAGGTGTAGGACACCTGCTCGCTCCCCCCTTCCCTCGCTAGGGGTTCAGGGAGCTGCCCCAGCACTGGGATAGCTAGTTCACTGTCTTTGAACTCACTATCACTCACCAGGCCCATGTCAGTGCAGGCGGGGATTCTGACACCTCTCTTTGCGATGTCCTGCACTGGCAGGCGGGTGACTTTACCATCCAGCTCCAGTCTGGCTGAACCACTGTTGGTCAGACTCAGACTGACAGACTGAGCTGGTGGCTGTAAGAAAACCGGCTCGGCTTTCATTCCCTGTCCCTTCTGGGGGACTGGGTGTGTTGGCAACCCTGCCGTTGAGGCAGGAACAATCAGGTCAGTCTCACTCACTACCTGGTAGTTGTGAGAAATAATGTTACCTGACTGCAGGTTCCCTGGGTCAAAGCAGAGGGAATCGGCATCTGGGATCAGGTGTGTCCACAGCGCAGTAGTCTCAGCGTCGAGCTGGACCTCCTGTCTAACCTGTGAATGTTGCACCAGGGGCACCTGGCGGTGGCCCCGTGACAGCTGCTCAAGCAGATCCTCACTAATAGAGGACCTCTCAGGGCTAAGGGCGAGGGCTACATCACCAACCTGCTCTCCTGCCATCTGGATCCTTTCCACCACTGCGGGGTGGTGGTCCTGACCCCTCTTGGGTGCCAGGGTGCACAGGGAAAGCTCCTTTTCATCGCCAGGTGGGGAGATCTGCTCCTCTTTAGGGATGTAAAAGGTGTGTGCTTTACCTGGTGGATCAGGCGGCTGCTTGGAGCACCGCTCCTGTGGCAGGGAGGCTGTTGAGACCTCGGCCGGGACACGACTTCCCTGTATATTCGGGGAACAAGAAAATATTTTTATTTCTTGTCCAGAGGGAACAGAAGGAATCTCCGCATGGGCTTCTGTGTTCGGTGGGCACTGTGTGAGCACAGTCTGCCTCTTGGCCCCCCTTTCCTTCTGTACAGAAGACTTAGGAGCCTTGACCTGTTTCCACACTTTGCCTTTCTGGTGATCCACCAAAGGTTCCTCTCTGAGTCGCATGCCCTTTTCTTTTTCTACCCGTTTGAGCTTGCCGTGTGACATCAAACACCTCTCAACCTCAGTGTCTCACTAGGTAAGACATCTCCCATGGCAGCCTTGAGGTAAAAGCTTCTTGCTTTTCCTCTGTGTTTTACTGCCTGCTCTGTGACTTCAGGGGTGGAGTCAGCACTCACCTGGGAGTGGCTGAATTTATCCAGGCAGGAACTCTTCCGCTCAATCAGATAGACTGAGGGAGGGAGAGGGGGCGGGTCTCCGCCTCCTCCAGTGGAGAGTATCAGCTCATTCACGTTTCCGGCAGCCTTGGGGAGCGGTTGTCCCTGTCTTAATAAAGCTTGTTCAAGCCTGGCCAGGCGGGCGGCTACTGAATCCTTTTGTTCAGCTTTATCTAGCCCTTTCCCTCCCCCGGTGTTCTCATGGCACTTAGGACGCTGGGTGCGGTCCTGTGTGAGTGCTTTGGAACGGGGCTTAGCCAGCTCAGGAACCTGTGCTCCTTCGAGCAGGGGGGAATTAACCCTGCTGGCTCTGACTGCGAACACAGTCGCTTTAGCAGCTTTTTGCTCAGAGCGACTTTGGACATCAGTCATTTTCATGGTCTGTGCATCTGTATGCATTAAGATCATCTTTCTGACTGACAGGTGGAGATTCGCAATGAATAAACCCTTGAAATGTGTGTTCTCTTCGCAACCCTCATCATTTCGCCCTGCAAAATAAGTTCGTCTAAGTCTCTCGTAATATTCGCGAGGGGACTCTGCTCTCTCGTGCTTAATGTTAAGTGCGGCGGCTATCGCGGCAGTCGGGTCAATAAACGCACTGTATTCTTCGATAAGTGCTTGACATAGCTGCTCAAAGTCATTACAGACTTCTTTCATCTGCCTAGCCATCCACTCATGTACAGCTCTGCTGGCAGTTTTCCTGACCAGAAACACTTTCTCCTGTTCTGTGGCGTTTGGCAGGTACTGCAGGGTATACCTGAGGTCTTGAATATAACTCTCGATATTATTCTCTGACACTGCGGGGTCAAATCTCTCTATGTCCTTCGCTAGCTCTCTCAGAGAATGGAGATTTATCCTTCTAGCTTCTCCGCTGACGGAGATATGGAAGAGATCGTGGTCAGACCTGTCGCTGCTAGAGAGAGTGCTTAATAGCGACTCGAATTCAGACCTTTTAGCAACCATCGTTAAACTTAAAGAGTATTACTTTTAAGTACGAAATTACAGTTTTACCACAGAAAACCACAAGATCAAGTATGCAATCAACCCGGTAGATCGCAAAAGATCACAAAACAATCAAGCACTGCTTAAAGAGCAAGGGGAACTTTTTTTCCTTTCGGCTTTCAGCACACTGTATTGTCGTGTATGAAACCCGCGGCGTTTTATATGAATTATTCGCTTGGTTGACTCATTTCAGTCTTGCCACGCCCGTGCCAGGGACGCCAAATAATGTAGTGATTCATAGCCGTTCAGGGACGCCAAATATGTAAGAAAACTGGCTCTCTGAAGGCACCAGTTCTGTAGGGTTTGGGCATTTACTGAGACAATTATTAATTGTAGCAGTAAATCACAAAGTTGATTCTTTTGATGGCTTTAGAATCCAACCATGCGACATAACTCAAACAACGCGCACACACAGGTACTAATACACGAGGATACATTTATTAATACATAGAATATGCATTAAACCTAACAGATCTTATCGAGAGGGTTATCAGAATACAAAAGGTATATATTCAGTCAGTTACAAAGAGTTACACATATCAAGAGGACATACGTTCAGTATATCATTCATTTAGACCGTTTCGTAAATGAACTTGGTTACAACTTCTACATTAGATACTCGAAACAAGTACATAACCCTTAGGAATTAAATTGATATCAACTGGTTGGGATAACAATTGAATTCTTGAGCTGTAATGCATTGAAGTTGAATACTCATCCAATCTCTGGGGATTCAGATCTCCTGCGGGCACAAAGAAACAGTTGCAGGCTGTTGCTGTCCAATCCGCGCTCTCTGGCTCGGTGCCAGGCTGTGCTGTGCGGCTTGCGACGGTACGCTGTTGATGCTCACTGACCGGCTAGTTAGTGTTGGCTTTAACTAGCAAAGTTTGTGCACAGGAGAAAAGATGACTGTAAGTCCCAGCAAGTCAGAAAGAGGACCGGTTCGTTCCTAATGAAGAGCTAGTTCTGAATAGTGATTCAGCTGTCCACAATTCCGACCTGTTCACGAGGCCTGCTGCTGGTTACTCTCTGGCAACCTCCACTCTAGACTCTTAGAACAAAGGAAAGTTCTGGCACTCGGACACACTGGCCGTTCCGTGGTTGTCCGGGCTGAGTCTCAGGATGGTCAGGAGGCGCGCTGCGAGGATGTCCTGCCCTTGGGAGCCTTCTGCTCCTGGGCCGTCCTGCCCTGGAATTCTCCTTTGAATTCCCTTTAGAACAGTCCACAGAATCCTCTCCAGAATCCCTTCTGAATCTTGTTGAATCTGAATCTTGTTGAATCTCTGTGTTGCCTGTTTTTACCTGGAGGAACTTCAGCTCATTGATTGGCTGAAAGTTCCATGGGCATCAGAGTCCCACGTGGGTTACTCGGCCCTACCAGTCCCTGATTGGTTGATCAAGGTGAGATATGAGTCACTTACTCCTGACACTTAGGAATCCAATCCAGATGTCCAACTCGCACTCCCTAGACAGATAGGCACCAATGGATGACCATTGATCATGATAGCCAGGCTTAGCTAAGTGCATCCCCCTTTGGGAGCTGGTTTCTTATCACAAGAAAACATCTTAAATCAGCTTGCATGAATTCTTTCTCTGTGGCTGCACCACAGAGATGAACAGAGAAATTAGGCCTAATTTGGGAAAGCTCAGAAACACTTAATTCTGCCTTATTAATAAGCCTCACCGCTACACACATATCAAGAGGACATATGTTCGGTATATCATTCATTTAGACCGTTTCGTAAATGAACTTGGTCACAACTTCTTCACTAGATACTCAAAACAAGTACATAACTCTTAAATTATGGTTGGGATAACAATTGAATTCTCGAGCAGTAATGCAGTGAAGTTGAATACTCATCCAATCTCTGGGGATTCAGATCTCCTGCAGGCACAAAGAAGCAGTTGCAGGCTGTTGCTGTCCAATCCGCGCTCTCTGGCTCCGTGCCAGGCTGTGCTGTGCGGCTTGTGACGGTGCGCTGCTGATGCTCTCTGAAGACCGGCTAGTTAGTGTTGGCTGAAACTAGCAAGAGTTTGCGCACGGGAGAAAAGATGACTGTGGGTCAGGAAGAGGACCGGTTCGTTCCTGATGAAGCGCTAGTTCTGAATAGTGATTCAGCTGTCCACAGTTTAGACCTGTTCACGAGGCTTGCTGCTCATGCTAACCTTGGGTGGATCCTCTGGTTACTCCGGCAACCTCCGCTCTCGACTCTTAGAACAAAGCAAAGTTCTGGCACTCGGACACACTGGCCGTTCTGTGGTTGTCCGGCCTGAGTCTCAGGATGGTCAGGAGGCGCGGTGCGAGAATGTCCTGCACTTGGGAGCCTTTCTGCTCCTGGGCTGTCCTGCCCTGGAATTGTCTTTCGCCCCTTGAATTCTCCTTAGAAAAGTCCTTAGTATTTCTCCTACTCCAGGCTCTCTGTGTTGCCTGTTTTTACCATGAGGAACTTCAGCTCGTTCATTGGCAGCAGAGACCCACGTGGGTTACTCTGCCCTACCAGTCCTTGATTGGTTGATCAAGGTGAGATATGAGTCACTTACTCCTGACACTTAGGAATGCAGTCCAGATGTCCATCTGGCACTCCCTAGACAGATGGGCACTGATGAATGACCATTGATTATGATAGCCAGGCTTAGCTAAGTGCATCCCCATTTGGGAGCTGTCCCTTATCAAAAGAAAACATCTCTAAATCAACCTGCATGAATAGCTTCTCTGTGGCTGCACCACAGAGATGGAGAGAGATGGGGCCTCATTTAGGAAAGCACAGCAACACTTAATTCTGTCTTATTAACAAGCATTGCCGCTACATTGTGGTGAGCCACACGCACTCGGTCCCAGCCGAGAGGCAGAGAGAGAGGGGAGGAAAGCACTGGTTCCCACCCAGCTCAGCTGCTGTTTGGCCTTAACTCCCTAGGCTCAACCTAGAGCGATTCCAGCTCAAGCACTCTTCATGATCTTCGATTGCTTTTAGAACCACAAGTACTGCGGGCATGCCACTTGAACTTGATCTTAGCCAAAAGGCCGAGAAGGGATGCCGTGCCGGCCTTGGTTGTGCGAGCGGGCGTCGGGTTGGCGCACACCGGCGCAGGCCGACTCCTCTGGTGCCCAGTCCATGCTCGGCTGCTGGCCGCCCGGACTCTGCTCCCCCCCTCTTGCCTGCCTGTTTGTTCGCCTGCCTGCCCGCCAGTCCCGGGCGGGGGCCCTTCTCTTTGATCTTCTGTCAATGGCCCGACAACGACTGCAGCCGCGGGGCATGACAAGCGGTCGGCCTCCTTAGCTTAGGCCCCTCCCACCAGCAACAGCTGTGCCGAGCCAGCTGCAAGCGAAAGCGGACCGTCGGCACCTGCGGGTAAACGCCTGAGAGCTGAAAAGGTCCGGCCTGCCTGATGAGAGAGCACACAAGCCAAGCCTGCCTCCATAGAAAAAAGATGGAAAAACTCCTAGTTTTTTGGAGCGAAAACGCCCGAGAGCCGAAAAGGGGCCTGCCTGCTTGGCCAGAAAGTCGGGACGTGGGAGAGTGCACAGAGGAAGGATGGGAACGGAGACAGAGACGGACGAGAGACGAGACCGCAGAAGAAAGAACTCCAGTCCACCTCGCTTGCTTGCTGGCTGGCTGGCTACGTCTGTCTTTTCACCGCCGAGAGAAGGTAGTGCACCGTTCCCGGAGGCACTGTAATACTGGGCTGATATGTGGAGAGGACGCAGCAAGCTCCTGATCCAGCTCCCTGTTCCAAAAATCGGTTTGATATGTGGTCCCCCGATGGGGGATGTATCGGATATTAAACTGATAAGAACATTTTTTGTTTTTTTTATTAAAGTACAAAAATTAACAAATCATACACAACTCATGTAGCAATCCGCATACCATCATCAATGGAACAGATTTTGTTTATTACAAAATTAGAAAACTCAAAACAAAGTATCCATAACAGAATTCAAGGTGTCATCCATTATCATCATACATGAGTTTCATCACAAAAACTTAACGCAAAAAAACTCAAACAATATTACAACAAAACTAAGCCCTTCCACCTCTCCCGGGCTGCGTGGTATCCCCATTTCTGTACATCTTTTTTTTTTTTTAATTTGACTTTGTGTAATACTCTCTGGTAGATACCATTAACTGTTCTTACTTACCCCTTTCGGATTAGAGCTTCTCTTGCGTCCCACAACTCAACCTTGATCATATTAATCAGGAGCCATAGTAGGAAATTGATACCCCCAACCTTAACGCCCCCCTTGATTCCATACAGCACCACCGACGTTGACGCTTGAAAAGATGCGTCCAGTAATCTGAAGAATCGGTTACACTTCTTCTACACCTTTTTGTACGAAAGCACACTCTATAAAAGCGTGTTTTATCGTCTCCGTGCTCTTATACCCTTCTCGTGGGCATGCCGAGTTCGTCAGTTTGTGCTTGTAGAGCACTTCACACACTGACAGCCGCCCCCACACAATCTTCCAATTGAGGTCGACAAACCTGTGATCTAAACCCCGTGGCTGGATCCTAGACCACACAGCTTTCTTCCCCTTCCACTCTACAGGAATCTTGATCGCATCTATTAAACATTGGTACAACAGCCTGTGATTCAGAATTCTCGATGCGTCCCCTCTGTCCCAATGTTTCCTTAGGCACACTTTGGCATGTTTATAGTGCCAAGGGAGGTCATTCCCATGCGGCAGACACAGCTAGACACAGGTTCGACACATAAATGCAGTCTAACTTCAGTGGGAAGTCCGGGACGCCTCTTCCACCCTACTCTGTTCGCCAAACCATGTCAACTCGTTTTACATACTCGTATTTACCGCCCCAGATGAAACAGAAAACTTCACCAACCAACCAAAGTGTGTCTGAGCTTTGCCGGTAGAGGGTACACGTATGTCAGATATACAAGGAGCTGTAAGATATCCACTTTCAGTATTAAAACTTTCCCGACTAAAGTCAGCCTTAGCTTCGTCCAGAGGCCCAATTTCTTCCTGACTATTCCAATTCTCGAGACCCAGTTGCAGTATCCCGAGCCCCTCCGCAGGAAATCCTGTCCCAGAATCTTAACAGGACCTGTACACAAAACCACCATCCCACTGCTGCAATAATTCACAGGGTCCGAAAGATTTAAACGTACTCTTCCCTGCATTTAAACGTGCACCGGACGCTCTTGAAAAGACTCTTAAAGATTTCTAGAGCAAAAGTTAAACTAGCTGTTGTTCCTGCCACTAACGTCACATCATCAGTGTACATCGTTAGTTTAATTCTTTCACCTCCACTCCCTGGTAACACCAAACCATCTATCCTGCTGCCATCTCGAATGGCAGACGCAAAGGGCTCCATGTATATTGCGAATAAAAGAGTTAAGAGACGGCAGCCCTGCCTCACTCCAGCTTTCTGATTAATTAAACCTCCCAGCCAGCCATTAATCACTGCTCTGCTGCCTATGTCATTATACAGGGTCTTAAGCCAGCCGACCACGGTTGGGCCCAGTCCACGTCCAAGTCCAAACCCAGTCTCCCCAACACCAGCCATAAAAAAATCATGAGACCCTATCAAAGGCCTTCTCGAGATCCAGATTAGCTAGTATTAAAGGCACGCTCCTCTGTTCTGCCCAAGTTATGGTATCCCTTAACAACTGTAGAGTCCATCTGCTCGACCTCCCTTTCACACCACGTCTGGTCTCTCTCTATTATAGTGGGCATCACATACAACGTACGGTGGACAAGCAGCTTAGCCATAAAACTCCACCGGGATTCCATCTATGCCTGGTACCTTCCCCTTTTTTTAATGGCCTCATCGCCATCTCCAGCTCAGACAGCTCAAAAGGTCTTTCCAGCCCCACCCTTTCTTCTTCTGACAGTCACCTGCAATGTTTGAAGCACTGTTCCAGCTGCCTCCCTCTCACATACCTTCTCAGAGAAAAGATCTTCATAAAACTTGGATGTTTCTTGGAGCATCCCCTCTCGATCTGTGATCTTTTCGCCGCTCGAGCTTGCATACAAGACTCTCTTCTCCTGTCTTTTCCTAATCTTGTTAAAGAAAAATGTAGAGCACTTCTCATAGTGTTCCAGGAATTCTATTCTTGTCCGGAAAATAAATTCTCTTGCTCTTCTCTCATGATTATTCTTTACCTGATGTACTTGCACCCCACCCGGGTGGCGCCATACCATCTCTATTATCATAGATCCTTTCTAAGTCTCTCTCCAATGCCTCCAAATCCTTCCTCTCCCTCCGTCTCCTCTCACTGCAGTACTTCCTAGAGACTTTCCCTATCACAATTTTGGTCTCCTCCCAAATTTCCACCAAAGGCCTACCCTCCGTCCTTACACTCAAAACCCTTACTAATATTTTCTCCATCATCCTTATGTAGCCTCTTTCCTCTAGGACTGCACAATTTAGCCTCCACACTCCCCTGCTGAAACT
Source organism: Lepisosteus platostomus (assembly GCF_059453375.1). Taxonomy (NCBI): domain Eukaryota; kingdom Metazoa; phylum Chordata; class Actinopteri; order Semionotiformes; family Lepisosteidae; genus Lepisosteus; species Lepisosteus platostomus. The sequence goes on from NC_142625.1 coordinate 4,727,402, forward strand.
GGGTCCAAAATCCCCCACCTTAATATTCAGTATGCAATGGTCTGAGAACCATACTGGAGTTGCTCTTGCCTCCTCCACTCTAACCTTACTAGAGACAAAGACATAATCAAGCCTTCTTACACCCCTAGTGTTACTCCAAGTGCACCCCACCCGGGATGGATTGCCCTCTTTATGACAGTCTTTCAAATTATACATATGTAGCATATCCTTCACCACCCTGGCATCCCCATCTTTCTCGTTGTCAATGTCTGTATTAAAATCTCCACCTATTACCACCAACCTATTAGAGACACACAGCAAAATCAAACCGGCTAAAAAGTCCCTCCTCTCCCTGATCGCCGCCGGCACAAACGCACACAAACCTAAAATCCTGATCGTTGACTTTCGCATCCACATATAGCAGCCTTCTTGACTCACTCACCCTCACCTCTCCACACTCCACTTGAGGGTTCCAAAATAGGATCCCTATCCCAGTGGAGTTCACGCTCCTGATGCTCCACCTTGAGGGGCCACAGTCCCACAAGGCAGTCAAAGCCTCCATATCCTTTCCATCCTTAATGTGCACCTCCTGTAAGAAACACACAGTTGGATTCAATTTTTTAATACACTCAAAGACAGCAAATCTTTTGGCTTTGTCCCGCAACCCTCGCACATTAATAGTCAAGATGTTACTCATCAATCATAAAGAGGGGTTAAGTCCAGGCCTTCTGGGCTTTCCCCTCACCCTCCTTGATGTAGGCCTGTAAATCAGACCCACATCTAATTACATCTTCTTTTCTTCCTTTCAAGACTCATCCCTAGTACTTCCCTTCCACTATGATTGAAAATTGGTCTGACACTACTAAACTGTTTTAAGATGTCCTTAATCTTCTCCAAGCCTTTAGGGTATCTCACCCCCTTCCTATACCAGGTGGTTTGTTTAAGGAAAGCGCTGGTGGTCTTAAGTTCAAGCCTCCAGAGGCTTCCTGCCTGCTGCATCTTCCGGCGAAGATCCTCATATTTCCGCTGGCAGTCTTTTGAGCTTCCCTGTCCTTAATTAGGTCAACCAGGACCTGCTGTACAGCCATAGCTGTCTTCTGATCTCGGCTTGTAATTCTAATTAAGTTCCTGTCCTCTATTTAAAAAACCACACCCTCTTGTGCTAATCTTGTGCAAACTAGGAAAAGAATTTAACCCACAAGGTCTTTTACTATGGCCCGAATCACTCCTGCGTGTTTGTCCGACTCGACACTTGTTTGAGGGGCCGTCTCGGCTACCACCTCAGGGGTTGAGACTCCTCACTACTCTCTCCCCCCTCTAATTTTCTTTTGGCAGTCCCTCCAGTCCATTCCATTCCCCCTTCTTTTCCTCCTATGGTTTGCTGGATAGTTCTAATGATATCCTGCATGGCTTCCAAGTTTTTGGTAGTCCAAACTGCAGTGTCCTCAACTGTCGTTGAACTCTCTTCCAGGTCTACCTCTGGGTCCTGGGTGCGACTTCTATTCTCTTGATCCTGGGCGTCCGCTGATTTCCGTCTCTCTCCGTCTGCCGCTTCTCTGGCTGTATCCTCCTCTGCTTCTTCTAGGTCTCCAGTTGCCTCCTCCCCCTCCTTTGTACCTGCAAGAGAGAGGGAGGAAGAAGACCCAGCAACCCCAGACACGCCCCCTGCCGCCTCCCTGCTTACCAAATTATGGCTCAGAGGGCAGTCCTTATACAAATGACCTTCTTCCCCACACAGGTTGTAGGTCTGTTCCGTCTTGCAGCTCACTCCTGTGTGTCCTGCTTTTCCACACTGCTTGCAAACAACTTCCCTGAAGTTTGCAGCAAAATGTCCTTTCCCATATCTCATACACGTCAGGTGTTGTCCCGGATAATGAAGGTATCTGCAATTGACTCCTATTTAAAACGTTGCTGGAGGGTGCAAAAATCCATCTTCCTGGGCGCTAATAGTCCTCAAGCTGACTAAATACCTCCTTTTCCCTGTCCAGTACTTGTTCCTGTCAATCACTTTTGTGCCTTTTGCAGTAATGTCCACAAATCTTCTCAGAAAGACTTCTATGTCTTCCTCTGGCACATAGGGATTGAACATGTGTACTGTCAGAGACCTGTTCTCTCTTACAAACAGAGGCTTCACTACATAGTCACACAGCCGTTTCTTGTCTTGGTTAGCCTTAGCCATTTCCCACACATACTGCTCTATTCGACAAAGATAGGTAGGTCTTTTTCCCCAGAAAATCTTGTAGGCAGTATACTTCCTCTGGGCCTAGTCCAAAAACACCAAGGACTATCTTATAACCAAATACCTCCCCATCTCTTAACACCCTCTCACCAGCTTCTTCCTTTTGTACAAAACGAATAGAGTGACTCAACTGACCTTCTCTATTGCTGGTGCCCTCTAATGGTCTTTCCGCAGGTCTTCTTCCTGCCCTAATGGGGTCATCTCCAGGAGCCGGCTCCATCCCTCAGTCCTCCTGGCTCCGCCGCTCCTTCAGATTGGTGTGTTGAAAAAAGTCTCCGCTGCTGATTCTCTCCTTCCTCCTCTCCGCGAAGGCCGAGAAGCGATGCCCCTAAAGGGGCGGACCGACGCGCAGGCGTTCCGCTGGCGCACAGCGGCGCAGGCCGACTCCTCTGGAGCCCGGGACCCGCGCAGCTGCCGGCCGCCCTGCAGCCAGCAGCCTGCCGCTGGACTCTGCTCCCCCTCTTTCTTGCCTGCCTGCCTGTCTGCCTGCCAGTCCCGGGCGGGGGCCCTGCTCTTTGATCTTCTGTCAGCGGCCCGACAACCGCAGGACCGTCAGCACTTGCGGGCAGAGGCAAGGGGCAGCTCTCTCTCTCTCTCGGGAGGGACGGGGACACACTCCTGCCTGCCTGCCGAAAAAAAGAGAAAGAAAGGTGTATACACTAAGTTTTCTGGAGGAAAAACGCCAAGCTGTCAAAAGGGGCCTGCAAGGACGGACACACACAGCCTCGTCTGCCTGCCTGCCTGGAAAAAGGATGAAAATGCACGGGAGGTCAAAAGGGGGCCGGCCTGCTTGCCGAGAGAGTCGAGACGCGGGAAAGTGCACAGAGGGAGCACGGAGACGGGGGGAGAGAGAGAGACACACAGAGACACACAAGTGGACAAGAGACCAGACCAGAGAAGGAGCTCCAGTCCACCTTGCTTGGAAGATACAAAGATACAGTTCAACTTTATAGGCAAGGCCGGTACCCCTCTTCCTCCTTCCTCGATAGGTCTGTTCATGTACATGCGCCCAATATATTCATATTTCTTTTCCCAAAGGAACCAAAAGACCTCTCTCGTTAGATATCTATTTAATCTTAATGGCATAGGATATACTGCAGCCAAGTAACCTAATGACAGAACTTCGATTTTAATAATAAGGACTTTCCCTACGTGAGTCAATTCTTTGCTCTTCCATTGACTCAGACATGTCCTCACCTTTTCCAGCTTTCCAAGCCAATTATAATTTGCTGCCTCCTCTTCTTTATAATAGATTCCAAGTATTTTCAAAGGGTCACTGCAAACGTGCAGTCCGTCGACACTGTCCTATTTCTCCATCTGCCAAAATACTTGATCTTACTTTTTTCCTTATAAAGTCTGGCTCCAGATCCCTTGCCGAAAACTGCCATATGGTCCAGCACCCCCTGCAGGTCCACGTCAGAAGCCATAAACAAGGATATGTCGTCTGCATACAGGGCTATTTTGGCCCTCTTCCCTCCACTCCCAGGCACCAAAACACCTTCCACCTTTGGATCTGTACATACAAGGTGAGCATAGGCTTCTATGTAGATGACAAAAAGCAATGGAAGTGAGACGGGGTGTCCTCTCTCTCCGAGTCCTGCCATACCATACCTCCAATATGTCCATTTACTCCATTTAAAATTTTACTCCCCGCCTCTCTGTACAAGATCTGAACCCAGCCGACGAAAAGAGGACCAAACCCCATACGCTCCATTACTTTTCATAAAAAAATTGCGATACCCTGTCAAAGGCCTCTTCCAGATCTAGATTAACTAACATAAAGGGCACCTTTCTCTGCCCAGCCCAGGCAATTACGTCCCTTGTCAGTTGCAAAGACCAACAGATCTTCTGCCCTTGAACTCCACATGTCTGTTCTTTACCAATAACCGTGGGTAGCACTTTTTTCAGTCTGTTAAGAGCCTTCGCTAACATCTTATAGTCAGTACACAACAGTGTCAAAGGTCTCCAATTCCCCAGGTCTACGGTCTTCCCTTTTTTGTGCAAAAGTATTAAAATACCCATCCTCTTAGAGGCTCCCAGGCGGCCTCTTTCAAAAGCCTTGTTCAATATTAAAAGCAGTAAATTCTTCAATTCATCCCAAAAGGTGGCATAAAATTCCACTGGTAGGCCGTCTACGCCTGGCACTTTGCCTCTTTTCATCTCCCTCATAACCGCAGTCAATTCCTTAACTGTGAAGGGACCCTTAACGTGATCGCCGGCTGTTTCTTTGATTTCGCCCCTAGAAAAAAGTTCATGATAAAATTAAGATGCAGTCAACAATAAACCATCCCTGTCTTTATTTATTTTGCCAGACCTGTCCTGAAACCCTTCAACTACTCTCCTGCATCTCCTTTTCTGCATATAGTGAAACTGGAAGGTGGCGCAGGTTTCAGCAAACTGCAGCTTATCCATATGTTTTAAACAGGTATCTGCGAGCCCTAGTTTCATAGAAATGTTTCAGCTTTTCTTTCTGCTTACTAATCTCTTCTAGGTCCACAGACACCCCACTGTTACAGTTCTCGTATAAAAGATTCAGGTGCTCTTGCAGTAGCCTACCTTCCTTTTTTTCCTGCTTCTGTTTTTCCATGCAGTATCTCTTTGATACCTACTGTATTTGTCTTTTCACAGAGTCCCACCACTTTAGGATGGAAGACTGCTTACTTGGCTCTTTAGACCCCCCTTTCAGTTTTCCCCTTATCAAGTCCCTATAAGCTGCGTCTTCTAAAAAGCTTCTGTTTAATCTCCAAACACCTCTTCCAAAACTGACACCAGACCCAGAGACCCCAACCATTACCAGGTCATGGTCAGAGTGCCAAAAGGGTAGAACCGTTGCATTCTCTATCACAAGGACTCTGGACGAAAGGACATAGTTCAAACGCTCTTGAATTCTTTTATTACAAAAGTACAACAGATCAACAGAACAACCAAATGTACAGTACAGAAATCAACACCCCAACAAAAATAAACCTTTCCACCGCTTGGCTGCAGCAAAACCCCACCTTGTGATATCCCATTTAACCCGTCTTGTAATGTCATATTCAACTTTCCAAACAATAGAATTTACTGTGACCTCCCTCCCGTGCTCAACAAGTTCTTTACGAGATGCCCAGATTTGAAACTTTACCAAACTGATCAATAACAAAAGTAAAAAATTGTGGTTCCCCTTTCTTGGCTTTGACACCCCCTTCATGACCGTCTTGCTGGTTAGTTTGAAGGTGTCTAAAACCTGGGCCCACCAACCATTCACACCGTCCCCACACCTCCTGTGCAAACCTGCACCCCCAGAAGGCATGCGGGACTGTTTCTGTTTCTGTACAGTTGGAGCGGGGGCACTAGTCTTGTCTGGACAAAACAGTCTTGTAGGATCTCCCTCACTGGCAGGCGATTCTAGACGACCATCCAGTTTAGATCTTTAAATCTATTGTCGAGGCCTGCGGGCTGGATTTTTCTCCACACTTCCTCAGTAACCCCGACCACAGCTGAGTTCCCTTTCTCCGTCGCCAACCTATGTAGGGTCCTATGGTCAAGTAGCATTTGTCCCTCCCTGGCCTCTGGGTGTTTCCTGATCCATTTGGCTGTGTGCACGTAGTGTGCAGGCAGTCTCTCGGCCTTAGGCATTGTGTTCGGCCAAGGTACCAGGTGTCTTAATTGACGCCGCAAGCCAGAACCTCGTGAAGTTTACACAGGGGTGGTTGGGTGCACTGCACAATGTTCTGCATAGCCCCACCATGAAAAGGGCATCCAGCTTAGCTGGCGGTTGGGAACTGCCCTTTCTGCTATGGGCCTATACATATCCACACGGGCAACATATTCATATCTTCCACCCCAGATGAAGCGGAAGACGGCCCGCACCAAATCCTGCCGAAGGCGAACTGGTAGTGGAAATACCCCTGCCAGATGAAGTAACGGGTAACCCGTCTACCTTAATGACCAGGACCTTTCCCATGTAGGAAAGGGATCTAGCCTGCCACAGTCCTAATTTCTGATTCACCTTCGACAGTTTGTTTTCCCAGTTAGCGGTGGCCGAGTCGCCCGTGTGGAAATTAATCCCCAGGATCTTCAAGGGTCCGGCTTCTAGGGGGAGGTCGGCGACTACATCTCTCCTGTCCTTCCAGTTCCCAATGTATTTCACCGCACACTTGGTCCTATTTAAATAAGACCCCGTGACTGGCGGCCAGATCTTCCAGGATCTGTAATACTCTGTACAGACTTCTGTCCGACGTCAAGAACAGGGAGATGTCGTCAGCATAAGCTGCGACCTTCACCTGTTCGCCCTTGCTGCCTGGGACTGTCACTCCCTCAATGAGGGGATCTATGCGAATGTTGTGTAAGAAGGGCTCGGTGTACAGAACGTACAGCAGGGGGGACAGGAGACACCCCTGCCTCACTCCGCGGCCAACCGGCACTCCAGGGCCCAGATTCCCATTCATGCGCACCCTCGTTACAACACCATTATACAGGATCTTAATCCACCTCACAAACCCCTCACTCACTCCCAGGCTCCTCAGCACTTCCCATAGGAAGGCGTGGTGGACCCTGTCGAAGGCCTTGCTTTGGTCGAAGCTTACCGGCATGAATTCCAGCCCTCGGTCCTCTACCCAGGCTATCGTGTCCCTGAGGAGGTGGTGGTTCCACGATATTCTTTGGCCGACAGCACTGGACGTTTGGTCTCTACAGACCCGATCTGGCATAACCTTCCTCAGCCTCATGCCCAGTGCTCTGGCGAGGATCTTATAATCGGTACAGATCAACTGGATCGGCCTCCAGTTTTCCAGATCTGTCTTGTCACCTTTCTTGTGGATTAGGGACAACACCCCGGTCTTCATTGTTATCCTTAATTCTCTGACCTGCAAAATTTCCTCATAGACAACCGTGAGCATGGGCCATAACTGATCCCAAAATACTACAAAGAAGTCTATGGGCAGACCATCGATGCTGGGGGCATTTCCCCTTCGTAAACGGGCCATGGCCTCCTTCAGTTCTTGGGCCGTCAGAACCCTGTCCAGACCTTGGGCAAACTTAGCTCTTCCTTCAATGCCCGTCAACCAGGCCTTCCACCGGCTCGTGTCCACTGGTGTTTCCGCGAACAGAGACCTGTAGAAATCGGAAGCGCACTCCACCATTTCTTGTACCTCTGAGGTCACCATCCCGGCGCAACGCTTCGAAACAGGTCTTGGACTGTTGCGCGTGAACCGAGAAGAAGAAGCGGGATGAGTGTTTTTCATCAGTCTCAATTAGTTTGCCCTTCAGTCTGAACAGAAAGTCCTTGGCCCGTGCATCCCAGATCTCTTTGAGGCGGTGTTTAAATTTTTGCAGCCCTCTCTGCCCCTAGACTTCTTCTGTCGGCTATAGCTCATGGAGTCCCGAGCTTTGGCCTTTTTACAGGCCTCCCACCAGTGCACGGCTGACGGGAAACTCCACCTGTTCCTTTGGAAACGCTCCAGAACGCTCTCTGTCTGATCTCGATATTTGGCCTCGGATAGGATTTGGGTATTAAGTTTCTAATGGCGTGATCTATAGCGGGAACTGCCAAGAGACACGGTAGCCGATAACACCAGATGGTCTGAGTACCAAACAGGAATCGCCTGCCTCGACTGGGTCACCCCCTTTAGGGTGGTGACTACATAATCGAGTCATCTGAAGGAGTCCCGCCCATTGCTCCAAGTGTATGTCTTGGATGCCAGCCCCCCTCCTCCAAAACAGTCCTGCAACTTGAAATCCTTGGTTAAACCATTCAGCACACGCACACCCGTTTACGGTGCAGAGTGTGCACTCCATGGGAGACGGGGAGAGTGTTTCTACTTACTCCGGGCATGCCAGGTGACCCTGAAAATTTTAGTGTCTCAGATCGAGCTGCCATTCAATAAGGCCTATCAGATCTGGGCTTCCCAAAAAGCTCTCCCCAACCGACAACTGGAAGTGCAGGGGTGTTATTGGGGAGACTGCATCGAGGAAGTAGTCCTCTTCAGGGCGGGTTACCCCGCTGAGTGGCAGGGACCCACTTCCTTCTGGACTGCTTGACTCGTCATGTTTGGGTCTTCCGTCCTCACCAATCGCCACCACCCCGACCGCTGGGTCTTGGGGTTGCGCAACAGAAACGTGGCCTTCAACAGCCCCACCTTCTTCCCTGCCTGCTTCTTCCTCCATTGGAAACTTTTCCTTCTCCTTTTCTTCCTCCTCTCCTTCATTACATGACTCTCCGGTGTCCTCGTTTAACTCTTCGCTTTCTGACCTCTCCTCCGTTTCTCCATTCTCTCCTAGGGCTTCTTCTCCCTCGGGTTCCCTGTTTGTCTGGAACTCCTCTTCTTCCTCCATGGGTACGCCATACGCCTCCGATAGCTCTAAATCGTCATCAGAAGGTATGTTTCTTTCCTCCTCAGAGGATCGGGAAGCTTCCCTGGACCATTTCTCATCTCCCCCTGCACCATCCTCATCCGAAACCTCCAGGTGCCTTTTCTTCTTCTTTTTTTTCCCACAGGAATCCAGTCACTGTCCAGGGAATCTTCTGCCGGAGCCCCGGATACTGCCGCCTCCAGCGGGAGGTTGGACAACAGGTCCTGGTGTCCCGTCTTCACCACCTCTGCCAGATCCTGTGCCCCGGGAGCTGGCCTGAAGATTGACCCCCGCAGTGATGCTGTAGCCTCTTGGACCTGAGTGCCCTGTCTGTCGTCCCGGTAAGCATCTTGTTCACCTGGTCCTCGTTGTTCCTTCGATGCTCTAGGCTGCTCGGGTTTCCTGGATACCACAGACGCAAAACTATGGGTTTTGTTGGGGGCATACTCTATACAAGTGTCCCGGCTCCCCACACAAGTTGCACAGCTGTTGGTAGCTGCAGCCTGTAGCCACATGTCCAGTGCGACCGCACCGTCTGCAGACCTCAGTGCTACACTCCGCTGCAAGATGACCCTCCAGCCCACACTTCTGACACGTCCGGGATATATAAGGTAACCCCTGTTGGGTCCAATGGTGAAGTTGGCTGGGGGGTGCAGCATACCCCCAGGTGTCGTTTGGCTTTGCCACAACCTCACGAGCTACCTCCTCCTCTTGAAGGTCCAGATCCTTTCTTCATACTCCACCTTCTGGCTGCCCCCCTGGACATCAACAAATCTGTGGAGAAAGGTAGCAATATTGGGCTCCGGCACGTGGGGGTTAAACATGTGGACAATCATGGAACATAATTCCCGGACGAATAGGGGTTCGATGTAAAACTTAACCAGTGGTTCTTCATCTTTCTTCCTTTCAGCCTCATACCATATCCTGGAACATTCTGCATCGGAGGTAAGCGTCACATTGAAAGTATACTTGGACTGAAAATCTTGGACTCCTAGGCTGTTTTTCCACTCAGCATTTAGTGCCTGGAACAAAATCTTCCTTTCGAAGTGCCCTCAATTCATCCACTCAATGTGATCCTCAGCATTCTTCAACACAAAGCTTCACGGGACAGAGGCCGCCCGGCTGCCGAATAAGAAGGCAACTCACCCGGAGTCGGTGACGTCGCCATCCAGGAGCCCCACCTTCACCCCCTGAGCTCAACCCAGAGCGGCTCCGGTGGAACCTCAGGTCTTCTTGGGCGCTGCTGTCTTCTCCGGGATTCCTCTTCTCGTTGCCTTCTTCTGAAAGGGTTGTTCCTTCTAGTAAGGTTTTCCGCCCTCCTCTTCCTCAGCCTTTCTCAGCCGCTCAGCCTCCTTAGCTTAGGCCCCTCCCACCTGAAGCAGCTGCGCCGAGCGAGCTGCAAGCGAAAGTGGACCGCCAGCACCTGCGGGCAGAGGCAAGGGGCAGCTCTCTCTCTCGGGAGGGACGGGGACACGTGCACACACACACGCCTGCCTGCCGAAAAGAACAAAAAACGTAGTATATACACTTTTTCTGAGGGAAAATGCCCGGCTGTTGAAAGGGGCCCGCCTGCAAGGACGGACACACACACACACAAGGGAAAACGCACGGGAGCTGAAAAGGGGGCCGGCCTGCTTCACGAGAAAGTCGAGGCGCGGGAAAGTGCGCAGAGGGAGGACGGTGACGGAGACGGGGAGGGGGGGAGAGAGACACAGAGACACACAGATGGACGAGAGATGAGACCAGAGAAGAAGGAGCTCCAGTCTACCTCGCTTGCTTGCTGGCTGGCTGGCTACGTCTGTCTTTTCACCGCTGAGAGAAGGTAGTGCACGGTTCCCGGAGGCGCTGCAATACCGGGCTGATATGTGGAGAGGACGCATCAAGCTCCTGATCCAGCTCCCTGTTCCAAAAATCGGTTTGATATGTGGTCCCCCGATGGGGGATGTATCGGATATTAAACTGATAAGAACATTTTTTGTTTTTTTTATTAAAGTACAAAAATTAACAAATCATACACAACTCATGTAGCAATCCGCATACCATCATCACCCCAACTTCTATAAGGTCTTCCACCGCTCTTTAGCCCCACTTATTACACTCGTATCTCTGTAACCCACAAAGTTCATATTGAACTCTCCCACTAATCCCCTGCACCCCACCATCACCTCATCACCCCTAAATTTCACCAAAAGATTTTCATTATTCCATATTACTAGTTTAATTAAACAAACGACAAACCACAATAGAAAATTAATCCTTACATCACCTTTCATGGATTTCCACCCCCCACAGAACCACCTGAAACCCTGGCCACAAGTCAGTAAACAGGGCACGATGTGTACTCCAGACAAATTGAGCCACCCAGCAACCCCAAAACACCCCAAAGCGATTGACTCAAACACTGGGGATCTTGTCAATTTATGCTTATATAGGAACTCCCGCACAGAAAGTCTCCCCCACCCGCGCAACCAATTCAGGTCTTTCATCCTATCGTGTATTGTCCCCTGGCATGTAAAAACCTCCACCGATACTCTGGAATTGTTGTGCTGGGGTACTCCTTCTGCACGCACCATTCTCTCGCTCTTTCATACAGCACTCGGTCGCACACAGCTCTCATCCACCCTATCGCCGGAATATTTCGTTAACCAGCCTGCCGCCCGCTCATAGTACCAAGGCCTAGCTGACCATGCAAACCACAGCCTTGTAAAGTGTTGATGTTTCTTGCTGCACATCCTTGTAAATCGCCTCGCATACACCAGCCACAAATATAGCATTCAGTTTTAATGGAAGGTCTGGCACGTCTAAACCACCCTGATGGATCCCTTTGTACATATCAACCCGTTTGATATATTTGTACCTTCCACTCCAAATGAACTGGAACACTCGTAAGTTTTTTGCCACAACCTGTGGGCACTGGGAAAACGTTCACCAGGGAAACTAACATTAGGAGTATGTCTATTTTAATAACTAAAACCTTCCCAATGTACGATAGGCATCTGTTTCTCCATAATCCTAATTTATGGCTGACACAGTTTAAATGTGTTTCCTAATTTTGAACTCCCAGTCTACCACGTCCAAATTCAACCCCAAGGATCTTTATCGATCCAGGTTCTACCCTCATTTGTCCTATCACCTAAGGCTTGTTCCTCCATTTCCCAAAAAGATTGACCACACTCTTGTTTTGATTTATTTTAGAGCCCGTCGCCTGACTGAAATTGCCCACAGTCTCCATAGCGAACAGCAAACTCTCCTCAGAATTCAACAATAGCATTATATCATCTGCATAGGCCGCTAACTTGACTTGGCAGCCTGCACTCCCTGGTACCACCAGACCTTCTATCCTGCTATCAGATCTTACCATGGATAATAAAGGTTCCACATACAGGATGTATAGCAAACGAGACAGCGGACACCCCTGCCTTACCCCTCTCCCAATTTTAACTTTCTCTCCCAAATGCCCATTAATACACACTCTAAAACCCACATTAACATAAAGAGATCTCAACCAATCAACAAACCGAGAACTAAAATGAAACTTCAGCAATAATCCCCATAAAAAATTCAGGTTAACCTTATCAAAGGCTTTTTCTTGGTCCAAACTTATTACCATCAAAGGCAAATTCCTGTCTTCTGCCCAAGCTATGGAATCCCGAGTTAATTTCAGGTTCCAAAACATGGACCTCCCTATCACCCCACACGTCTGGTTGGGATGGATCAAAATTGGCAAGACACGCTTTAATCTGTTGCACAAAACTTTAGCAAGAATCTTATAGTCTGTACATAAAAGTTGAATTGGCCTCCAGTTACCCAAATCTAAAGGGTCTTCCTTTTTATACAATAGGGCCAAAACCCCCTGTCTCATAGTTTCGAACATCCCCCGACCGTTTAAGACCTCATCGAACACCTCTACCATAGTAGGCCCAAGCAGATCCCAAAAAGACCAGTAAAATTCAACGGGCAGCCCGTCGATACCCAGAACCTTCTTCAAACTATGCATGGCCTCTTCTACCTCCAACAATCCGATGCCATCATCCAGACCATCCATTCCCTGCTCTCCCACTCTTCCTGTCACACGACCAATAATCTCCTCCATATGCTTTGTCTCAGTAAACTCCTCTTAAAAACAGGTTTCGTAATACCGTGAGACAGCCTCCACCATTGCTGTTGGCGACCTAACTACTGTATCCACCCCGACTCTGATACCTTCAAAATTCCTCTTCACCTGTTTCGCCCTAACAGACCTAAAAAATTGACCTGTTACTTCTTCAGATTGTTCTGTGAAAAGGTTTCCCAAACTGAACAAGAAATCACGTGCTCCGCTGACATGGATTCCTTTCAGCTGTACCTTTAGTTCTTGCGCCCTCTGGGAGTCAAAGGGTAAGCCCTTGTGCCCCTTCTCGTAGATCTCTTGAAGCTAATTCTGCAACATATTCACTTCCACATTCTTTCTGCGTGCACGCAATGTACAATACTGTTGAGAAACCTTTTTAAGCCGACGCTTCAAACCTTCCCACCACTCAATCAGAGCAACCCGACTACTCTTCTAGGCTAACGACAGCTGAAGCTGATCTCTTATTAACTGAATATAATCATGTTCTTTCAATACCGCCGTATTCAGTTTCCACACACCATTTCCAAAGCAAAAATCCAAAGTACCAATCTCTACCCGAATGGTCACATGATCTGAAAACCAAGCAGGAATTACTGCAGCTCTCCTGATGGGAATGTCAGAGGGCACAAAGACGTAATCTAGCCTTTTTCCCACACCCCTGGTATTCCGCCACGTTACTGGAAATTTTGTGAAAATGCCTTTAAAGCTGTCCGTCACACATCAAAATCCCGTAATAATCGATTAATTTCAATTGCCCCAGTAGTTCATAACAGGATATCTTCATTGAAATCTCCACCTAAAAAACACCTTCTTGTTTGTTGTGCACCAGGGCGCTAGATCTGAAAAGAGCCCCTCCGCGCACCGCACACTACCAGACGTAGTATCAATAATATCCGGAGCGATAGACAAAGACTTCAAATAAGTTTTGTCCATCTTCCTGACAGTGACTGTAGTTTCCTCCGCGGTGGGGTTCTCCGACCCTTCCGCCCCAAGCTCCATGCCTCCCAGCTGCTGTACCTCCATCTCCTCGTCCTGGTTCTCTGCCAGCGGACCCTCTCTCACCTTCTTTTCCTCCTCTGCTCCCGAGTCGCCTTCTTCCTGCGGAAGTTCGGCCCCCTGTACTTCCGCACGTACTGAAACCACACCCGTTTCCACACCAGAGACCTCTTCCATTTCTTCAGGAACCTCCTCCCCCTCACCATCCACTCTTAGCATACCTCTATCATTGTTTCTCGCTCTTTGTATGTTTCTCCATGCACAGTCTTTAAACAAATGACCTTCCACACCACATAAACTGCAAACTTTCTGACGACACTCCCTCACCATGTGCCCACTCTTGTCACACACAGTACACACGTTCTCCTTGCATGCATTTGCTTGGTGTCCAAATTTACGACACTTTCTACAAAACTGGGGCTGATTGTAGTAAAACAAATAACCCCTACTAGCACCCAAAGAGAAAGATGCCGGAGGATGATGAAACCCTCCTGCCCCACGTGCATCAGACCGAAGCAAGACTTTATATTTTGCTTCCCGGCTCAAACGTTGCGACTGTCCATAATTTTCTCAGGCTGCCCCAACACTGAAACATGTCGGTAGAGGAAAGCTGTCACATCATCATCTTCAATGAATGGGTTGTACATGTGCACAATCACCACTCGAAGGTTATCGTTGTAACAACCCAGCACCTCAATCTTTCAAAAAAGGCTCACTTTTCTTATCAGTATATCTAGCTGTTACAAACTTGTAAATCTCTTCATCAGAAAATGTAACATCTGCATACTTCAGCTGCCTGTTCCCTTGCAAACACTTCACCTCATTTGACTCAAGGCCCAAAATCCCAAACAAAATTCTATCCTCAAACTCACGTCTAGATGGAGGCTCTCCCTCTTGCATCCAACGGAACCTCAGCGTCCATTTCACCCTGGGAGCCTCCCCAGGCCGTTCGAAGGTGCCGAAACCCTCCGCCATCCTGGAGGAAGCCTCCAAGCCGGCCTCACGGAGGGTCCGCTCCAATCTCAGCAAGCGTAGAAACTTCTGATGGTAGTCCAGGCAATCCAAACAGTCAAAGATGCAGCAGCACTCCAAAGGAAAAATTTGGGTCCACGACCAGTCCTTCTGGCAATACTCCCCCTGTTGATCGCAGCCAAAAGGCCGAGAAGTGATGCCCGACGCCGGCCTTGGGCTGGTGCGCGGGCGTCCGGCTGCCACACAGCAGTGCAGGCCGACGCCTCTGGAGCCCGGTACACATGCGGCTGCCGGACAGCCGGGCTCCGCTCGCTCCCCCTCTCTCCTGCCTGCCTTCCTGCCAGTCCCGGTCAGGGGCCCTGCTCTTTGATCTTCTGTCAACGGCCCGTCAACAACCGCAGCCACAGGGGGCGCCAGCAGGCCGGCCTCCTTAGCAGTAGCCATGCCGAGCGAGCTGCAAGTGAGAGTGGACCATCAGCACCTACGGGCAGAGGCAAGGGGCAGCTCTCCCAATTGGGAGGGACACAAGGACACACACCTACCTGCCTGCTTCCCCAAAAGAAAAGAAAAAGGTGTATAGACTACGTTTTTTGGTGGGAAAACGCACGGGAGCCGAAAAGGGGGCCGGCCTGCTTGCCGAGAAAGGCGAGACGCGGGAAAGTGCGCAGAGGGAGGACGGGAACGGAGACGGAGAGAGAGACACGGAGACACACAGACGGATGAGAGACGAGACCGGAGAAGAAGGAGCTCCAGTCCACCTCGCTTGCTTCCTACGTCTCTTTTCACCGCTGAGAGAAGGTAGTGCACCGTTCCCGGAGGCGCTGCAATACCAGGCCGATGAGTGGAGAGGACAGAGCAAGCTCCTGATCCAGCTCCCTGTTCCAAAAATCCATTTAATATGTGGTCCCCCGATGGGGGACGTATCAGATATTAAACTGATAAGAACAGATTTTTTTTTTTTATTACAAAGTAACAAATCAACTATTTACAGAAAGAAAGAATAACTAATATCAAAAAAGCAACTCAGGTCAGACACGGCAAATTCACAAATTCAGGAACTATTTACAGAAAGAAAGGGTAACTAATACAAAAAAATGCAACTCAGGTCATAAACAGCAAAGTCACAAATCAAATAACTATTTACAGAAAGATAAAGGGTACTAATATCAAGAACGCAAAATGTATTTTCATTTTTTTTTTATTATTACAAAATGCAAAAACACCAAAACTTCGAATACACAAACTAACAAACACAAAAACAAAAGTACTACACAGCTAAATCAACAATTTCTCACCTTATTAACATAATCCCACACATTATACAAACACAACCCGCCCCATCACAACTTCTCCCCTCACTCAAAACAATCCAGCAATCAAATTCAAATATGCAAACATAAAATAAGCAACATATTTAAAAAACACATAACACATTTTACAACACAGGCCCTATTTATCATATGCCCCCCTATGCAAATTAAGTACCCACCCCCAAAATCTCACAACAGGTCTCTATTTACATGTCGTGGAAACACAAAGAACTACAAAGGAATTAACCTCCAATCCCAAATGTCCACTATAGATTTCCACTTTTCCTTCACGGCATGGAAACCCCACCTTCTTATATCTCTCTACCAACCCTTTTAAATTCCGTAAAAGTTGTTTATGTAACCCATCTACAGTACAAACCGTTCCTCTTTTAACCAACAAATTCCTTACATTCCAGAATTCAAATTTAATTAAACTGATTAACAGCCACAACACAAAACTCTTGGTGTTTGCCCTGCCTCCTACCTTCATCCCATACAATACAACCGCCGGAAGCACACGAAAAGTAGGGGATAAACTAGCAAACAAGGTTTCACATTTGCTCCAGGTTAGCTGTGGAAAATTACAGTCCCAAAACACATGGCTGATCGACTCCACTGCCTGACACCCAGCTCTTAGACACTCCTGCTGCTTTGTTAGTTTGTGTTTGAACAAGACCTCTCGGACTGCCAGATGACCCCAGGCGGATAGGCAGTTCAAGTCCATTAGGTGGTGCCGTAGCCCTCTGGGCTGGACTCGCTGCCAGACCTAGTTGGGGACACCTCCTACGAGGCCGGCCTCTTCAACTTGGGTTGTTGCACTGTAGAGCCGTCTGTGGTTCAGCAGGATCTGATGGTCTTTGAGTTCAGGGTGTTGCTTCAGCCAGTGTGTCGCGTGTCGGTAATCTCATGGCAGGTCGTTTCCATGGGGCATCATGTTGGACCAACGGGCCAGGGCGCGCATGTGGCTTGATAGCCAGAATCTGACAAAATACTGAAAAGGGTGTGAGATTGGGGAATGCAGGGCTATACACAGGCCAGACGCATATATGCAATTTAGTTCGACGGGGAAGTTGGGAACTCCCCGTCTGCCTTCTTCCACCGGGCGATACATGTCATGCGCACATACTCGTATAACCCCCCACATAAACTTAAAGACTTCCCTTATATATTAAACCGCATGGGCATGAGGTACACAGAAGCCAGGTAGACCAGCACAGGCAAAAACACTACCTTCAGAATCAAAACTTTACCTACAAAGGACAGCTGCTTGTTTTTCCAGTATGTCAGCTGCAGCCGAGCTTTTTCAAGTCTCTGGGACCAATTGTACCGAGCGGCATCTTGCCCCGTAAATAACACCCCCAGGATCCTAAGAGGCCCTTCGCAGATGTCTAGTACATGTGCTAGTCCTAATTATTCTTTCCTTGACCCTAAAAGTTTGATCTGGCTTTTCCTTTTGTTTAGTTTTGCGCCTGACGCGAGGGAGAAGTTCTCAAAAACGTCTAGAGCTGTCTGCAAGCTAAGGTCAGAACTGAGGAATAAGGTGACGTCGTCAGCATATAACGCCACCTTAACTCTTTCTCCTCCACTCCAAGGTACCAGGATCCCGTCGATGATTGGTTCCTTCTGGACTGCCCGAGAGTAAGGCTCCATGTACAGTGCGAATAGTAATTGGGACAGGGGGCAGCCCTGACGCACTCCGGAATCTTGGTGGATCAGCCCTCCCAGGTGCCCATTTACTAGTACCCTCCTGCCTACTTGTGTATATAATATCTTTAACCAGCCCAGCATAACGGGGCTGAACCCCATCTTCACCATTATCCGCCAACCGAAAGTATGTGAAACATTATCGAAGGCATTTTCTAGGTCCAAGCTGGCTATTAGTAACGGGACGTTCCTGCTTTCGGACCACGAGATCACGTCCTGCACTAGTTGGAGGGTCCAGCTGGCACACCTACCTTGAACCCTGCACATTTGGTCCCAACCGATCACATGGGATAGAACCCCTTTCAAGCGGTTCAGTAACACCTTAGCAATCAGTTTGTAATCAACACACAACATTTGTAACGGCCTCCAGTTTTTAAGGTCTGTTGCAGACCCTTTTTTATACAACAGCGTGAGGAATCCCTCCCTCATTGAATCACACATAATCTTTCTGCGAAAGATTTCCTCCGTCACCTGTAGTAAGATTGGCCCTATGATGTCCCAAAACGTACGCTAAAATTCGGCTGGTAATCCATCTTTACCTGGAACCTTGCCAGCCTTCATGCCAATCAAGGCATCACCAAGTTCCTGAAAACTAACTGGGGCTCCAGATTTAACGGGAATCTTTGCTGTAATGTTACTAAGCAGCTTTGCCCCCATGGCTTTGTCCACTGGCTTTAGGGAGAAGAGAAGCTGGTAATGGTTCCTCACAGTTTCCAGCATCTCTTCTCTACCGGCTACAATTTTTCCTTCCGAGGTCTGTACACCAGTCATCACTCTGCGTTTCTGTCTTTGCCGTATTCGACGGAAGAAACTGGAACATGTTTCATGGGTTTGTATAAACTGCACGTGGGCTCTGAACAGATAGCTCTTTGCTTTCTGTTCATGATAAGCACGCAGCTCGGCTTTAGCTGCTGCAATAACTTCTGGGCTCACTGGAATGTCCTTATTACATTGAGGAAAATAAGTTATTTAGTTTTTCCAGTAACACCCTGCTTTTCTGCCGTTCGCGTTTGAGTCTTGCTTGACAATAAGCTCTAGACTCTTTCCTGATTTTCTTCTTTAGCTGTTCCCACCAGTCAATCAGGGGGGGTGCCTGATTCCTCTCCTTCCACCATTTTTGCAATTTAAACCTCATTAACCTAACGTATTCATCTTCTCTTAAGTTCTCCGTATTTAGTTTCCACACCCCACGCCTGAACTGACTCCTTAGATGTGGGAAATGGGCCTCCACTAGGGCATGGTCTGAGAAACCCACCAGCTTTACCACCACCTTCTCAACGGGTACATCCAGTGAGGCGAATATGTAGTCGAGACGTTTTACAGTACCTTGGGCGTTCCTCCACGTGGCCTCTGCTTTCTCCTTTTGGATCCGATAAGCGCAGTCGAAAAGGCCAAACTGTGCTAGGAGAAGGTTAAGTTGTCTTGCTCCTGGATCCTTCTTATCTTGAAGGTCCACATTAATGTCCCCCTCCTATGATAATCCACTTATTGGTCAGGCAAACAGGGTATAGATCTTTAAAAAAGTCTGCCCGTAAAGACGTCAATGCCGGGGCATACACACACACACACCGAAAACTATTCTCACCCAAACAAATATCTAGATACAATACTCTCCCGGGTACTACATTCACGCATCTTTCCACTATAAAATCGTGGTTACCTAATAGAATTCCAACTCCAGAGGAATGAATGCCTCCAATATTCCATCTAGAATCTCCTCTGTCCCACTCATGAGTAAACTGTGTAACATCTCTTTCATCTTTTAGGTGGACTTCCTGCACCATACAGATGTCGAAAACCATGGTTTTCAGGTAGGAAAAAAAGGCCGTCCTCTTTACTATATTCCTTAATCCCCGAATGTTTAACGTTAGTATTTTCAACATTGGGGATATTACAAAGACTCAGAGTACTGGCGCAACATTTGGCATTAGAACATTTGGCTTGACGCACTGACGCCTCTCTTTGTCCCTGTAAGGATAGGCTTTCTATTCTACCTCCCACCCGTTTGCAGCCAACTGTCACTCCCACCAGTGCCTTCACCCCACGCTGAAAGCTTGATGCCCGGATTGGATACTGCACGTTTCCGTTCTTCCAGGTGCAGAGCTCTAGAAACTGCACAGGACTTTCCAGAGTCTTCACCACCATGTTTGGGTGTCTTTGTACCCCAGTCTCATACATCTCTTTGAATTCGCCATTATCTGCTATCCATTCTTTAACCAAATCACCCAATAATATCTTCTTATAAGCAGCATCTGTCTGATTGCATCCCTTGTAATTTCCTCACCAGAATGTCTGCACTGCACCACAATCCCTACCCAAGATAGCATTTGTTCGTTACAGGTCTTAGGCCAGACTATTTTGTTAGCCTTTTCGTCCCATTTGCAGAACATCTTAAATTTCAGGGGTACCTCTGCGAATATGTGGACTCTCCGCAGGGCAATACGTGGTTGCATGCGTTCTTCTGGGCTTCTGCCGAAATTGGGGTCGTCTCTGTTTCTGGAATACAGGATCTGGGGGACATTTCCAGTTCTGACATGGGGGGGGTCTCCCGCAACACCTACCTCGCTCTCTGGTCCTAGTGGTGAAAACTCAGTCTAGGACAGCGGTTCTATGGCCATCACCTCAAAAAATTCCAGGGGGTCTTTGCCCGGTTTCTTCACCAAGGTGGGTGTTTGGCTTGCCGCCTTCCTTTTCCCACCTTTCTTGGCGAGGGTGGTATCCATGGCCATCGCTTCTTCCATGCTTTCTCCCCAGTTTATCACTTCTTTCTCCGCAGGGGGCAGATTTGATTCCTCCACTAACGTCCACAAGTGTTCCAGCGGGTTAAGCGTGGCTCCTCCGTCTTCCCCTTCTGCACCCACCGGATCCGAAGTTTCTGCTTGGCCATGGTGAACTTCTGTGAAGGTAAGTACTGTTGTAGTCTGTCTGTGGTTCGTCTCCTTGTGCCCCTGTTCCTCCTCCACAGATTCCATCTCCCATCTCCTCCCCGATGGTGTCCGGGGCCAGCGACACCGGTGTCAGTCTCTCTACTGGCACAGCTACAGTATCTTCTGCATGGCGAGCTAAGTTCGTATGTGCTGCAGACGTGCCGCCCGTAACGGCAGTGAAGCTCTTTGCTCTTTTCAGGCACGCCTTGTAGATGTGCCCAGAGACCCCGCACAGATTACATTTTGGCTTGGCTCTACACATCAAGGTACTGTGACCCACTTTGTCGCATGTTCGGCAAACCTCCGCTTCGCAGTCCGAAGCATAGTAGCCTTTCTGCCCACACCGTCTACATGCAAAGGGTTGATCTGGGTAGTACAGGTAACCTCCGATTGGAAAGGATGCAGGGGGGTGTAGGAGCCCATCCTCTGCATTGGAGTCTGCTCTGAAGCGTACCAGAAACTTTCTTTTCCTGTTTCGGACTTGCTTCCTATCCGTCACTTTTATTCTCGAATCTTGCACGTCAACAAATCTTTTAAGAAAGTTAACAATATCTTCTTCTGGTGTAAATGGGTTGAGCACATGTACCCATATGGGTCTCAACTCACGTGCAAACAGAGGCTCGAGAAGGAAGTTAACAAAGGGTTCTTCTTGCCTGCGAGTGGTCAATATGGACCACACTTTCACGCACTGATCCGAAGATGAAATTGACAAGTCAAAAATCTTTTTACCTGGGAAATCCTGGAGGCAGTAGGCATCTTCTGGTTGTAAAGGCAGATGCTTGAAAATGACGTCATCCTCAAAAGCGTCTCTCTTAGCAAATTCTTTTCCTGAAGCCTCCTCTCACAGCACAAATTGCACGGTGTGCCTTGGCTGTGCGGTCTTGATTGAAGTTGTCTCCATTCTGTGTAGTATGGCCAGAATCCTTTCCGCCACGAAGAAAAAATCGCCGTTGCTTTGAAAAAGCCGCGCCATCCACCCCTTCCCTCTTTCAGCTCAGAGCCCAAGCCGTGGTCAGGCCACGAAATCAGGATCTTTGCCAAAAGGCAGAGAAGCGATGCCCAACACCGGCCTTAGGCTGGCGTGCGGGCGTCCGGCTGGCGCACAGCGGCGCAGGCCGACGCCTCTGGAGCCCGGTACACACACGACTGCCGGACAGCCGGGCTCCGCTTGCTCCCCCTCTCTCCTGCTTGGCTGCCTGCCTTCCTGCCAGTCCCAGGCGGGGGCCCTGCCCTTTGATCTTCTGTCAACGGCCCGACAACGACTACAGCCGCAGGGGGCGCCAGCCGGCCGGCCTCCTTATTTTGAGGGAAAATGCCTGGCTGTCGAAAGGGGCCCACCTGCAAGGACGGACACAGGCACACAGGCACACAACCGTCCGCCCACCTCCCTGGAAAAAAGATGAAAAAAGTTTTTGGGAGGGAAAACGCACGGGAGCCGAAAAGGGGGCCGGCCTGCTTGCCGAGAAAGTCGAGACGCAGGAAAGTGCGCAGAGGGAGTACGGCGATGGCGACGGAGACAGGGAGGGGGAGAGAGAGACACAGAGACATACAGATGGACATGAGACGAGACCGGAGAAGAAGGAGCTCCAGTCCACCTCGCTTGCTTGCTGGCTGCCTGGCTAAGTCTGTCTTTTTACCGCTGAGAGAAGGTAGTGCACCATTCCCAGAGGCGCTGCAATACCGGGCCAATGCGTGGAGAGGACGGAGCAAGCTCCTGATCCAGCTCCCTGTTCCAAAAATCTGTTTAATATGTAGTCCCCCGATGGGGGACGTATCAGATATTAAACTGATAAGAACAGATTTTTTTTGTAAAAATAAAAACGCAACCAAAAAAAACACACTCACTCAGCCATTCTAACTAACCCATTAACACCAACACATTAACACCAACAAACCAAACTCTTCCACCTCTCTTTTGCTGCTGCAAAGCCCAACCTAAGCACCACCCACCTAACTCGTCTCGCTATATCTGCTTTCACCTTGGCAACCACGCACGAGGCCGGAACCTCCAGACCACGCTTAATTAGGTCATCACGAGCCTCCCACACATACAATTTCACTAGGCTCACTATGAGCCAGGTAATAAACTTCTGATCCCTTTTCCCAACCATCGATATACCCCGCATAATTAGATTAAAAGAAAGAGCAACATCCAGGCCTGCTCATGCAATTGTACTTTTGCACTGTGCCCACACTGCCTGAGCAAACCTGCACTCCCAGAACACGTGGCGAATTGTTTCCTCCTGGCTGCAACCCGTTCTCGGACACTGGTACTGCTTTGACAGCCCCCTAGCATACATAACCGATCTCACGAAAAGTCAATCCCACACACACAACCAATTTAAGTCCTTCAACATATTGTCCAGCCTGCCGGGCTGGTTCTGCGACCAGATCTTATTAGAGAAACCAATTGCTGCACTCTCCGTCTTCATCACCGTTTTGTACAGCAACCTATGGTTTAAAGACATCGTACCTCGGCGGGCTTCCAGGTGTGACTTGAGCCACTGTTCCGCGTGACGATAATGCAGGGGTAGCCGTTCCACTTTTGGAGTAGTGTTAGTCCATGTTGCCAGATGTCGCATTACTGTCAGAAACCATAGTTGAACAAAAAAATAACATACAGATGCAGCCATTCAAAGTGCGCGGCACAGACACGTACCGGAGGTAATTGGCTACGGCCTTGCAAAATACCGAGGTATGTTATTGGTTGACCGACAGGGGCACTCGTGGTGTGTTGGTCGGTCGTAGAAAGATTTAAATCTTTACTGTGCCCGTTTAAGTATTGAATATTTATAGGGAATTTTACCACTGAGGGGAAATCTTAGTAGCTGAGCATAAAAAGAATAGGAGCATACTGTAATGTGTGTGAAGGCCATAAACGATATTAATTTTGGAACATAAACATACAGTATATGGCTGGTCTCAGTACTTTAAAGAAAACATACACACCAGTATTCCATTTCTCCCTAAACATTTTAAGCATCGAAGCCTTTAACTAACGTGATACCGAAGTCAACAAGCATACTTTTAGAATTTGATTAAAAGGGAATATAATATGGAATCGCATATCTAAAGGAATTAATAACGATATAATTATATTCATGTACCGCAACACAAGAATTGTACACGCTGTATGATGTCTGTTGATAATGTTTGTAGGGCTTTTTCCAACACTCCTCATGTGACCTTGCCGGTGGCGCTGTGGGTTAGGTTCCTGACTCCCACATCACACATTGCGTGTTTGAATCCAGCTGGAGCCATGACTTTTTTTTTAACAAACATTTCTTTGAAAAAATAAAACGTTGCCCTGGTTCAGAGATTAAATAAAACTTCACTCGCACCAAACAAATTTATATTTCTAAATATCACAACATGATCGAATTTAACAATGAATAGTCACCTATGTGTTACAATATAAACATTTATATTGATTTAAATCACGTTTAAATCACCTTTATTTAAAACCCATTAATAAAGCTGATACCGTTTAGACTTTTAATTATTTAAAACTGTATTACAGCAGCACAATGCACAATGCAACGTAAATCGCTATCTTTGTCTTCTGCGTAATGTTTACCTCTCTGTCCAGCAAATTAACAATAGTAATAATAATGAACTTTATTGTATATGGTGCCTTTAAAGGTGGCTCCTCAAAACGCTTTACAGGATAAAAAACAATAACAATACTGTTAGACTGGGCAAACATTTTTTTTTTTTAAGAAATACAAAATGAGATATAATGTGTTCCAGCTTAGACATTAACGAAGAGCATAACACACGGGCGGCGTAGCGGTCGGCTCTGGCTTTCCCATCTATACCGATGCACTGCAAGTACAACCCCACTCTCTGCAGGAGTGCTGGCTGTGACTAATTAAACCGGTTTCACAGGTATTTTCAAAGTAGTAGGGGGCAAGTTTTCCAGTAAAGACACCTCCTCCCCTCCAAAACCCAGTAAGTACAGTACTTACTAGTTAAGAAAGCTAGGCTCCTCAATGAAATCGCTTTAACTTGCTAATGCATTGGTGTAACAGTCCTGGCGTGGCAAGCTTCTAATGTCTCCCGACTATGGCAAAAGGAACCCTTCTTTCATTGGAAGACAATGAACATATTCTAGCCCTAAATGAATTAATAGCAAACATGGTTTACATAAAATACATTTTTCCAAGAAAGTTTAGGCTTTGTCACTAATGAAACCACTAAATAAAGACATAAATATAGAAATCTTAAGAATTTTAAAATACATGACTTTGCTAAAATTTATTTTAAAATAAAAACAATTACAAATGCCAGCGGAGAGAGAGAGTGCTTACTTTGTCAGCACACAGACAAAAATACAGTGCTTTTATTCATTCTTAATCAGATGGTGAGAGTGAAAGGGGAGCGATAAGGTTGAAGGTGAGGAAAAAGAAGTGAAAGAGGGGGAAGCTTAATTGAATAGAACAGGGGAAGGATGTTGGTTTTGCATAAGGGGCGGGGCTATGGAAATGAGATCTATTTGGGAATGTGGAGTTACATGTTCTGGCTCTTTGTGAATTATCGTTGAGTATGGAGTGTTGATGTATTGATTTTGTGTAATGCTTTATGTTGAAAATTGAGGTGGATTTTGTTTATGATAAAGAGGATAAACTGGGATGGGAGGAGGGTTTGGTTTTGCATAAAGGGCAGGGTTATGATAATTGGAAGAATTTGAGAGAGTTTGTGGGCTGTTTTTGGTTTGTATTTCGAATAATTCGAAGATATTGAGATTTTTTGATATTTGGAGGACGGTTTTGCTTTAATGGTTTGATATATTTGATTTTGTATTGTGGTTGTTATCTATGTTTTTGGTTGGTATTATGTTTATATGGTTGTTTTTGTTGGTTGGTCGTTATTATGTTTATTCTGTCATTTTTGATTCTTGGATGTAGTAATCAAAAGAGAGAGAGAGTGAGCGCCTTCTTTTTACTTTTGTAGCCAAAGGGCCTTGCAGATCAGATTCCCTTCCCCCTACGGAAAGACAGACACATGTTTTCACAGTTTAGAAGTCACTATTCAGACGCAGGCGAGCAGCCCCTAGATAAAACATCAACTTTATTTAAACTCTACTGAAAGTATTAATGGTTTTTAATTACCGTACTCTTATGGAACATGCCACCAGCCATCTGCATTGAACGATTAAAAATAAAAACGATTACGATTGGCACTCCTGCAGCTTTTTCACGAAACCTCCTTTTTCACGAAACTTCCAACAGAGCTGTTCAACCGGTTTTTATCTGGCACCTCTTATGTCAGGTGTAAGTGATAAATATACAGTATTTAGCTGAAAAGCTGTACAACACAAGACATTTCATTACTCTAGGAGGTTTCGTAAAAAAGCACATTGTGCTGCTGTAATACAGTTTAAAATAATTAAAAGTCTAAACAGTATCATCTTATGTATGGGTTGTCATTTAAAAAAAGTCCAAAACCGCACTCAAAATGCAATTTAGTGCTTTCTGGCAAGAGTAGACACCCAAATTAATAATGTAACATGCTACTGTTTGTGCATGAACATAGTTACTGTATACTGTTATTTCTTTAGATACGCGATTCCATGTTTTTCAATCCCTGGCGGGACTGGGCGTCCATAAGAATCAAGTTATAGGTTTCATTGCGCTTTGACAGAAACCAAATTATATCGTTTTTAATTTCTTTAGATACGCGATTCCACATTATATTCCCTATTAATCAAATTCTAAAAGTATGCTTGTTGACTCCAGTATCGAGCGTATTTGCAGAAAAGCTTAAAACTACCACTTTTTATACACGTTATTTCACGTTGGTTAAAGACTTCGATGCTTAAAATGTTTAGGGAGAAATGGAATACTGGTGTGTATTTTTTCTTTAAAGTACCAAGACCAGCCATATACAGTTTACATACTGTATGTTTATGTTCCAAAACTAATATCGTTTATGGATTTCACACGTTATAGTAAAATTCCATATAAATATTCAATACTTAAATGGACACAGTAAAGACATTAAATATACATATACATACTGTATACAGTACAGTATACATGTTCCTAAATCAATCTCTTCTATGAGCATGTGAAAGGCATTGTGAATTGGAGATTCTCAAAAATTACTGTAATTTGCATGATTGGAAACAAATGCATGATTGGATCAACGGAATGCTGTGGTGTTCTACAAAGGTGAATGAAAAAAAGAATGTGGACCAGGGCAATACTTTGAGTTTACAGCTTGTCCAAGGTCATTCATTATACTGTAAATACTATTAGTAATATCTACGGTAAAGACTTTGATGGCGACAGCTCAAACATGAGAGGTTGAGCTTTATTAGCTCCACCTTGTGGAAATTCAGGATACTATTATTTTATTTGCGGTAAAATGCGGTTTCATGGGGCGCTATGCGAGAATATACGGTATTAACACCGTAACTTGCGGTATACTGCGTCAAGCGCACTGGAAAATAATGTGGTATCGCCCGCTTGTTTGGAATGGCTGCATCTGTAGGTGCGGTGGATTACTGGACAAAACTATACACAGATGTGACACAAAAACACAATCCAGCTGAAGAAATACAGGGACATTCGGGACTCCTCTGCCTCCCTCTGGCCAGGACATGTTCACTCTCTTTATTCTTTTATGAAGTGGAAGATCATCCTAGTTACTTCTCTTCTTTTCCTCACAGGCAGAGGAAAAACGGCCGCCAGATACAAGAACAATGGCAGAACGTCAACCTTCAAAACCAGAACCTTACCTATGTAGGTAAGTGCTCAACTATGCCACATCCCCATCTTGTGGTTAACTTTCAGCAATCTGTCTTCCCAGTTCAATTTTGCAGAATCCGTGGTGTGAAAGAGGATTCTCAAAATCTTCACCAGGCCAGACACCACTGCAAGACCCCCTGTCCATTCTGGCCTGTACCTCCATACTCCGAAAAAGTTTACCGTGCTCTTTGCTTCATTTAATTGAGCTCCAGTCCCCACAGAGAAATCCCTGATAATACCCAACACCCTTTCCAAGCTTTCTTCTGTGCCAAGGAACAGAGTGACATCATCAGCATACGCTGCTACCTTTTGCCTCCTTCCCGCTGCTGCCAGGGACCATTATCGCCTTCACTGCCGGATCCTCCCTCAGATGATCGAGGAGGAGCTCTAAATAGACAACATACAGATGCAGCCATTCAAAGTGCGCGGTACAGACACGTACCGCAGGTAATTGGCTGCGGTATCGCGTATCATGACGCAAGATGAATTTGATTAATAGGGAATATAATATGGAATCGCGTATCTAAAGAATTTAATAACGGTATGATTATATTCGTGTACTGCGACAGGGCTGTGTAGGGCTGTTTCGCCTCCCTGTTCATATGAGTTGTCTTGTAGCCTACTGGTCTAGGTGCGTGACTAACAACGCACAGGTTGTGTGTTCAAATCCAGCTGATGCTGGAGTTTTCTTTTAACAAACATTTCTTCGAAAAAATAGAATAGCGATATTATGGACAATCAATTGACTTTTATATTTCAAAATATCGCAACATGATCGATTCTAAGTCATTTTTGATAACAATGAATAGTCACCTTCTTCCCTTCTGACAGCGGTTCCTGCTTCTATTGTGTGTGTGTGCAACAGAGTAAATTTTTATAGAGAAATGGAGGCTGGACAGTATGCGTTACAATATAAACATTTATAATGATTTAAATCGTGTTCTGATTTAAATCGCAAACGCGTGTTTAATTATGTGTTTTTTAATCTTAATCAGGCTAATGCATTTCTACATTTTCTGTATGAACCAGCTTAGAGGTTCATACAGAAAGACAGCTTGTGTTTAAATTGAGTGTAAGGTAATTTATGCTTCTAAAGTCATGGTCAGCATTTATTATTGTACTGTGCTGTAAACTTTTTCTGTGCCTAGTCACATTATTTTATAGCATTTTTATTGCGTTATTAAATCTGGTGGCGCTGTGTGTTAGTTTTCTGACTCCCATGTCACATGGTCTGTGATTGAATCCCATGGAACTATGACTTTTTTTAACAAACATTTCTTTGAAAAAATGAAACGTTTCCCTTGGTCAGAGATTAAATAAATCCTCACTCGCACCAAACAAATTTATATTTCTAAATATCACGACATGATCGAATTTAAGTCTTTTTAATAACAATGAATAGTCATCTATGCGTTACAAAATATAAATTTATATTGATTTGAATCGCGTTTTGATTTAAATCGTAAACGCGTGTTTAAATATATGTGTTTAAAGGCGATATACTGTATAAAAGCACTGATTCCTATGGAGTGTGTTCCGCCGGGGATTCAAAAAATTTATTTTAAATAAGCTGATAAAGCTTAGACTAACTGTATTCTAGCCTGTTTTACAACAGAACATTGGACAATGCAACGTAAATTGCAAAAATGCACTTGGAATCTGTCCAAGCCCTCCTACAAAAATTATTTAAACTGCGACACTGATCATTCATCTCTAAATAAACTTTATTTTATATAGCGTTTTAAGCGAATAGGTAATTAGATTGCTCATAAACCTAATCGCTTTTTCTACATAAACACAGCGTGATTGCTCTCTGAAAATGCTTTTCCTTTATATTTCCAGTAGGCTCAGATATCAACTATAGATCGTATTATTATAAACTTTCTTGGAAAAATGTATTTTATGTAAACCATGTTTGCTATTAATTCATTTAGGGCTAAAATATGTTCATTGTCTTCCAATCGAGTCGAGTTGACATTGGAAGCTTGCCACACCCGGACTGTTAAACCAACGCATTAGCACGTCAAAGCCCATTGAGGGTATTGAGCCAGTATTGGCTTTAGTATTCCCCCCGCTCTCCCCTCAATTCAATTAAATTCAAGGTGTTTTATTTGCATGACAGATGGGTACAAGCAGTGTTGGGTATGTATATTGTAACGCTTACGGCTGACAGGCACTGTGTAAGAGCCGGTGTACCAGAGCAGCGCACCGAGGGAGCGTCTGCATTTATAACTTTCCGCAAAACATAAAATACATTTTCCCAAGAAAGTTTAGCCTTTGTCACTAATGAAACCACTAAAAAAAGACATAAATATAGAAATCTTAAGATTTGTTTTATTTAATGTTGGTAGCAGGATGAACTGTCAGGTTGAGCTAAGTGTATATTTTGTCGCAGAGTTGCTATAAGATGTTAACAGTGAAAAGGGTATTTAGAAATGAGTTATTTCAAGATGAAAATTTTCAGAATAATTGCAAATCTAGCAGGATAGAGAAAGCACAGAAAACTGGCAGTTAGATTGATCAGATTAGTATGAAAAGTCATTTAGCAAAGGGAATGAGAAGAGTGACAAACTAGTATACTTCAGATCTTTTTTTCTGAACCAGGGAAAATCTGATCATGTTTCCCTATAACAATAATAAAAAACTTTATTTGATATATCACCATTATATCACCATTATATCAAAAGGTGGCATCTCAAAGCAATACAGTAGATGTAAAAACAGATAAAAGGACCACAGATTACAAAGTAAATGCATATAAGAAAGACAAGCAATTAGAGGTGCTACCAAAATTAGAAAATGAAGCAGATACAGACACTAAGTCTTCTGAAAAGAAAGGTTCTGAGGTTAGATTTAAACTGGCCCTGGTGTGTGTGTGTTTGTGTCTGTCTGTCCTGTGATGGACTGGCACTATGTCCAGGGTGTATTCTGCCTTGTGTCCGTCGCTTACTGGGATAGGCTCCAAATCCTCTGTACTGGATAAAGAGATTAGAAATGGATGGAAGTAAAGGCACTGTGTGGATGGAACTATACACAGTGTTAGAAACCCACTATGAAATGGCAGCATCTCACTGAGAATAAAACATTTTATAGTGCTGGCTTAAGGAAACAGCCTTTCCACCTCTCTTGCACATCAGTATCCATACCTAGTTATTTAAACAAATTGCCTCTAATTATAAACATCTTAATATGCTGGCTCTGTGGATCCGCATCAGCTATGTTTGCCCATTCCTTCAATTCATGTGCATCCAACACACAGTTCAACGCTAGCAACTACACAAAATCTAAAATATGAGCTCTACTTGCCACTTACAATACCAACAGTACCAGCTAACTTTAGTAGTGACATTTTCATGGATCTTTTTAACAATAAAATTTACAACATCAGACTTCAGACACAATTAAACAGGCCTCAAAAAAGTCTGGTACAAACATTTTCAGCATGGAATAAACCTTTACCTTAATGGTATAAACCTTATATGGATTCATGTTCTCAATAAGATTTGGTGCTCAGTAACATGACTTAAAAAATGACAGAAGACATACGTATCATGCTTATCCTTCTATTTTTCATAATCGTAAACTCCTTAAGGCAGTTACATTTTCTCTGTTCTGACCTGGAGTTACAGAGAAATTTAAATTCTAATAAGAGATTTGTAATGAGGAAAGTCACACCAATCACTCATACAGTACCAGGATTTGCAATTACAATACAAATACTTTCTTTCTGTATGTGTTTATTTTGCAGTTTGAGTCTATGGCATTCCTTTGGGGGTCTATACTCCAAAGCATGACTTTTTTATGGGAACATGACATTTTTTTAAAGTCTTTTAATGCAAGCTTCATATAAACCCTTAGCAGTGGTTACTGTCTGGAGCAGGTACTTGAATGGCACAGATTCATTGAAATGATTCAATTTCTTTTGAAAATATTTGGGATAATACATATTCCAGAAATCACAGCCGTTGAATTATCCAGAAATTAATTTCTCTCAGGGTGTATCTAACCCCTCATGGATGGCATTGTTTGAAATGAGTTTGTAGTTCCCCATTTGCCTCTATTATGAGATGCTGTGGACACTATTTTATACATTTTAGGAGTGTCCATAGGAAGGTATGTTCTAGAAAGAGTGTACTTCTGTTTTGCCATTATTTTTAATAGGGACGTTACATGTTTACACTTGGTGCTCCTACTAGAGGAGAGGATATGATTAATCTAGGCTTATCACAGAAACTGAAACACATCTGGTTCGTGAGTCTACTGTGGGTAAAATGTTACTGGTACCGCATGTTGTAAAGCTCGGTATTTTCTCTCTTGGCCTGACTTTTTTTAATGTCTGAGTGTTAGAATCCATGTTGTTGCTGGTAAGGGAACAGTAGGTGCTGTGATTGACACAGTCAAAGCCTTGTACGGAGATACCATTGTAGCTGTTTGACAGTATTTTAGATGCCCTTAGTTAAAAGCATGGGAGGAAGTACTGCCAAGGGGAGGGGGGGGAGCAAGGATTTTTTCTTTGAGTTTGTGAGGTTATTTTTTGTTATATTGTGTTTCAGAAAGCAAGAAAATAAAATTTACTGTATGATAAAAAGAGAAAGAGCTGGAGTAGATCCTCAGATCAGTTTGCTACCAGCAATCAAACAAAAAAAATGGAATGAATTGTCTGCTCCTGATTGGAACCTTTCTTACTGTCTTATAATTTATCAGGCTACCTTTTAATTTCCACTGAGAGAAGGAAGTCACTTGTCATGCTGCTATTTTATTCTTCATTGCACAATATGCTCTAAGTTAGCAAATGAAACATGAACACTTATTGAAATAAATCAAGAATACGATTAACATGAATGTATAAACATCCAAACTATACTTTATCACATTTAATTATTGTTTACATCACCCGTTGGTACCCAACGCAGAAACACAGCCACTAACTAGCAAAGAGAGGACATTAGCTAGCCAATATGATAAAGAAATAAATAATTATTTTGTTTATTTCTTTTGCACATTTATTTGAACATTTCCATCGATTGTACAAGCACTTGGAAACTGTCCAATCCCTAGTTCATCAAGCATTTACCGGTCTGGCGCCGGTCTGTGTCTTCTAGGATATAATGCCAGCGAACTCTTGTTTTTATGTCCACTATAACTACGCTGGGCAAATGTTCTGAGGTCAAATTCTTCCAGCACGGGGGTACCTTTAAAGCGGAGACGACGGCACCGACATTTTTTGGTGCGCCTTCTCTTTAAAGCCCTGGCCAAATATGAAGACAGTACGTACAGTTATAAATCAAACGGAATTAAAAACTACACATCCCAGTAACCATGGTGGTGCTTGTGATCATTGCGTTTAACCAACGAAACAGGGCGAAAAATCAGTCACATGACTTTGGGGCAGAGTTTCGAAAGCTTAACCTATCAGCAACAAAGCGAAATTTACACGATAGGCTACCTCAAACTGTCAGTTACACGACTGTGTATGTCGCTTAAGCCACTCCTATTTGGCATTTTAGTTATGGAGGCGAGAAGACGCCCCCCCCCTCTCTGGGTGTCTGATTTGCCGCCATCTTTAACTGTTCGGTGTCCGAATCGGAGTAGCTACGCGTACGAAATAAAGTTAATCCCAACTACAAAACATATATTTTTGTGGAAAGAGGGCGCAAAACATCAGTATTTACTGCTATTAATTACTGTACGATTTATAGTTGAAATCTGAGCCTAGATATAAAGTTAGATATAAAGTTAAAATCTCGACAAAGCAATGTAGGAAATACAGAGAAAATAAATCCTTTCTGACATCTAAAATCAGTTTCGACCAAGGTCTCTAAAACGAACAAGAAAAAGAGGATTTTCGGAGGGCAATTACGCTGTGTTTATATAGAATAAGTGATTTATGAGCAATCTAATTCTTGTTCGTTTAAAACAGTGAAATGTCAGCTGCAAAAGATCGCACCAGAAACAGCACTCTCTCTGCCTGTCATAGACGTTCAGGAAAGGCTGAATGAAGTCATGTCAAGTACAATAATTCGGTGATCAATAATAACAGTTGTAGGACAGTATATAAGGAGGATAAAGGATTTTGAAGTTGACTCGAAATCTGATAGGTAACCAGTGCAAGGACTTGAAAACAGGTGTAATGCATCCCTGATAGGATTCTTGCTGTCATATTCTGAACATATTGAAGATTGCTCAGTGTGGATTTAATTTCCCCAGTGAACAGGATGTGCATTTATTAATTCTAGAAAAAAAGCCTTTCTTGATTTCTCTAGTTCTTAGTTTCTCTAGTTCCCTTTAAAATAAACTATTATTCCACAATGCAGAGTATTACATGGCCAGTATTTACACATGATATTTGTGATTTAAAGAAATTAACACAAGCAGCTTTTGGAGATTTAAGTGTTGGCTGAGTTATTGCAGGATAAAAGACTAGAGATGTTGGCAAGAAGAAGATAATTTGGGGAAAGCTGAGGAATACACTTATAACAAGAACACTTCCTAATGGGGTTAGGCATACTTTTGATGAAGATGATGAAGTTAACAGACTATATGTTTACATAGATACTGAAATGAGGATTGTATTTTAGATTATGTGTAGTTGCTGGCATTGAACTGTGTGTTGGATGCACATGAATTGAAGGAATGGGCAAACATAGCTGATGCGGATCCACAGAGCCAGCATATTAAGATGTTTATAATTAGAGGTAATTTGTTTAAATAACTAGGTATGGATACTGATGTGCAAGAGAGGTGAAAAGGCCAGCACAATAAAATATTTTATTCTCAGTGAGATGCTGCCATTTCATAGTGGGTTTCTAACACTGTGTATAGTTCCATCCACACAGTGCCTTTACTTCCATTTCTAATCTCTTTATCCAGTACAGAGGATTTGGAGCCTATCCCAGTAAGCAACGGACACAAGGCAGAATACACCCTGGACATAGCGCCAGTCCATCACAGGACAGACAGACACAAACACACACACACCAGGGCCAGTTTTCCCATAAACCAATTAACTTACCAGTATGTTTTGGAGTGCGAGAGGGAGTCATATCA
The DNA here is from genome assembly GCF_059453375.1 of Lepisosteus platostomus. Taxonomy (NCBI): domain Eukaryota; kingdom Metazoa; phylum Chordata; class Actinopteri; order Semionotiformes; family Lepisosteidae; genus Lepisosteus; species Lepisosteus platostomus. The sequence goes on from NC_142625.1 coordinate 4,761,772, forward strand.
CACATATGGAGAAAAACCATGTAACCCAGAGAGAACATGTAAACCCCACACACACAGTGTGCCACAGGATGGCAGGAATTGAACCTAGGACCCCAGTGCTGCAAGATAGCAATGCTAACCACTTCGCCACCATTATAAATGGATGGATATCTTAGTTATCTTTCTAGTTCACAGGTTTGCATGCATAATTTAATTTTGAAAGCCACTGAGACATCAGGTACTACTGTTGTATTTATGAAAAAGAAACAAAACAAAAAACATACTAACAACTGTGCCATCCTACTCCTTAGTTAATACATTTTATTATTCATAAACAGTTAACATTGTTAGCAAAATATTTTGAATTATATTTAACCCTATTTTTTCTTTAGTTTTGTATTTAACTTATTATATGATAGTCAGACTTAATGTATATTTGAACAATGAAAATATATTTTTACAAGATTTTACATTAAGCACTTAAAATTAATATGGTTAATAATAGTAAACTGTAACATGCTGTAACAAGACCGGTTAAACTGCGAAGAAAATGCTTTCAGAGAAAATGTTTCAGGTGTGAAGAACATAGATCTCCAATGCAATTTCAACCAAACCTGTTCCCACACACCCTGCCCCCACTACCATTAGAATATACACAAAGCACTGAAATCTTTCGAGCTAATGATCAGGTGACCCAAGAGAGAGCGAGAGAAACACCAAGGGGTGCGGAACCAGGGAACTATTTACATGGAAAACGGGCGATCTCCCCAGACTGTCCGCCCGTTTCACTGTTACCTGGATACCTCTTTATTTAGAACTCACTAACACTGATTTTTAGTTTAGAAGGATTCAAGTAGGACTTTAGATGAAAGGCTTGATTAAGAAAACCTTAATCAAGCCCAAATCATAATTGAACCCATTCAGAGCCTACATTACATTTTAGCGTTTCATTCTGAGCTGAAGACCCTCACACCTGAAGAAGGGGGAGGTGTCTTTCACTGGAAATCTCGCCTGCTTCTAATTTACGAGTACAACCCCCTCTCTGCTGGAGTGCTGGCTGTGACGAATTAAACCGGTTTCACAGGTTTCAATCACAGACCATGTGACATGGGAGTCCGGAAACTAACACACAGCGCCACCGGATTTAATAACGCAATAAAAACGCTATAAAATAATGTGACTAGGCACAGAAAAAGTTTACAGCACAGTACAATAATAAATGCTATGGAAGCCCGTTTCCGCCAGGGAGTAAAAAAAAACGCGCTATGGTATCTCAGAATTCCGACTTAGCAACTCAGAATTGCGACTTAGCAACTCAGAATTGCGACTTAGCAACTCAGAATTGCGACTTAATATCTCACATTTGCGACTTCGAAATAGCCATATTTCATTGTCTGTCCTTTTGTTATTGTAACGGATTCGGGTTCTAGGGCTTGTGCCCTCGCCGCTCCCACCCTAGTTCGTGCCTCGCTGCACTGGCTCGAACCTGAGTCTTGCCAGCTGAGCTAAAGAAGACCTTCTTTTTTAAGTAAAAAAGGACATACAATGGAAATACGTAAAAAGTATGTTTCAGCTTTTATTGTGAATTCTTCTGGATGTGAAGTGCCTATTTCTTTATCTTATTTCAGATTCTGTCTACGTAAATAAAAACTATTTTTAGAAAGCCCACTGTGCACTATTCCATCCGGGTACTATGGAAGCCTCACTGGCGGAAATGGGATTCTATAAAAATTAGTGTAATTAATTTGATTTTTATCAGGGCACTGTACAGGACAAGTCTTCAGGTTTATAGATCCTATGATCCTGTATGATTCATGAAAATAGTGTAACGGAACGGCCGACATACAGGTTGTATGATCTGGTTGCAGTACAGCACCCTCCCCTGCGCATAACAGGGATGCTGGCCGCCGGGGTTAAAGAAAGTGTTCTTAAAGAAAGTGAGCCAGTGCAGCGAGGCACGAACTAGGGTGGGAGCGGCAAGGGCACAAGCCCTAGAACCCGAATCCATTACTATAACAAAATGACAGACAATGAAATATGGCTATTTCGAAGTCGCAAATGTGAGATATGAAGTCGGAATTCTGAGTTGCTAAGTCGCAATTCTGACTTGCTAAGTCGCAATTCTGAGATACCATAGCGCGTTTTTTTTTTACTCCCTGGCGGAAACGGGCTTCCATAAAATGCTGACCATGACTTTAGAAGCATAAATTACCTTACACTCAATTTAAGCACAAGCTGTCTTTCTGTATGAACCTCTAAGCTGGTTCATACAGAAATGTAGAAATGCATTAGCCTGATTATGATTAAAAAACACATAATTAAACACGCGTTTGCGATTTAAATCAGAACACGATTTAAATCAATATAAATGTTTATATTGTAACGCATACTGTCCAGCCTCCATTTCTCTATAAAAATTTACTCTATTGCACACACACACACACACAATAGAAGCAGGAACCGCTGTCAGAAGGGAAGAAGGTGACTATTCATTGTTACAAAAATGACTTAGAATCGATCGTGTTGTGATATTTTGAAATATAAAAGTCAATTGATTGTCCATAATATCGCTATTCTATTTTTTCGAAGAAATGTTTGTTAAAAGAAAAGTCCAGCACCAGCTGGATTCGAACACACAATCTGTGCGTTGTTAGTCACGCACGAAGACCAGTAGGCTACAAGACAACTCGCATGAGCAGGGAGGCGAAACAGCCCTACACAGCCCTGTCGCAGTACACGAATATAATCATACCATTATTAAATTCTTTAGATACGCGATTCCATATTATATTCTCTATTAATCAAATTCTAAAAGTATGCTTGTTGACTCCGGTATCACGTTAGTTAAAGACTTCGAAGCTTAAAATGTTTAGGGAGAAATGAAATACTGGTGTGTATTTTTTTCTTTAAAGTACCAAGACCAGCTATATACTGTATGTTTATGTTCCAAAATTAATATCGTTTATGGCCTTCACACGCATTGCAGTATGCTCCTATTCTTTTTATGCTCAGCTACTAAGATTTCCCTTCAGTGGTAAAATTAGATATGAATATTCAATACTTAAATGGGCACAGTTAAGACATTAAATATACATATACATACTGTATACAGTACAGTTTGCATACGGTAATATGTTTATATTCCTAAATCAATCTCTTTTATGAGCATGTGAAAGGCATGGTGAATCACTGTACTTTGCATGATTGGAAACAAATGCGTGATTGTGAAATGCTGTGGTGTTACTTTTACAAAGACGGTCAATGAAAACAAGAATGTTGACCAGGGCAATACTTTGAGTTTACACTTACAGCTTGTCCAAGGTCATTCATTATTAATACTATTAGTAATATCTTCGTTAAAGACTGATGGCCACAGCTCAAACATGAGAGGTTGAGCTTTATTAGCTCCACCTTGCGGAAATTCCAGATACTATTATTTTGCTTGTCGTATTATAGGAGAATTTACGGTAACTAGTGGTATTTACCGGTAACTCGCGGTATTTACTGGTAGCTTGCGGTAGACTGCGTACAGCGTACCGGAAAATAATGCGGTATCGCCCGCGCATTTTGAATGGCTACATCTGTACAGGAGCGGAGACAGAGGACAGCCCTGCCAGACTCCACATCATACAGGAATCCCCTCACCCATCCACCCATTCACACACACTCATGTCTCCACTTCCCTGTACAGGGTATGGATCCAGCCCACAAATGTCCTGCCCAGGCCCTTCAGTTCCAATAATAGCCACAGGACATCATGACTCACCCGGTCGAATGCCTTACTCTGGTCTAAGCTGACCAGCTTAAGTGGTAGACTCCGGTCCTCCACCCAGGAGATGATGTCCCAGGTCAGTTGCAGGTTCCAAACGATATTGTGGCCCGCCACTCCACACGTCTGATCCTCCTTCACAAGAAGTGGCACCACTCCTCTCAGTCGCCTACCCAGCACCCTGGCCAAGATCTTATAGTTTGTGCACAGGAGCTGGATAGGCCTCCAATTGCTGAGATGCACCTTGTCACCCTTTTTAAATATTAGGGTTGTGACGCCAATCTTCATAGTAGGGCCGAGATCCCCTTATTCCAATATCTCCGAGTATACCTGCAACAAAATCGGCTCCAATTGCACCCAAAAAGTCCGGTAAAATTCTGCTGGTAAGCCGTCAATACCAGGGGCCTTACCTCGCCTTAGGCTAACCATTGCTGACCTCATTTCCTCCACTGTCACTGCACCCTCCAATTCTGTAGTCTTAACAGATGTCTTTTGTATGTTGGACAACAGCCTGTCCTGTGTGTCAGGGTTAGTATCTTTCTCTGAAAATAAAGAGGTATAAAACTCTGTAGCCCTCTTCACCATCCCGGAAGGGTCCGTGACTATGCTTCCATCCTCCCTTCTAATACCGTTAAAAAGGCTCCTTTCCTGTTGGCTCCTTAAAGTGCTAAAACATTGAGGTGTACAACATTCATCATTTTCAAAACGGAAACCTTTCAACTTAAAGAGGTAATTTTTCAGCCAACTCAACCACTTGTCCCTAAGTGTTGCCTTGCTTTTGCCTGCTTTATCACCATTAAAGGGGCCTCCTTGGTTAGATATTATATACAAGGCATCCACCTCCTTCTGTAGTCTCTTGCACTCTTTATGTTCCAGCTGTCTTTTAACCCTGCAGTAGTTACGCGAAACCACTGCAGTTGTCCGCCTACAAGACTCCCACCAGCAAATGGCAGATGTAAAAGATCTTCTCCTCTTCATATAATCCGAAGCACACCTTCGATTCGCCTTCGATATTTCTGCTCACATAATATCTTAATGTTCAATTTCCAATAATTAACTGAAAATCGAGGGTCTTCAGTATCAAAGGTGACTGACAATAACAAGTGGTCCGAGAACCACATAAGGATGACTTCTCTACTAAGCACTTTCATCCTAGTTGAAAAGAGAACATAATCTGATCTCCTAAAAATACCTCTCCCATTACTTCACGTGTGGTGTTGAAATTGGTGAAACCCGTCTATCATCTTGAAATTATTTATTAACGCTGCTAGTGTGTGCACCCCCTCGCCCGAAGTGTCTCCCAAATCAATTTTAAAATCTCCTCCAATTATTAACTCTCCGTTTGTATACAGAAGAGGTTCTAGGTCTCAAAAAGGCACCCTGTAACTGCCTGTCTGCTGGAGCATAGATTCTCAGTCTGACTCCTCTTCGTATCCCATCTATCATTAACAGGTGCCCGGGAACAACAGAATTGATCGCCTGACAAACAAAATCAAACCCGTGACATAGTATTCCAACCCCCAAAGAGTTAACTCCTCCTACACTCCACCATGAGTGTCCATAGGTCCATTTTTTACTAAAAGTTCCCACATCGACAGAATCTTTCAGGTGGACCTCTTGGAGGAAACATATATCAAAACTCCGTCTTGCCAAGTTTTTCCACACTGCAACTCTCTTTTCTGGATTCGGTAACCCTCTCATGTCTACCGTGACAACAGAGAAGGTCATGGCGGCTCTGGGGGGCTGTCATGTCCTCATCTGGGTTGGAATCTAACGCACTCAAAGGCCCTATAAGGCTTTCAGGACCTCCACCGCCATAAAAACTCTGGCCTTCATTCATACCTATCGGGCTCTGTCCCCATTCTTCCACCTGGGCTGGCAACAGCCTCCATCCTCCGTCACATCAGTGTCTGCCGTCATCTCTGCGATTTCCATATCTGGTCCCGCCTCCTGGTGGGTCCGCCCCTTCTTCCTTTTCGTCTTCTCCTCAGTTGGGCCTTTTTTCCCCTCATCTCCCCGATGTCGTTTGGAATGTTTCTTCCTTTCAAAACCCGCCATCATCTGGCACCTCCATCTCCTCCAGTCTTGTAGATGGCCCTTCTCCGGCATCATCCTCCCCTTCTTCTGCTCGCTCTGCCCAATCCCTTCTACTCACCTTCCACTCACCAGAGGAGTTAACTCTTTGGGGGTTGAAATACTATGTCACGGGTTTGATTTTGTTTGTCAGGCGATCAATTCTGTTGTTCCAGGGCACCTGTTAATGATAGGTCCAATAGGATCATCTCCTCCAGCTCCCTCGCTCCCCACTTGATGTTGTGGCGGATGAGATTGTTCCTCACGTCCCACAGGCCTTTTTTTTGTGAGGGACAGCAGCCGCCACATCAGGAACTGCGTCCCCTTATCCAATCCGGTACCTGCCAGCCCCAGCAAAATTTACTGGTAACTGAGCACTGTACCTGTTCCCAGGAGTTGCATGATGTTGTCCATTCTGCCCCACACCGCCTTGGCGAAGGGGCAGCTCCAGAACATGTGCTCCTGAGTCTCCTCGACGAAGCACGTGTCCCGGGGGCAATGCGGGTTCCTGGTAAGCGAGTGTCTGTAGAGGACCTCTCTGGTAGCCAGTCTCTTGTGTACGGCCATCCAGTTGAGGTCCTTCAGTTGGTTGTCAAGTTCTTTAGGCTGCGTCCTTTCCCAGACTTGTCTGGGAACTTGCAGCCTTTCGTCGGCGACCAGATGCCCTCTCACCTCTTTGTACAGGGCTCTGTGGTTGGTGCAGAGCACTGGCTGTCTCGTGGCCTCGTACCTCCTGCTCCACTTGACAGCGTGGGTGTAGAACTCCGGTCACCTCTGTGCCTTGGGCCCAGTGTTTGACCACTGGACCAAGTGCCTCATCGGGACAGAGAGCCACAGCCTGACAAAGTACTGGTACTTGTGGCCGATGAGCTCCCGCAGCACCCAACAGAGGTTGCAGTAGAAGATGCAGTCGAGTTCCAGGGGGAAATGTGGGACATCTCGACCCCCTTCCTCGACCGGCTGACACATCCGGTTCCTCGTGATGTACTCGCACTTGCTGCCCCAGACGAAGCCGAAGATCATCCCTTGCAGTGCTCGTCTGAGTCTGGCCGGCAGCAGGTACACCACCGGCAGGTAAACCAAAGCCGGCAGGATGTCTGCTTTCAACACGCATCACTTTCCCTGTGTAGGACAGCGACCGCGTTTTCCACAGACCCAGCTTCGCGTTCACTTTGGCGATCCTCTCGGTCCAGTTGATGGTCTCGTTGTCCTGGCTCTGGAAGGAAACCCCCAGTATTTTGAGGGGCTCCGTGCAGAGCTCAAGACCCTCCGGCGCCGTTGTCCTGTGCTTCCAGGGCCTGAAGAACTTCAGTTTGCTCTTTTGGTGGTTGAGCTTCGACCCCGAGGCTCTGGAGTATTGCTCCATGACCTGCAGGGCCCTTTTCAACCCCCTGTCCGACCTCGTGTCGTCTGCGTACTGGGAGATCTTCAGGGTTTCTCCCGCGCCTCCCAGTATCTCCATGGCGTCAATGATAGGGTCCCGTCTCATCGCCTCTGCTAAGGGCTCTGTGAAGAGAACATAGCGAAGGGGTGAAAGGGGGCAGCCCTGTCGTATTCTGGTTTCCGTTCACATTGACTCTGCTGCCTACGTCAGAGTACAGTATTTTAATCCAGCGGCTGAAACTCTCTCCGAAACCAAAGCGTTCTAGCACCCTGAACAGATAGCTGTGGTTCACACTGTCGAAGGCTTTCTCCTGGTCCAGGCTGACCACCATCATGGGCATGTTCCGGTCCTCGGCTCAGACGATGGCATCTCTGGTCAGCTGGAAGTTCCAGCTGACGGATTGCCCTTCCACCCCACCCCATATGGAATCGCGTATCTAAAGAAATTAATAACGATATAATTATATTAATGTACCGCAACACAAGAATAGTACACGCTGTACATTGTCTGTCGATAATGTTTCTGTAGTGCTTTTGGACATTGGACAATGCAACGTAAATTGCAAAAATGCACTTGGAATCTGTCCAAGCCTTACTTTGTCAGGCATCTTCTTTTACTGCAACGGACATTAAAACTCTCTTGCTTTTAACAGAGCATTTCATAATTTCTAACTATGAAAATTATTTAAACCGCGACACTTATCATTCATCTTTAAATAAACTTTATTTTATATAGCGTTTTAAGCGAATAGGTAATTAGATTGCTCATAAACCTAATCGCTTTTTCTACATAAACACAGCGTGATTGCTCTCTGAAAATGCTTTTTCTTTATATTTTGACTCAGATTTTAACTATAGATCGTATTATTATAAACTTTCTTGGAAAAATGTATTTTATGTAAACCATGTTTGCTATTTATTCATTTAGGGCTAAAATACGTTCATTGTCTTCCAATCGAGTCGGGTTGACATTGGAAGCTTGCTACGCCCGGACTGTTACACCAACACATTAGCATGTTAAAGCGATTTCATTGAGGAGCCTAGCTACTAGTTAACACTGTACTTCCTACTTTGAAAATACCTGTGAAACCGGTTTAATTCGTCACAGCCAGCACTCCGGCAGAGAGGGGGGTTGTACTCGTTAATGTCCGATGACATACAAGTGGAAAGATTACAGATTTTAATCGTCTTTTTTCTGAACCAGGGAAAATCTGATCATGTTTCTCTATAACAATAATAAAAAAACTTTTATACTAAAGAATAATACTTAGTAATATTAATCATCATATTACTACTATAGCGGCGAGGCTTATTAATAAGAAAGAATTAAGTGTTCTGAGTTTTCCCAAATGACGCCCCATCTCTGTTCATCTCTGTGGTGCAGCCACAGAGAAACTATTCATGCAGGCTGATTTAAGGTTTCCTTTGATAAGGGACAGCTCCCAAAGGGGGATGCACTTAGCTAAGCCTGGCTATCATGATCAATGGTCATCCATTGGCGCCTATCTGTCTAGGGAGTGCCAGATGGACATCTGGACTGCATTCCTAAGTGTCAGGAGTAAGTGACTCATATCTCACCTTGATCAACCAATCAGGGACTGGTAGGGCCGAGTAACCCACGTGGGACTCTGATGCCCATGGAACTTTCAGCCAATGAACGAGCTGAAGTTCCTCCAGGTAAAAACAGGCAACACAGAGGTCCTGAGAGAATTCTGGAGAGGATTCTGTGGACTTTTCTAAAGGGAATTCAAAGGAGAATACCAGGGCAGGACGGCCCAGGAGCAGAAGGCTCCCAAGGGCAGGACATTCTCGCAGCGCGCCTCCTGACCATCCTGAGACTCAGCCCGGACAACCACGGAACGGCCAGTGTGTCCGAGTGCCAGAACTTTCCTTTGTTCTAAGAGTCTAGAGCGGAGGTTGCCAGAGAGTAACCAGAGGATCCACCCGAGGTTAGCACCAGCAGCAGGCCTCGTGAACAGGTCAGAACAGTGGACAGCTGAATCACTATTCAAAACTACCTCTTCATCAGGAACGAATTGGTCCTCTTCCTGACTTGCTGGGACCCACAGTCATCTTTTCTCCTGTGCACAAACTGTGCTAGTTAACGCCAACACTAACTAGCAGGCCAGTGAGCATCTGCAGCGCACCATCGCAAGCCGCACATCACAGCCTGGCACCGAGCCAGAGAGCACGGATTGGACAGCAACAGCCTGCAACTGTTTCTTTGTGCCCCCAGGAGATCTGAATCCCCAGAGATTGGATGAGTATTCAACTTCAATGCATTACAGCTCGAGAATTCAATTGTTATCCCAACCAGTTGATATCAATTTAATTCCTAAGAGTTATGTACTTGTTTTGAGTATCTAATGTAGAAGTTATAACCAAGTTCATTTATGAAATGGTCTTAATGAATGATATACTGAACGTATGTCCTCTTGCTATATGTAACTCTTTGTAACTGACTGAATATATACCTTTTGTATTCTGATAACCCTCTCGATAAGATCTATTAGGTTTATATGCATATTCTATGTATTAATAAATGTATCCTCGTGTATTAGTACCTGTGTATGTGCGTTGTTTGAGTCATATCGCATGGTTGGATTCATCAAAAGAATCAATTTTGTGATTTACTGCTACAATTAATAATTGTCCCAGTAAATGCCCAAACCCTACAGAACCAGTGCCTTCAGAGAGCACACTACATTACCAAAAAAGTCGCGCCAACAACAAAGACATGATTTCATCATAACACCCTGCCAAGTGGCGAGATATGATTCCTTTGTTGTTTTTGCATAAAGGTTTAAACGATTAACGTGTCGGTGTCGAGATTTTTTTTATGGTTTGGTTAATAATGCAGTTTGTAAATCCATATTTACCAAACAAACGATAGCTGGAAAGCCTGCTGTTAGCGAGGGCAAACCTGATGTTGAAAGAAGTTGTTACTCTACAAAACCTTTTTCGTTTAAAGCAACAGGTGGGGTCATCTGCCTTTGGGAAATATCATCCCGCAAAGGATATTTTATTCTTAAATTCAGGTTTACGACCTTGTAAGGACAAATAGTAGGCTGGGCAAACGATTTTTAAATTTTTTTTAAAAGAAATAAAAAATGAGATATAATGATGTGTTCCTGCTTAACTTAGACATTGCACGACTTTAAAACCTATAAAAATGGGTTTCGAGAGTTAAAAACCACTTTTTATGCGCGAAAAATTGGTGATTTTTCTTCCTCGTGATCAGCTCAGAATCTCTGTGTACGCTGTAAGGTTTTTACTTCTTAATTAAACGTTTAAAATACACGAATTTCATAAAGACAACACACGTTTCGAAGAGAAAAAATCTCATTCTTTTCTCTTCCTGTTGTGTGAAACTCATCAGCAGGTCTTTTTTTCCCAATCAGAGGCTCTGAAAATAGCGTACCGCCCACTGCGCTCCGTCAGAGAGGGGCGCGGCACCGAGAGAGGGAGGAGGCGCGGAGCTCAGCAGTACAGAACGAACGTTCTACTGCCTGGAGCGCTTATGGCCAACGATCGCGTCTGCATTTATAACTTAGTTTTTAAAATTAATCAAGCAATATGAAGCATCTCTTTTTACTTTTAAGTCACTTAATTATCATTAAGCACAGCTTTCTCACCACCTAGACTACTTTTTGATACCATCCTTAGACAAAGCAGAAACTTCTTGTTCTGTCTAATGACATTACAATTGGAAAGATTACAGAATTTAATCGTCTTTAATTTTGTTACGTTATACATTTTAGAAACGTTTCATCCATACAAACACCACAAAACTATTCTCGATTGTATTTCTGAATGGTATGTTACACTTAGTTCACTGTTTTAATTACACCTAATTAAGAAAGTTAGGTGTTAGCAGAAACTATTAGCAATCAGTATTAAATTTAGCATAAGTTGTTGCACTTTCCCCCCCATCTTGTAAAAATATATTTTCATTGTTCAAATATACATTAAATCTGACTATCATATAATAAGTTAAATACAAAACTAAAGAAGAAATAGGGTTAAATATAATTCAAAATATTTTGCTAACAATGTTAACTGTTTATAAATAATAACTAAATAATGTATTAACTAAGGAGTAGGATGGCACAGTTGTTTGTATGCTTTTTGTTTTGTTTCTTTTACATAAATACAACAGTAGTACCTGATGTCTCAGCGCCTTTCAAAATTAAATTATGCATGCAAACCTGTGAACTCGAAAGATAACTAAGATATCCATCCATTTATAATGGTGGCAAAGTGGTTAGCATTGCTATCTTGCAGCACTGGGGTCCTAGATTCAATTCCTGCCATCCTGTGTGTGTGGGGGTTGCATGTTCTCTCTGGGTTACATGGTTTTCTCCATATGTGTGATATGACTCCCTCTAGCACTCCAAAACATACTGGTAAGTTAATTGGTTTATGGGAAAACTGGCCCTGGTGTGTGTGTGTTTGTGTCTGTCTGTCCTGTGATGGACTGGCGCTATGTCCAGGGTGTATTCTGCTTTGTGTCTGTTGCTTACTGGGATAGGCTCCAAATCCTCTGTACTGGATAAAGAGATTAGAAATGGATGGAAGTAAAGGCACTGTGTGGATGGAACTATACACAGTGTTAGAAACCCACTATGAAATGGCAGCATCTCACTGAGAATAAAATATTTTATAGTGCTGGCCTTTTCACCTCTCTTGCACATCAGTATCCATACCTAGTTATTTAAACAAATTACCTCTAATTATAAACATCTTAATATGCTGGCTCTGTAGATCCGCATCAGCTATGTTTGCCCCTTCCTTCAATTCATGTGCATCCAACACACAGTTCAATACTAGTAACTGCACAAAATCTAAAATACAATCCTCATTTCAGTATCTATGTAAACATACAGTCTGTTAACTTCATCATCTTCATCAAAAGTATGCCTAACCCCATTAGGAAGTGTTCTTGTTATCAGTGTATTCCTCAGCTTTCCCAAAATATCTTCTTCTTGCCAACATCTCTAGTCTTTTATCCTGCAATAACTCAGCCAACACTTAAATCCCCAAAAGCTGCTTGTGTTAATTTCTTTAAATCACAAATATCATGTGTAAATACTGGCCATTTAATACTCTGCATTGTGGGATAATAGTTTATTTTAAAGGGAACTAGAGAAACTAAGAACTAGAGAAATTAAGAAAGGCTTTTTTTTCCTAGAATTAATAAATGCACATCCTGTTCACTGGGGAAATTAAATCCACACTGAGCAATCTTCAATATGTTCAGAATATGACAGCGAGAATCCTATCAGGGATGCATTACACCTGTGTTCAAGTCCTTGCACTGGTTACCTCTCAGGTTTCGAGTCAACTTCAAATTCCTCATCCTCATTCTGTACCTACAGTATATGGCTTATTATCTTTCTATTCCCCCACCTTTGTCCGTCTGACTCTGGTCTTCTAGCTGTCCTCAAGAACATCTACATTCTGTGGGTGACAGGGTCTTCTCTAGCTGCACCCCAGAGCTCTCAATTTGTATTCCCAGTGATATCAGTCACGTACCCTGAGTGCATTTAAATCTAACCTCAGAACCTTTCTTTTCAGAAGACTTAGTGTCTGTATCTGCTTCATTTTCTAATTTTGGTAGCACCTCTAACTGCTTGTCTTTCTTATATGTATTTACTTTGTAATCTGTGGTCCTTTTATCTGTTTTTACATCTACTGTATTGCTTTGAGATGCCACCTTTATTGGTGATATATAAAATAAAGTTTTTTATTATTGTTATAGGGAAACATGATCAGATTTTCCCTGGTTCAGAAAAAAAGATCTAAAGTATACTAGTTTGTCACTCTTCTCATTCCCTTTGCTAAATGACTTTTCATACTAATCTGATCAATCTAACTGCCAGTTTTCTGTGCTTTCTCTATCCTGCTAGATTTGCAATTATTCTGAAAATTTTCATCTTGAAATAACTCATTTCTAAATACCCTTTTCACTGTTAACATCTTATAGCAACTCTGCGACAAAATATACACTTAGCTCAACCTGACAGTTCATCCTGCTACCAGCATTAAATTAAAGCAAATCTTAAGATTTCTATATTTATGTCTTTATTTAGTGGTTTCATTAGTGACAAAGGCTAAACTTTCTTGGAAAAATGTATTTTATGTGTTGCGGAAAAAACTGACTTGCTTTAACAAAATATGTTTACAAGTCCTTTCACCTGGCAGTTTACCTAAATGCCCAACTATCTGAGAAGCCCTCCATGAAACCATAGTTGCTATTAATTCATTTAGGGCTCACTGACAGAATTGCTGTTTTTTATGCATGCTAATTTCTGATTCCTCACTCTGTTTCATGTTTATAGATAAGACTATTGATCGCGAAGGGAAATTGATGTACATGTTTACATGTTCTTTTGTAACATACACCTTTTTGTGATTTTTTGGTATATCTAAGCAAGTGTTCCTGCATCCCTCTTCTGCACTATAGGCATGGCTTTTATTCTGTTTGCTCCATTTCTAAAACTTTTTGCTCATGTGCATTTTTGTATTTTTTTACACCTCTAGCACTTTAACGTCCTGAATTTTCATTTGCCTTAATTTGTAGAATGAATTTGAGTTTTAGCCTTAAAAATCTTAAGTTTTCACGATCTTTTGTTTCTTGTCCTACAACTGTTATTATTGATCACCATGACTTCATTCAGCCTTTCCTGAACGTCTATGACAGGCAGAGAGAGTGCTGTTTCTGGTGCTATCTTTTGCAGCTGACATTTCACTGTTTTAAACGAACAAGAAATTAGATTGCTCATAAATCACTTATTCTATATAAATACAGCGTAATTGCCTCTTTTTCTTGTTCGTTTTAGAGACCTTGATCGAAACTGATTTTAGATGTCAGAAAGGATTTATTTTCTCTGTATTTCCTACATTGCTTTGTCGAGATTTTAACTTTATATTTAGGCTCAGATTTCAACTATAAATCGTACACTAATTAATAGCAGTAAATACTGATGTTTTGCTCCCTCTTACCACAAAAATATATATGTTTTGTAGCTGGGATGAACTTTATTTCGTACGCGTAGCTACTGCGATTTGGACACGAAGCGGTTAAAGATGGCGGCAAATCAGGCACCCAGAGAGGGGGGGGGGGCGTCTTCTCGCCTCCATAACTAAAATGCCAAATAGGAGTGGCTTAAGCGACATACACAGTCGTGTAACTGACAGTTTGAGGTAGCCTATCGTGTAAATTTCGCTTTGTTGCTGATAGGTTAAGCTTTCGAAACTCTGCCCCAAAGTCATGTGACTGATTTTTCGCCCTGTTTCGTTGGTTAACGCAATGATCACAAGCACCACCATGGTTACTGGGATGTGTAGTTTTTAATTCCGTTTGAATTACAACTGTACGTACTGTCTTCATATTTGGCCAGGGCTTTAAAGAGAAGGCGCGCCAAAAAATTTCGGTGCCGTCGTCTCCGCTTTAAAGGTACCCCCGTGCTGGTAGAATTTGACCTTGGAACGTTTGCCCAGCGTACTAATAGTATTAATAATGGATGGCTTTGGACAAGCTGTATACTCAAAGTATAATTTCTTTAGCACATTTGTACAAGCACTTGGAATCTGTCCAAGCCATACTTTGACAGGCATTTTGTTTTACTTCAACGGGCATAAATATTTCCTTGCTTTTAACAGGGCGTTTCATAATTTCTAACTACAAAAATGATTTAAAATGCGAAACTTATCATTCAACTAGAGCTCAAAATATCACAAGGATCCTCAAGAGCACAGCAAAGAGTGTATTAAAAGACACTTGTATTTATCAACGCTTTCTTTTCCGTATACCACATTTTATGGAACCACTTCAGAAGGGTGTCAGCCAGTCAGATTCCAGGAATCGGTACTTTAAAGGAAAAATACACACCGGTATTCCATTTCTCCCTAACGATATTAAGCATCAAAGTATTAAACTAGCATGTGAAATAGCGTGTGAAAAAGTGGTAGTTTTAAGCTTTTCTGCCAATATAATATGGAATCGCATATCTAAAGAATTTAATAACGGTATGATTATATTCGTGTACTGCGAAAGGGCTGTGTAGGGCTGTTTCGCCTCCCTGTTCATGCGAGTTGTCTTGTAGCCTACTGGTCTACGTGCGTGACTAACAACGCACAGGTTGTGTGTTTTGAATCCAGCTGGTGTTGGACTTTTCTTTTAACAAACATTTCTTCGAAAAAATAGAATAGCGATATTATGGACAATCAATTGACTTTTATATTTCAAAATATCGCAACATGATCGATTCTAAGTCATTTTTGATAACAATGAATAGTCACCTTCTTCCCTTCTGACAGCGGTTCCTGCTTCTATTGTGTGTGTGTGCAATAGAGTAAATTTTTATAGAGAAATGGAGGCTGAACAGTATGCGTTACAATATAAACATTTATATTGATTTAAATCGCAAACACGTGTTTAATTATGTGTTTTTTAATCATAATCAGGCTAATGCATTTCTACATTTCTGTATGAACCAGCTTAGAGGTTCATACAGAAAGACAGCTTGTGTTTAAATTGAGTGTAAGGTAATTTATGCTTCTAAAGTCATGGTCAGCATTTATTATTGTACTGTGCTGTAAACTTTTTCTGTGCCTAGTCACATTATTTTATAGCGTTTTTAATGCGTTATTAAATCCGGTGGCGCTGTGTGTTAGTTTCCTGACTCCCATGTCACATGGTCTGTGATTGAATCCCATGGAACTATGACTATTTTTTAACAAACATTTCTTTGAAAAAATGAAACGTTTCCCTTGGTCAGAGATTAAATAAAACCTCACTCGCACCAAACAAATTTATATTTCTAAATATCACAACATGATCGAATTTAAGTCTTTTTAATAACAATGAATAGTCACCTATGCGTTACAAAATGTACATTTATATTGATTTGAATCGCGTTTTGATTTAAATCGTAAACGCGTGTTTAAATATATGTGTTTAAAGGCGATATACTGTATAAAAGCACTGATTCCTATGGAGTGTGTTCCGCCGGGGATTCAAAAAATTTATTTTAAATAAGCTGATAAAGCTTAGACTAACTGTATTCTAGCCTGTATTACAACAGAACATTGGACAATGCAACGTAAATTGCAATAATGCACTTGGAATCTGTCCAAGCCCTCCTATAAAAATTATTTAAACTGCGACACTGATCATTCATCTCTAAATAAACTTTATTTTATATAGCGTTTTAAGCGAATAGGTAATTAGATTGCTCATAAACCTAATCGCTTTTTCTACATAAACACAGCGTGACTGCTCTCTGAAAATGCTTTTCCTTTATATTTAGGCTCAGATTTCAACTATAGATCGTATTATTATAAACTTTCTTGGAAAAATGTATTTTATGTAAACCATGTTTGCTATTAATTCATTTAGGGCTAAAATACGTTCATTGTCTTCCAATCGAGTCGAGTTGACATTGGAAGCTTGCCACTCCCGGACTGTTAAACCAACGCATTAGCATGTTAAAGCGATTCTATTGAGGAAGGAGCCCAGCTACCACTTAACACTGTACTTCCTACTTTGAAAATACCTGTGAAACCGGTTTAATTCGTCACAGCCAGCACTCCGGCAGAGAGGGGGTTGAGTAAAGTGGAAGCAGGCGAGATTTCCAGTGAAAGACACCTCCCCCCCTCAAAAACCCAGTAAGCAGTAATGCTTTAAGTTGAAAATCGAGGTAGATTTTGAGGATGATAAAGAGGATAAACTGGGATGGGAGGAGGGTTTGGTTTTGCATAAGGGGCGGGATTATGATAATTGGAGGAATTTGCGAGAGTATAATGGTTTGATATGGAATAGGTTTATTCGATGCTGAAAAAAAGAAGAAAGAGAACACAACGTTTCGGCCGTGGAGCCTTCTTCAGGTGTGAGAGAGACAGGGCAGTAGGCAAAGGTAAAGTAGCGGGAGAACAAAGGTTGGGAGGGAGGAGGAGTGAGAGGCGGGAGCAGGGGACAGAAAGAGAGGCCAATCAAGAGGTGTAGAGAGGCCAATCAATTCATCTCTTGATTGGCCTCTCACTCCTTCACCCTCCCAACCTTTGTTCTCCCGCTACTTTACCTTTGCCTACTGCCCTGTCTCTCTCACACCTGAAGAAGGCTCCACGGCCGAAACGTTGTGTTCTCTTTCTTCTTTTTTTCAGCATGGAATAAACCTATTACTTGTTCCTTTGCAGCCTACGCATGCTGACGCAGCTACCCACCTGAACTAATGGTTTGATATATTTGATTTTGTATTGTGGTTGTTATCTATGTTTTTGGTTGGTATTATGTTTATATGGTTGTTTTTGTTGGTTGGTTGTTATTATGGTTATTAATAATACGATCTATAGTTGAAATCTGAGCCTAAATAAAAAGAAAAAGCAAGTGATTAGGTTTATGAGCAATCTAATTACTTATTCGTTTAAAACACTATATAAAATAAAGTTTATTATTAATTTGCTAGACAGAGCGGTGGACATTATTATGCATAAGACAAAGATAAGGAAATCTGTGTACGCTGTAAGGTTTTTACTTCTTAAACTTTTAAAATACACATTTCAAACAGAAAGAAATTCTCTTACTGGTACAGTACTGTATGTATAGCAAACCAGCACGTCTTTTTTCTCCAATCAGAGGGGTGTCAGATGGTGTCAGCCAATCACCATTCTGAAGCCCTACCATAATCTCTGGTATGGGGAGACCCCAGAATTCTGTCCCATAGTTTAGACAGATGATAGATACTTTTATTGATCCCGTGAGGGAAATAAAGTAAATCATTTTCATTTTAGGACATTATTAAACGCTCGGTTAAAAGCAAAGGAGGTTGTCTGTTATAGTGGACATAAAAACAAGAGTTCGCTGGCATTATATCCTAGAAGACACAGACCGGGAGAATGCCCGCAGCGTAAAAGAAAATGCCAGATGAACTGGGCGTTTGCCTAGCGTAGTTATAGTGGACATAAAAACAAGAGTTCGCTGGCATTATATAATTATACGAATTACACGAATATAATTATATCTTATTAATTTCTTGTGATACGCGATTCTTTTAATACAGTCTTTGCTGTGCTCTAGAGGATCCTTGTGATATTTCGAGCTCTGGTTGAATGATAAGTGTCGCAGTTTAAATCATTTTCGTAGTTAGAAATTATGGAACGCTCTGTTAAAAGCAAGGGAGTTTTTATCTCCGTTGCAGTTCTTTTGCAACATGAATATAATTATATCGTTATTAATTTCTTGAGATACGCGATTCCATATTATATTCCCTTTTAATCAAATTCTAAAAGTATGCTTGTTGACTCCGGTATCACATTAGTTAAAGACTTTGATGCTTAAAATGTTTAGGGAGAAATGGAATACTGGTGTGTATGTTTTCTTTAAAGTACCGAGACCAGCCATATACTGTATGTTTAAGTTCCAAAATTAATATCGTTTATGGACTTCACACACGTTGCAGTATGCTCCTATTCTTTTTATGCTCAGGCACTAAGATTTCCCTTCTGCTTTGTGTAAGGATGATATCAAAAGCAATCTTAAGTGGTGAGAAAGCTGTGCTCAATGTATTTAAGGGACTTAAAAGTAAAAGGAGATGCTTCATATTGCTTGACTAATTTTAAAAACTAAGTTATAAATGCAGACGCTCCCTCGGTGCGCTGCTCTAGTACGCCGGCTCTTACACAGTGCCTGTCGGCCATAAGCGTTACAATATACATACCCAACACTGCTTGTACCCATCTGTCATGCAAATAAAACACCTTGAATTGAATTGAATTGAGGGGAGAGGGGGGGAATACTAAAGCCAATACTGGCTCAATACCCTCAATGGGCTTTGACGTGCTAATGTGTTGGTTTAACAGTCCGGGAGTGGCAAGCTTCCAATGTCAACTCAACTTGATTGGAAGACAATGAACGTATTTTAGCCCTAAATGAATTAATAGCAAACATGGTTTACATAAAATACATTTTTCCAAGAAAGTTTATAATAATACGATCTATAGTTGAAATCTGAGCCTAAATATAAAGGAAAAGCATTTTCAGAGAGCAGTCACGCTGTGTTTATGTAGAAAAAGCGATTAGGTTTATGAGCAATCTAATTACCTATTTGCTTAAAACGCTATATAAAATAAAGTTTATTTAGAGATGAATGATCAGTGTCGCAGTTTAAATAATTTTTATAGGAGGGCTTGGACAGATTCCAAGTGCATTATTGCAATTTACATTGCATTGTCCAATGTTCTGTTGTAATACAGGCTAGAATACAGTTAGTCTAAGCTTTATCAGCTTATTTAAAATACATTTTTTGAATCCCCGGCGGAACACACTCCATAGGAATCAGTGCTTTTATACAGTATATCGCCTTTAAACACATATATTTAAACACGCGTTTACGATTTAAATCAAAACGCGATTCAAATCAATATAAATGTACATTTTGTAACGCATAGGTGACTATTCATTGTTATTAAAAAGACTTAAATTCGATCATGTTGTGATATTTAGAAATATACATTTGTTTGGTGCGAGTGAGGTTTTATTTAATCTCTGACCAAGGGAAACGTTTCATTTTTTCAAAGAAATGTTTGTTAAAAAATAAATTCATAGTTCCATGGGATTCAATCACAGACCATGTGACATGGGAGTCAGGAAACTAACACACAGCGCCACCAGATTTAATAACGCAATAAAAACGTTATAAAATAATGTGACTAGGCACAGAAAAAGTTTACAGCACAGTACAATAATAAATACTGACCATGACTTTAGAAGCATAAATTACCTTACACTCAATTTAAACACAAGCTGTCTTTCTGTATGAACCTCTAAGCTGGTTCATACAGAAATATAGAAATGCATTAATCTGATTATGATTAAAAAACACATAATTAAACACGTGTTTGCGATTTAAATCAGAACACGATTTAAATCAATATAAATGTTTATATTGTAACGCATACTGTTCAGCCTCCATTTCTCTATAAAAATTTACTCTATTGCACACACACACAATGGAAGCAGGAACCGCTGTCAGAAGGGAAGAAGGTGACTATTCATTGTTATCAAAAATGACTTAGAATCGATCATGTTGCGATATTTTGAAATATAAAAGTCAATTGATTGTCCATAATATCGCTATTCTATTTTTTCGAAGGAATGTTTGTTAAAAGAAAAGTCCAGCACCAGATGGATTCGAACACACAACCTGTGCGTTGTTAGTCACGCACGTAGACCAGTAGGCTACTAGACAACTCGCATGAACAGGGAGGCGAAACAGCCCTACACAGCCCTGTCGCAGTACACGACTATAATCATACCGTTATTAAATTCTTTAGATACGCGATTCCATATTATATTCTCTATTAATCAAATTCTAAAAGTATGCTTGTTGACTCCGGTATCACGTTAGTTAAAGACTTCGAATCTTAAAATGTTTAGGGAGAAATGGAATACTGGTGCGTATTTTTTTCTTTAAAGTACCAAGACCAGCTATATACTGTATGTTTATGTTCCAAAATTAATATCGTTTATGGCCTTCACACGCGTTACTGTATGCTCCTATTCTTTTTATGCTCAGCTACTAAAATTTCCCTTCAGTGGTAAAATTCAATATCTACAACGGGCACAGTAAAGACGTTTACAGTAAGTATTTCTACGACAGACCAACGGACCACGAGTGCCCCTGTCGGTCATCCAATCACGTACCGCGGTACTCAGCGTCATCTTGCGTCATGATACGCGACACCGCAGCCAATTACCTGCGGTACGTGTCTGTACCGCACACTTTGAATGGCTGCATTTGTATTATGCTCGGCATCACCTGTGATACACGGTGGACAAGTAGTTTTGCCATTATCTTATAGTCCACACATAAAAGTGTTAATGGTCTCCAATTTTTCAAGAGTGTGAGGTCTCCTTTCTTAAAAATCAAGGTTAAAATGCCCTCCCTCATAGACTGTCCCATACATTCTTTGCTAAAAATCTCTTTCGTTAGTTCCAAGAGAAAAGGGCCTTAAATCCTCCAGAAGGTGCTGTAGAATTCTACTGGAATTCTGTCAACTCCCGGCACCTTCCCTCTTTTCAGAGACTTCATTGCTGCTTCCAGCTCTTGCAACTCAAAGGGCTTTTCCAGACCAGCTTCTCTTCTGCTGACAGAGTTGCCTGCAGGGTCTGAAGTATCAGTCCCGCTGCTTCCCTCTCACATACCTTTTTCTGAGAAAAGGTTTCCATAAAAGTTTGACACTTCTCAAAGCATTTCCTCCTTATCTTTAACTTGTCCACCACCAGAGTCAGAGACTGCATGCAGCACTCTTTTCCTGTTTCTTTCTGATTTTATTAAAAAAAAACGTAGAGCACATTTCATATTTTTCCAAGAACTCTACTCTCGCTTAGAACATAAAATCTCTTGCTCTTTTCTCATAATATTCCTTAATTTGTTGAACTAGAGTTGTTACCTTTTCCTCACTAGAGGGCGCTGTACCATCTCTGCTGTTATAGCTCTTCTCCAAATCCCTCCCAAGGTTCTCTAATTCCTCCCTTTCCTCTCGCCTCCTCTCCCTGCAGTATTTCCTAGAGATCTTCCCTATCAGGATCTTGGCTTCTTCCCAAAACTCCACCAAAGATCTGTCCTTCGTTCTTTTGTTCAGAAATCTTAATAAAAACCTTTCCATCTTCTTTATATACTCTCTTTCCTCCAGGACCACACAATTTAGTCTCCATACCCCTCTGCCAAACTTAATTCCAAAATCCGCTATTTTAATGTTCACACTACAATGGTCAGAAAACCACACTGGGGTGACTTGAACAGTCTCCACCTTGATTGTGCAGGAAACAAAAATGTAATCCAGTCTTCTACACACCCTACTTGTTCGCTACTTGCGATTCTAATTAGGTTCCTGCCTTCTATTTCGAAGACCACACCCTCTTGTACTAATTTAGCCCAATTAGGGAAAGGTGAAAAGTCAATCTGAGCCTCCTCATTTATTTTCTGCTCGGACAGAAAGTCTTCAGTCGCTGCAACTTCAAGCCCTACTAAACCACAGGGTCGTTTACTATGGCCCGAAAAACTTTCTGCCTGTTTTATAGGCTCCACACTTGTCTGAGGGGCCATGTTAGCAACCACCTCAGAGGTTGAGACCTCCTCACTACTCCCTCTCATCTCTAATTTTCTTTTGGCAGTCCCACCAGTTCATTCCATCCCTTCTTTAACCCTCTAGCCAGCCACCCAGCCTCCTTAGCTTAGGCCCCTCCCACCAGCAGCAGCTGTGCCGAGCCAGGCGCAACCGAAAGCGGACTGTCGGCACCTGCGGACAGAGGCAAGGGGCAGCGCTCTCTCAGGACGGACGGGGACACACACACACAAGCCACGCCTGCCTCCCTAGGGAAAAGATGAAAAACGCATGGGAGCCGAAAAGAGGCCTGCCTGCTTGGCCAGAAAGTCGAGACGCGGGAGAGTGCACAGAGGAAGGACGGGAACGGAGACAGAGACATGGAGGGAGACATGGAGGGAGAGAGAGAGAGAGAGAGAGAGACGAGACCGCAGAAAAAGGATGTCCAGTCCACCTCGCTTGCTTGCTTGCTGGCTACGTCTCTTTTCGACGCTGAGAGAAGGTAGTGCACCGTTCCCGGGGGCGCTGCAATACCGGGCTGATGTGTGGAGAGGACGGAGCAAGCTTCTGATCCAGCTCCCTGTTCCAAAAATCCGTTAAATATGTGGTCCCCCTATGGGGATAAGAATAGATTTTTTTTTATTTTAATATAAAACGAATCAATAATCACATCTCAATCACACCACACTCTCACAACCCTACACCTAACTCAGATCCCTAACACAAACAGATCCTTCCATCGTTCTTTCGCCGCCGCAAATCCCTACTTCCGCACTTCCCACTTCACTCTGTTCCCTATGTCATTCCTCACCCTCCACACCACAGCACCCACTGATCCATGCACACCATGCTTCACCAGTTCATTCCTGTCTTGCCACACATACGCTTTAACTAAATTAATCAGCAGCCACACCAAAAACCTCTCATTCTGTTTCCTAACTCCTGCCACCCCCTTTAATACCATTGCATAAGTTAACCTTTCTGTAGTGAAAAACGAAAACATCCATCGTGTACACTGCCCCCACACCTGTTGCACAAATGCACACTCCCAAAATGCGTGCCTCACCGTCTCCTCCTTGTGGCACTGTTGCCGAGGACAATTCTTCTGCTTTGTTAAGCCGTGTCTGTACAACTTCTCCCTCACAGCCAATCTGTCCCACACACACAACCAATTTAGATCACACAATCTATTCTCCAAAGGCTTTGCCTGTGTACATGCCCAAACCTCTCGAGGCACCCCCGTTACCACAGGGCTACTGTCTTTTCTCAGCATCCGATACATCAGTCTTTGATCCAAAGAGGTGAGATCCGCCTTCCCCGTCGGGTGCACTTTCAGCCAGTGCACTGCATGTCTGTAGTGCAATGGTAACTTCTCGGCCTTAGGTGTTGAGTTAATCTATTTCACCAAATGCCTCATAGCGTGAGAGAACCACAGCCGAACAAAGAAAAAACAAACCGGGTCTCCGTGCAACATCAAACAGAGACTAGCAACAAAAACACAGTCCAGCTTCAGGGGAAGATCCGGAACCCCTCTTCCCCCTTCTTCAATCGGCCTGTACATGTCTGTTCGTCTTGTATATTCATACTTTCCGCACCACACAAAGGTGAACACAGCACGAACCAGCTCTTTTCGCATTCTCGCCGGCAGGGGGTAAACCACCACCAGATGAATCAACAAAGGCATGACCTCCGCCTTTAGCACTACAACCTTTCCGAGAAAGGATAGAGATCTATGTCGCCACAGCCCCAACTTTTGTGTCACCTTCCTCATCTTCTCCATCCAGTTAAGGCGAGCAGCATCTTCAGGGTGAAACAGAACTCCCAAGATCTTGATAGGCTCCTGCACCACTGTCAAACCACCAAAGGTATTGCTCCTGTCTCGCCAAGTGCCCCAGTATTTAATAGAACTCTTGTTCTTATTTAAAGTAGCTCCTAATCCATCTTCAAATTCTTGAGCTATACTGAGCACCCTGGTCAAGCTGTCTTCAGAGCTCAAAATCAGAGTAATATCGTCAGCATAGGCTATCACCTTAACCTGCCTTCCCTTACTTCCTGGAACTATAACACCATCTACTTGCCAATCTTCCCGTATCCAGTCCAGGAAAGGCTCTATGTACAGGACATAGAGCAAGGGAGACAGAGGGCACCCTTGCCATACACCACACGTAACGGAGATTCCAACCCCTACCCATCCATTGATGCTAACCCTCGTTTCCACTGACCTATACAAGGTGCGGATCCACTCAATAAACCTAGCGCTCACCCCCATTCTCGCCAGGATCTCCCACAAAGCCTCGTGATGGACTCTATCAAAAGCCTTGTTTTGGTCCAAGTTCACAAGCATCAAAGGCAGTCTTCTATCACTCACCCATTCGGTGATGTCTCGTACCAGCTGCAAATTCCAGTCCATCCTCCTTCCAGCCACTGCACACGTTTGGTCTTCCCGCACCAGGTACATCATGATGTTCCTCAGTCTCCTGCTCAAAACTCTGGCAAGAATCTTGTAATCCGTGCACAATAACTGTAGGGGTCTCCAATTATCGAGATTGGCGTTGTCGCCCTTCTTCTTATAGTACGCTGGGAAAATGTTCCGAGGTCAAATTCTTCCAGCACGGGGGTACCTTTAAAGCAGAGACGACGGCACCGAAATTTTTTGGCGCACCTTCTCTTTAAAGCCCTGGCCAAATATGAAGACAGTACGTACAGTTATAATTCAAACTGAATTAAAAACTACACATCCCAGTTACCATGGTGGTGCTTGTGATCAGTCAGTCAGCTTGCGAAAAATCAGTCACATGACTTTGGGGCAGTTTCGAAAGCTTAGCCTATCAGCAACAAAGCGAAATTAACACTATAGGCTACCTCAAACTGTCAGTTACACAACTGTGTATGTCGCTTAAGCCACTCCTATTTGGCATTTTAGTTATGGAGGCGAGAAGACACCCCCCCACCCCCCCCTCTCTGGGTGCCTGATTTGACGCCATCTTTAACTGTTCCGTTTCCGAATCGCAGTAGCTACGCGTACGAAATAAAGTTCATCCCAGCTACAAAACATATATATTTTTTGTGGTAAGAGGGAGCAAAACATCAGTATTTACTGCTATTAATTACTGTACGATTTATAGTTGAAATCTGAGCCTAAATATAAAGTTAAAATCTCAACAAAGCAATGTAGGACATACAGAGAAAATAAATCATTTCTGACATCTAAAATCCGTTTCGATCAAGGTCTCTAAAACGAACAAGAAAAAGAGGATTTTCGGAGGGCAATTACGCTGTGTTTATATAGAATAAGTGATTTATGAGCAATCTAATTTCTTGTTCGTTTAAAACAGTGAAATGTCAGCTGCAAAAGATAGCACCAGAAACAGCACTCTCTCTGCCTGTCATAGACGTTCAGGAAAGGCTGAATGAAGTCATGGTGATCAATAATAACAGTTGTAGGACAAGAAACAAAAGATAGTGAAAACTTAAGATTTTTAAGGCTAAAACTCAAATTCATTCTACAAATTAAGGCAAATGAAAATTCAGGACGTTAAAGTGCTAAAGGTGTAAAAAATACAAAAATGCACATGAGCAAAAAGTTTTCGAAATGGAGCAGGTGTTGCTTTGAAATAAACAAACAGAAAAAAAAGCCATGACTATAGTGCAGAAGAGGGATGCAGGAACACTTGCTTAGATATACAAAAAAAATCACAAAAAGGTGTATATTACAAAAGAACATGCAAACATGTTCATCATGTACATCAATTTCCCTTCGCGATCAATAAAGTCTTATCTATAAACATGAAACAGAGTGAGGAATCAGAAAATTAGCATGCATAAAAAACACCAATTCTGTCAGTGAGCCCAAATGAATTAATAGCAACCATGGTTTCATGGAGGGCTTCTCAGATAGTTGGGCATTCAGGTAGATTGCCAGGTGAAAGGATTTGTAAATATATTTTGTTAAAGCAAGTCAGTTTTTTCCGCAACACATAAAATACATTTTTCCAAGAAAGTTTAGCCTTTGTCACTAATGAAACCACTAAATAAAGACATAAATATAGAAATCTTAAGATTTTTTTTATTCAATGTTGGTAGCAGGTTGAGCTAAGTGTATATTTTGTCGCAGAGTTGCTGCAAGATGTTAACAGTGAAACAAGGTATTTAGAAATGAGTTATTTCAAGAAGAAAATTTTCAGAATAATTGCAAATCTTGCAGGATAGAGAAAGCACAGAAAACGGGCAGTTATATTGATCAGATTATTATGAAAAGTCATTTAGCAAAGGGAATGAGAAGAGTGACAGACTAGTATACTTTCGATCTTTTTTTCTGAACCATGGAAAATCTGATCATGTTTCTCTATAACAATAATAAAAAACTTTATATATATCACCTTTAAAAGTGGCATCTCAAAGCAATACAGTAGATGTAAAAACAGATAAAAGGACCACAGATTACAAAGTAAATACATATAAGACAAGCAGTTAGAGGTGCTACCAAAATTAGAAAATGAAGCAGATACAGACACTAAGTCTTCTGAAAAGAAAGGTTCTGAGGTTAGATTTAAATGCACTCAGGGTACGTGACTGATATCACTGGGAATACAAATTGAGAGCTCTGGGGTGCAGCTAGAGAAGACCCTGTCACCCACAGAATGTAAATGTTCTTGATGACAGCTAGAAGACCAGAGTCAGACAGACAAAGGTGGGGAGTTGACAGATAATAAGCCATATACTGTAGGTACTGAATGAGGATGAGGATTTTGATGTTGACTCGAAACCTGATAGGTAACCAGTGCAAGGACTTGAAAACAGGTGTAATGCATCCCTGATAGGATTCTTGCTGTCATATTCTGAACATATTGAAGATTGCTGTGTGGATTTAATTTCCCCAGTGAACAGGATGTGCATTTATTAATTCTAGAAAAAAAAGCCTTTCTTGATTTCTCTGGTTCTTAGTTTCTCTAGTTCCCTTTAAAATAAACTATTATTCCACAATGCAGAGTATTACATGGCCAGTATTTACACATGATATTTGTGATTTAAAGAAATTAACACAAGCAGCTTTTGAGATTTAAGTGTTGGCTGAGTTATTGCAGGATAAAAGACTAGAGATGTTGGCAAGAAGAAGATATTTTGGGAAAGCTGAGGAATACACTGATAACAAGAACACTTCCTAATGGGGTTAGGCATACTTTTGATGAAGATGATGAAGTTAAGAGACTGTATGTTTACATAGATACTGAAATGAGGATTGTATTTTAGATTTTGTGTAGTTGCTAGCATTGAACTGTGTGTTGGATGCACATGAATTGAAGGAATGGCCTCCAAAACATAGCTGATGCAGATCCACAGAGCCAGAATATTAAGATGTTTATAATTAGAGGCAATTTGTTTAAATAACTAGGTATGGATACTGATGTGCAAGAGAGGTGGAAAGGCTGTTTCCCTAAGCCAGCACTATAAAATATTTTATTCTCAGTGAGATGCTGCCATTTCATAGTGGGTTTCTAACACTGTGTATAGTTCCATCCACACAGTGCCTTTACTTCTATCCATTTCTAATCTCTTTATCCAGTACAGAGGATTTGGAGCCTATCCCAGTAAGCAACGGACACAAGGCAGAATACACCCTGGACATAGCGCCAGTCCATCACAGGACAGACAGACACAAACACACACACACCAGAGCCAGTTTTCCCATAAACCAATTAACTTACCAGTATGTTTTGGAGTGCGAGAGGGAGTCATATCACACATATGGGGAAAAACCATGTAACCCAGAGAGAACATACAAACCCCACACACACAGGATGGCAGGAATTGAACCTAGGACCCCAGTGCTGCAAGATAGCAATGCTAACCACTTCACCACCATTATAAATGGATGGATATCTTAGTTATCTTTCTAGTTCACAGGTTTGCATGCATAATTTAATTTTGAAAGCCACTGAGACATCAGGTACTACTGTTGTATTTATGAAAAGAAACAAAACAAAAAGCATACTAACAACTGTGCCATCCTACTCCTTAGTTAATACATTTTATTATTCATAAACAGTTAACATTGTTAGCAAAATATTTTGAATTATATTTAACCCTATTTCTTCTTTAGTTTTGTATTTAACTTATTATATGATAGTCAGATTTAATGTATATTTGAACAATGAAAATATATTTTTACAAGATGCGGGGGAAAGTGCAAAAACTTATTACAGTGCTAAATTTAATATTATTGATTGCTAATAGTTTATGCTAACACCTAACTTTCTTAATTAGATGTATTTAAAACAGTGAACTAAGTGTAACATACCATTCAGAAATACAATCGAGAATAGTTTTGTGGTGTTTGTATGGATGAAACGTTTCTAAAATGTATAACGTAACAAAATTAAAGACAATGAAAATCTGTAATCTTTCCAATTGTAATGTCATTAGACAGAACAAGAAGTTTCTGCTTTGTCTAAGGATGGTATCAAAAAGTAGTCTAAGTGGTGAGAAAGCTGTGCTTAATGATAATTAAGTGACTTAAAAGTAAAAAGAGATTCTTCATATTGCTTGATTAATTTAAAAAATTAAGTAAATAAATGCAGATGCGATTGCTGCCATAAGCGCTCCAGGCAGCAGAAGGTTCGTTCTGTACTGCTGAGCTCCGTGCCTCCTCCCTCTCTCGGTGCCGCGCCCCTCTCTGACAGAGCGCAGTGGGCGGTATGCTATTTTCAGAGCCTCTGATTGGAGAAAAAAGACCTGCTGATCAGTTTCACACAACAGGAAGAGAAAAGAATGGGATTTTTTCTCTTCGAAACGTGTGTTGTCTTTATGAAATTCGTGTATTTTAAACGTTTAATTAAGAAGTAAAAACCTTACAGCATACACAAAGATTCTGAGCTGATCACGAGGAAGAAAAATCACCCATTTTTCGTGCATAAAAAGTGGTTTTTAACTCTTGAAACCTGTTTTTATAGGTTTTAAAGTCGTGCCATGTCTAAGTTAAGCAGGAACACATCATTATATCTCATTTTTTATTTATTTTTTAAAAATTTTAAAAATCGTTTGCCCAGCCTACTTATAGATTGGGGTCAATATGCCTGTCTTCATCGAGGGGCCCAGCTCACCAAGCTGGAAAATCTCCAAAAAAACCCTCAACTAAATATGCTCCAACTGCTCCCAGAAAACAATATAAAACTCAACGGGCAAGCTGTCAACACCACGAACGGTACCCTTCCACAATCCTAACATAGCCTCCTTTATTTCCTTAGATGATAAAGGACAGTCCAGATCTTTGTCTTCCCAGTTACTGATACACACCTGGGCCATCAGTCTTCCACGCACCTGCTCATCCACCTTCTTCTCAGTGAAGAGAGCCTTGTAATAGTCTGACGCACATTCTATCATACCAGGAGTATCTTCAGTTACCTCCCCGTCCCTCCTAACGAGTTTCTCTATATAGATTTTATCCTGTTGTTCTTTTACTCGGCTAAAAAACTGTACTGAGCACTGCTCGTCTTTCTCTAGCTGGGTGCCCCTCAGACGGAACAAGTAATCTTTAGCCCGCCGCAACCATTTCTCCCTCAACAGTGCACGTACCCTAGTAGAGGCCCTCAGATCAAAATCCCCACTCCGATTAGCCTCCATATAAATCCGGTCTAGCTCATTCTGAAGTCTGGTTAGTTCCTCCCACTCTGCTTGTCTTTGGGCCACACAATAATCAATAGTCACCTTAGCGATGACCCTCTTGCAGTTCTCCCACCACCCAACTGCCGACTTAAACCTCCCTCGTATTCCTAAAAGATGTCCTAGTAAGTGTGCAATCCTGACTTGGTACTCTCTGTCGTCTAAAACCGTTTTGTTTAGTTTCCAATACCCTGCTTGAAGGCCATTTTCCTTAACTTTAAAGGTCAGTACCAGCAAAGCATGGTCAGAAAACCATGTAGGTGTTACTGTTCTATCCAGGATCTCCAACCTCAAACCGTGAAGGATGTAATCCAGACGCCTTTGCATACCTCGTTGATTGTCCCACGTGTAATGTTTAAATCGGTGAAACCCATCTTTAAGTTTAAACCCCCTAATGATCTCTAAGAGTGAACTTACCCCATCACCCTGTGTGTCCGCCAAATCGATATTAAAATCACCTCCCACCACCAATCCTCTGTTCGTATAAAGAACAGGCTCTAGATCTTTCAAAAATTCGCTCTGCAGCCTTCTATCTGTAGGCACATACACACCCACCAGTCTTAGAGCCATGTCTCTCCATCTGCCGTCAACCACCAAAAGTCTGCCAGGGACGATTCTGGTTTCATGCACGACAAAATCAAGGGAGGCACATCTACACCTGCCCCTGATGAATGGACCCCTCCTACACTCCACCACGATCTTCCTTTTTTCCATTCTTTCTGAAATAAATCAACATCCCTGTGCCCTGCCAAGTGCACCTCTTGAAGAAAACAAAAATCAGTCTTTCCAACCCCCACACATTTATAGTTGCAATAGTAAGTGTCATGGCAGGCCAACAGAGCTCTCACTGTCCATTTCATCCTAAGCAGATGACGAGGGGCTGATGGATCCGAAGCCACACCCAGGACTACCAGCCGTCTCCAGCCCTTGGTAGGCGGCCCCAACACCATCCTCCTGCTCCATCTCCTCTTCCGACATTCCCGGCGTGACTGGTAGACACATAGCAATAGGGCTCTCATCTTCCCCAGGCCTATTTAATACTGAACATATGCCATATGACTGTGATGGCTTCACCTGCCATCCTTCAACCCGGTGACAAGGAACCTTCTGTCCCTTCGAAGTCTGCTAGATCTTCCGGATCTAGCTTCGGATCTTCAGAGGGGTCAGTCTCGTTAGGATCGCTGCCTCCACTGTCCTCTCCTGATGGTGCCCCTTCTTTTATTTTAAGCTTCTTGCCTTCCGTGATGGCAAGTTTCTCACTTTCCACCCGCTGTCTTTTGGGGTGAGCTTTCTCTCTGTTCATATCTACATCCTCGTCATCCAGACGCCCCTCAATTTTACCAGCCTGTTCCATTCTACCAGGTCCCTCCTCAATCACCTCCAGTTGCCCCTCTACCTGCACCTCCACATGCTCTTCCTGCAGCTCCTCCACCAATCCTGCTGAAGGTACACCTTGAGATGTCTCTTTATCCTTATCCTCCATATTCTTAGACTGTCCTTCACCTCCTCTCGCATCCTGGGTCACCGTGCCCTTTCTACAGTTCTTTCTTCTAAGCTTTCGTGCCTCGCCACACCCCAGCTCCCATCCAGAAACGTTTTCCTCTTCCACCTCTGACTCCCCATCTACCACTATCCCCGAAGCCGGGCCCTTCTTTGCAGCCACATAGGTCAGATCCCTATTCAGGCAAGCCTTATATAGATGATCATCCTCCCCGCACAACGAACAGACCTTTTTCCATCAGCTCCTCTTAGTATGTCCCTCCTCACCACATCTTGTGCACCGAGTAGTGTTATAATCCGTTTCCAGATGACCTACCTCATGACATTTCCGGCAAAAAGGTGGCTGATTGCGATAATACATATGGCCCCGACTTGCCCCAAGAGCAAACAATGCCGGGGGGTGTGAGTAGCCCCCTTCATAATTCCCATTAGCTTTCAGGGTCACCTGGTACTGCCTCTTCCCTGTCCAATAACCGTGTTTATCATTTATCATTTTGAGTCTCTCTACCGACTCGTGTGCATTTCCAAGAAAGCCGTGACATCATCATCAGTGACATACGGATCGTATATATATATACACAATTATACAGCGAGTATTGTCTGAAGCCAATCCGATACATTCAAAAGCATTCATCCATTCATTATCATGTTTTTCCACGCATTCTTACGACACTTTCTTATATGTCTTCTCATCTACAAACGAAACATCGAAATACTTCTCCATCCAATTTCCTTGCACACACTGAACTTCATAGTTTTCTACCTTCAAAACCAACATCAGAATCTGTTCCACAAACAAATCCTGACCAGTCATGTCGAAGTCAGCCTTCCAGTAAAAGCAGATCGTCCACTTGAGGCTTGGCTCTTTTCTCGGCCTCCTGGAGGAGGCCGGCGCCCCTGCCATCCTGAAGACGACCCGGGCCAGAGGCCGCCGCCGCCGCTCTCCACTCCTTCCGCTCCCTCCGCTCCAGCCACAATAATCCGCTCCGCCACCAAATCCGCTCCAAATCCTCTCCTGGCTGATGTTCTCCAATCTTCAAAAAAAAGTGGGTATAGCCGCACTCCTCTCTGCTCTCCAGCCGCTCCTCCGTCGCCCTTCTCGTCCTCAGACAAAAGAGTTGTAGATCTTAGGCCAAAAGGCCGAGAAACGATGCCCCTAAAGGCGTGGACCGACGCGCCGGCGTTCCGCTGGCGCACAGTGGCGCAGGCCGACTCCTCTGGAGCCCAGGACCCGTGCAGCTGCCAGCCTCCCTGCAGCCAGAGGCCTGCTGTCGGACTCTGCTCCCCCTCTCTCTTGCCTGCCTGCCTTCCTGCCAGTCCCGGGCAGGGGCCCTGCTCTTTGATCTTCTGTCAACGGCCTGACAACGACTGCAGCTGCGGGGGGCGCCAGCCGGCCAGCCTCCTTAGCTTAGGCCCCTCCCACCGGCAGCAGCTGTGCCCAACCAGCTGCAAGCGAAAGCGGACACGCACACTCCTGCCTGCCTGCCAACAAAAAAAGAAAGAAAAGGTGTATTTACTAAGTTTTTTGAAGGGAAAACGCCCGGCTGTCAAAAGGGGCCCGCCTGCAAGGATGGACACACACACACACACACACACACACACACCACGCCACGCCACGCCACGCCACGCCTGCCTGCCTGCCTGCCTGCCTAAGAGATTAAAAAACAAAGTTTTTTTCAGGGAAAATGCACGGGAGCCGAAAAGGGGGCCGGCCTGCTTGCCGAGAAAGTCGAGACGCGGGAAAGTGAACAGAGGGAAGACGGGAACAGAGACGGAGACAGGGAAGGGGAGAGAGAGACAAGGAGACACACAGACGGATGAGAGACAAGACCGGAGAAGAAGGAGCTCCAGTCCACCTCGCTTGCTTGCTACGTCTGTTTTTTCACCGCTGAGAGAAGGTAGTGCACTGTTCCCGAGACTCTGCAATACCGGGCCGATGCGTGGAGAGGACGGAGCAAGCTCCTGATCCAGCTCCCTGTTCTAAAAATCTGTTTAATATGTGGTCCCCTGATGGGGGACGTATCAGATATGAAACTGAAAAGAACAGATTTTTTTATATTAAAGTACAAAATAAACAAGTTATCACAGAAACATCACAAAACTTACAAAATCAGATCACTGAAACCATTATAACCTCATTCTAAATCCAAAAGGGTTTTCCACCGCTCTTTAGCCGCATGATAACCCCATCTCCCGTAATCATATCTTTGCAATTGGCATAACTCATACTTAACATTCCCACTTATCCCCCGCACACTCACATCAGCCCCATACTTCACCAAATGATTTCTGCAGTCCCATTGGACCAATTTAATCAGACACCATCAACCACAACAAAAAGTTTGTCCTCTCATCCCCCTTGACCAATTTCCATCCCCATAACACCACGTGCTCAGTTAGTTTAAAACTCGGCCACAGACTCGTGAATAGGGCACGATGCTTATCCCAAACAGATTGTGCTACTCCGCAACCCCAAAACACATGAGCAATAGATTAGACCGCGGCACACTCAGTCCTTGGGCACAAAGGAGACTTCGTCAACTTGTGTTTACACATGACTTCTCGCACAAACAACCTCTTCCCCCCACACAACCCATTCAGATCCTTCATCCGATTGGGTAACCCCTTAAGGTGAAGAAACCTCCAGCGATGCTCTGGTATCTCTATTCCAGGATACTCTTTTAGTATGCACACCTCCCTTGCTCTCTCATATAAAACCCTGTGCCGCATACAGCCCTCATCCAACTGTGCCCCGGAGTACTTTCTCAACCAAGCAGTCGCTTGCTTATAAAACCACGGCTGCTCCGCCTTGGGAGTGACATTTGTCCACCTGCACAGGGGTTGCACTGCCCAGGAGAACTAAAGTCTAGCAAAGTACTGATGCTTGTGCTGCACTTCCCCATACACAGCTCAACACACCTGCTACAAATATTGCAGTCAATTTCAGGGGAGGTCTGGCACATCCCTCCCGCCCTGGTGAACACCTTATATCCACCCGCTTTATGTACTCATATTTTCCACACCAGATAAATTGAAACACCAACTTCGTGAGCTTCTTGTGATAACATACTGGCATCGGAAAAACGTTTGCTAAAAAGACCAACATTGGGAGAATGTCCAATTTTATCACCATCACCTTCCCAATGTATGATAACTTCCTATTCTTCTACATGCCTAGCTTCAACTCACTCGGTTCATCTGTGCATCCCAGTTCTGTAACCCTAACACTCTGGGTCCCAAATTAATGGGGCGACAAAGGGCATCCAAGTCTTACCCCTCTCCCTATCCTGACCTTTTCACCCAAGTGTCCATAAATGCACACCCTAAACCCAATGTTGAGATAAAGCAACTTTAACCAATCCACAAACCTTGATCTCAAGCCAGCTCTTTGTCACACCATTCACAGAAAGGGAAGGTGGACCCTATCAAATGCCTTTTCCTGATCTAAACTCACCACCAGCAGAGGCAAATTTCTATCCTCTGCCCAGGCAATTGAATCTCTGATGAGTCTCAGGTTCCAAAATATTGATCTTTTTTCCACCCTGCATGCCTGATTGGGGTGGATCAAAATGGGTAAAACACGTCGTAGTCTAGTACACAGAACTTTGGCAAGAATCTTATAATCCACACAAAGTAACTGTATCGGCCTCCAATTTCCCCAAGTCCAAGGAGTCACCCTTTTTATAAAGCAAAGCCAAAACTCCCTGCCTCATCCAATCACTTAAGCCCCGCCTGCTTAGAATTTCCTCAAAAACTTCTACCAGGACTGGACCCAACAGGTCCCAAAAAGACAAATAAAACTCCACAGGCAGCCCATCAATACCAGGAACTTTACCTTTACCCAAACTGCGTGCAGCACTTTCCACCTCCATTAAACCTATTCTTGAGTCCAGCCCCTCCATCTCTTGCCCATCTGATCTATTTGGTACCAAGTTTGCCATCTCCTCCATACAGCCTCTGTTTTTAATTTCCTCTTGAAAGCAAACCTCATAGTGCCGCGAGGCAGCCACCACCATTCCTTCCGAGGACTTAACCACCCTATCTGGACTCACACGAATGCCTTCAAAATTCCTCCGCCCTTGCTTTGCCCTCACTGACCTGAAAAACTGGCCAGACACCTCTTCATATGGTTCCATAACCCAATCTCTTATACAGAACAGAAAATCCCTTGCCTTTTTGACGTAGATGTCCTTCAGTTTCACTTTCAACCCCTGAGCTGCCTGAAAGTCGAAAGCCAAACCTTTATTTCCACGCTCATAGATCTCTTGTAGCACACTCTGCAACCGCCACACCTCTCTATTTTCTCTATGTGCTCGCAAAGAACAATACTGCTGGAAATTATTTTAAGCCTACACTTTAGGCCTTCCCACCAATCAATCAAAGCCGGCCGGGTACTCTTCTGGGCCAGCCATAGCCGCAACCTTTCTCTAATTAACAGGGAATAATCATGTTCCTTCAGAACAGCTGTGTTTGATCTCCACACACCTTTCCTGTAATTAGTACTCAAGTCACCTACTTCGACCTGGATGAGTACATGGTCTGTGAACCAGACTGGAGTCACAGTAACATTTCACACAGGGATACATGAAGACACGAAAACATAATCCTGTCTCCTTCCAACTCCCCTAGTATTCAACATTCAACACTCCCCAAGGAATTCAACATTTAATCTAATTAAAATTAACTTTAAATAATTCAAAATATAAAAATATCACATCCAAATCAATAAATTATTTAGTTGTAAAATTGTAGTCCCATATCAGGTTTTTAGTAGGAATACAATTAAACAATTATATGCGCCACAGAATAGATAAATAGCAAAGTGATACGATAATCTTATACAATTTCTGTGATCATTGCACTAAGAACCCAACTGATAATGTTTTTATTTTGTGTGTTCAAATCTCATCTCAACTAAACTGTCTTATTGACATTAAAAATGACACACAAATAAAAATGTTAAAATGCTAATACAATACTATAACAGCCATAAAATTAAAAATAAAGGAAAATTATGTAAAGAAAGTCTATGTTGAAAATGTTGAAACATTTGAAAGGGAAAGGAGGACAAAATTATTTTACACATTATTAAAATAAATTCGGAATAAAAAAAACGATATCCTACTACATTGTTGTCAACTGCATACAGTAAACATGAAGGCGAGAATATTTTTTCCCAACATTTTTAACCAATGTTTCAGGTCTTCACATGTTGTAATATGGATTCATATTAATATAGTAAATGTAAAAACCTTTTTTTTACCAAACACTTAATATTTAGATGTTCAGAGCAGTTTTGCTTTACAATTTAACATTCACAATTTCTATCCAGAGATTTTAATGGTTGTTTGCAAAATGCTAATTTTTAGACTGGTTTTGGGAAGTACCCTTTCTCCATTAACTATATTTAAAAATACATTTTTTCTTTTTTTAATTGGGCCTCATCTTTAAAGTTTTATTTTGAGCTTGAAGGAAGTAGGAAGGCATATGTAGTTTTCTCTTACAAAATATTCAAAAACATTAGTTGTACAATTTTGAAATACTACTTTCCATCTTATCTGTTTATGTAATTAGAAAATCATGTAATGTATAACGCACTTGTTTCAATCGTATTGCATTTTATTTGAAAAAAATATATAAATTGCCATTCATGTTGCCAACCACTTAACTTTTCTTTGTTTTCATTGCTTTTAATTTTAAGTTTTTTTAAATACCAAATTTAAACATTTCAGTACTTTTAAGTCGTTCTTCACTTTGTTTTTTTACAATAGTAAAGTTTTTCTAAACAAATGTCAGTTTCTTTAAAATTTTGTTCGGAGTATAAAACTGAAGATATTCGGTTTTAAACATTATTAGGTTTGTGCATGAGAATGCAGGCAAATGCTCTGTTTCCATTGTACAGGTGATCAATTAATTAACACCTGGACCTCAGAACCTGAGCTATATAAGACTGACTAAAGGAGCATAGCTTGGAGTAGAATCAAAAACTGATGTTCTTTTGGAGTGGATGGTTTAAAAAGAGTAAAGCTTAGAAGTAAAAAGTGGAGTTTTTCCAAGAGTATATGATTAGGGGAATAGAGTTTTTGATTTGTGGTATACAGAAGAGGTTTTAGTTAAATAGCTTTAAATAAAAGTATGGTTTATCAAGCTGTTCTATTCTGTTACAAGTGTTTTGAAAGTGAATACAAATGTTTATAATGAGTACTTTTTATGATTAAGTGAAATTAAATTGATCTGTTATTATCTATTATCTGTTTGTCTGTTCTTCATACAAGCTCTTATTTTTCATCCTACAGACCTGAAGTACATCTTATCTTGGGTTAGGTTTTTAACCTAAAACCTTTCACTTTCAAGGTCAATAGGCCATTTAATTTTGAGCCTGGTATGTTTTGTATCAAACTGATGGGAATCCCCATCCTCAATTATTTTTTGATCATTAGGGTAGATCCACCAAAACGGTTTCAAAAGTCAGAGATCGAACACTCGCAGCTCGCCAAGCTGAAACAGATGAGCAAAGAGAAGCAAGGCAGCAGGTAGACCAAGCAAGAAAAGCAGCTCAAAGGCAAAGAGGGTTTGACTTTCACAAAGCAGCTTTTGATTACATTAACAACTTTGACGTCTCACAACACAAAGCTTTTGAAATTGGAACTATGAGTGTGGTGTGGAGTCACTGCAGTGCAAAAAAGTGAGGAAAAAATGAACCACCAGGTCTTTGCTGCAATAATAGAAATTTGAGTCTTTTGCCAATAGAACAACCACCAGAGCCTCTTCTCTCACTGATGGAAAGTGATGCAGAAAGTTCTAGGCACTTCCTTTCAAACATCAGAAAGTACAATTCATGTTTCCAAATCCTTTAAAAGAAGTAAATGAGCCAGGATTTATGCCCACCTTCAAAATCCAGAAAAATGTGACATTATCCTTCGTCAGAGAGATGATACCCTACAGAGAATTTTGGAAATGTCATCCTTATGATGTGCCCCCAGTACCCAATAATATTTTGGAAAGGACAAGATGGCTACTTCTTCGACATTCCTGTCTCTCTCACCAGGCAAGAAAGTTACCACAAGTGATTACTATGCTTACCAGATTACGTGAGTGTCTTCGGCAGAGCAGTGACACTGTGGCTAAGGATATGCACATATGACTGGAAGTTTTGTTGGTTCAAATCCCACAGCTGGCAGAGGAATCCTACTCTGCTGTGTCCCTGAGCAACCCCAGCTGCTTCAGGAGTGCCGTATAAATGGATGACCCTGCACCTTGTCCCCAAGCTTCTCTCTCCCTGTCTGTGTGCTTATGTGTCTCCTGGAGAGCAAGCTGGAGTTTGCGAAGAGACAAATTCCTAATGCAAGAAATTGTATCTTTTGTTCATTTGCGAAAATCAGGCACAATTTCAACCTGAGACACACCAGGGTCTGAGAGATCTAATCACCAGTGATGGAGACGTCAACAACGTTGGTGGGGGGGAAAGGATGATATTACCTTCCTCGTTCACAGGAGGACCAAGGTACATTGACGAAAAGACTCAAGATGCCATGACTCATGTGAGACCTGACTTTTTCATTACTTTCACATGCAACCCTACATGGGAGGATATACAGAGAGTTTTTTTACCTAGCCAAAAGGCAATCCACAGACATGATCTTATTACAAGTGGTTTTCGGAGAAAGGTGATGTCCCTCATCAGCCTTCTAACGGAGCAAAATCTTTGAATCAAGATGCCACATGTATACCATAAAATGGCAAAAGAGAGGTCTACCTCACACTCACATCTTGCTCTGGTTGGTCAACAAGATTCACCCCAAAGATTTTGACAGAATTATTTCAGCTGAAACTCCAGATCCTCATGATAACCAAGTTCTGTTTGTTGTAGTAAAAGAAATGATTCATGTGCCCTGTGGTGCTTTTGAATCGTAACTTGTGTGTAGGACATACATACCGCGGTATGTGATTGGCTGGCCAAAATGACCAACAGGGGCATTCGTGGTACGTTGGCCGGTCGTGGAAAGATTTAATCATTTAATGTCTTTACTGTGCACGTTTTAATCCGCTTAGTATTGAATATTTATATGGAATTTTACAACTAAAGGGACATTTTAGTAGCTGGTCACAAAAAGAATAGGAGCATAACGCATCTGAAGGTCATAAATGATATTAATTTAGGAACATAAACATATTATGTAAACTATATATGGCTGGTATTGGTACTTTAAAGAAAAAATACATATCAGTAATTCATTTCTCCCTAAACATTTTAAGCATCAGAGTCTTACATGTGTTTATTTCGGAAACTATTTTATGTGCTCCTTGCTCCCTCTGACCATGTTACTGTACGTTTATACAGTACTCTGTGAGAAAAGTGATAGTTTTAAGCTTTTCTGTGAATACGCTCGAAACTGGAATAAACAAGAATACTTTTAGAATTTGATTAATAGGGAATATAATATGGAATCACATATCTAAAGAAATTAATAACGATATAATTATATTCATGTACTGTAACACAAACAGAAGTATATACTGTACACATACAGTATCTATTGATATGTGTACGGCTGTTTCACCACTCCTCATGTGACCGTGCTAGTGGCATGATGGTTTAAGTGCCTGACTAAGCGAGCGGTCGACTGTTCAAGTCCAGATTGTGCCACGAATGTTCTTTTAACAAACATTTCTTTGAAAAACTAAAGCAATCTTATGGACAATTAATTGACTTTTTATATTTCTAAATATAACAACATGTTCAAATCTAAGTCATGTTTTAATAACGACGAATAGTCACCTGCTTTCCCTCTGAATCGCTCCAGTAGCAGGAACCTGTACTGTGTGGATCCTTTTAGATCTCCCTTCAGATTTAAAAGGTTATTAATATCTTCGGTGTAGCATCTTCCCAGTTTAGCTGATCTTTTGCTGCCTATGCATGCTTACACTACTCCCTGGGTAAGCCATCATACTTGACTGAGAAAGCTTTAGAGAACTTAACATTTTTATTATCAGCAAATTGTAAATACGATGTTTACGTTGGCGTTATTAATTTTTCACGAGTGTATGGAGGGGTGTCAGCTGTCCCCCCTTAGGCTGGGCAAACGATTTTTAAATTTTTACAAAGAAATAAAAAATTAGATACAATGATATTGTAACACTACGGGGATCATGTGGGCGCGCTCACCACTGCTGCATCAGGTCAGCCCCCCACTGTCAGGGACTCAAAACCAGGCCTCCGGCATCACTCAACAGGGACCCAGCCTCTTGAGCCAAAGGGGAATCTCCCATCAGCCCGGTGGCTGCGGTCCCTGCTAGAACCAGGCCGAATGCGTTACACGCCCCACTTTTCATTTTTTTATTAGTTACAAAAGTTTCAAAAATCCAATAGATTTCGTTCCACTTCACAATTGTGTCCCACTTGTTGGTGATTCTTCACATAAAATAAAAAATTTATATCTTTATGTTTGAAGCCTGAAATGTGGCAAAAGGTTGAAAAGTTCAAGGGGGCCGAATACTTTCGCAAGGCACTGTATAACTATAAACAATATAAACTGCAATACAATACTGCAGCGCTTCAGCTGTGAATCCTTCTTCAGGTGTGAGGGCAAGTAAGCCCAAATCATAGTTGAACCCGTTCAGGGCCTACGTTACATCTTAGCGTTTCATTCTGAGAAGAAGACCTGAACAGCCGAATCGTTGCCTTTGAATTTGATTGAAAGGGAATATAATATGTAATCACGTATCTAAAGAAATTAATAACAATATAATTATATTCATGTACCGGAACACAAGAATAGTACACGCTGTACATTGTCTGTTGATAATGTTTCTGTAGTGCTTTTTCAGCAGTCTGCATGTGACCTTGCTGGTTGCGCTGTGGGTTAGGTTCCTGACTCCCATGTCACATGGTGAGTGTTCGAATCCAGCTGAAGCCATGACTTTTTTTTTTTAACAAACATTTCTTTGAAAAAATAAAACTTTTCCCTGGGTCAGAGATTAAAT
Organism: Lepisosteus platostomus; assembly: GCF_059453375.1. NCBI lineage: Eukaryota > Metazoa > Chordata > Actinopteri > Semionotiformes > Lepisosteidae > Lepisosteus > Lepisosteus platostomus. The sequence continues at coordinate 4,803,227 of NC_142625.1, forward strand.
AAAACCTCACTCGCACCAAACAAATTTATATTTCTAAATATCACAACATGATCGAATTGAAGTCATTTTAATAACAATGAATAGTCACCTATGTGTTACAATATAAACATTTATATTGATTTAAATCACGTTTAAATTGCCTTTATTTGAAACCCATAAATAAAGCTGATACTGTTTAGACTTTTAATTATTTAAAACTGTATTACAGCAGCACAATGCACAATGCAATGTAAATCGCTATCTTTGTCTTCTGCGTAATAATGTTCACCTCTCTGTCCAGCAAATTAACAATAATAATAATAATAAACTTTATTGTATATGGTGCCTTTAAAGGTGGCTCCTCAAAGCGCTTTACAGGATAAAAACAATAACAACAATAGTGTTAGGCTGGGCAAACGATTTTTTTGAAATAGAAATACAAAATGAGATATAATGATGTGTTCCATTAACGAAGCACCGATGCACTGCAAGTACAACCCCCCTCTCTGCGGGAGTGCTGGCTGTGACGAATTAAACCGGTTTCACAGGTATTTTCAAAATAGAAGGGGACGAGATTACCAGCGAAAGACACCTCCCCCCCTCCAAAATCCAGTAAGTACAGTACTTACTAAGAAAGCTAGGCTCCTCAATGAAATTGCTTTAACATGCTAATGCGTTGGTGTAAAAGTCCTGGCGTGGCAAGCTTCTAATGTCTCCCGACTACGGCGAAAGGAACCTTTCTTTCATTGGAAGACAATGAACATATTCTAGATATCTAATAGATATAGAATTCTATTCTAAATGAATTAATAGCAAACATGGTTTACATAAGACATTTTTCCAAGAAAGTTTAGCCTTTGTCACTAATGAAACCACTAAATAAAGACATAAATATAGAAATCTTAAGATTTTTAAAATACATGACTTTGCTTAAATTTATTTAACAATAAAAACGATTACAAACGCCAGCGGAGAGAGAGAACAGGGGAGGGGTGTTGGTTTTGCATAAGGGGTGGGGCTATGGAAATGAGGTCTGTTTGGGAATGTGGAGTTACATGTTCTGGCTGTTTGTGAATTATCGTTGTTGAGTATAGAGTGTTGAGGTATTGATTTTGTGTAATGCTTTATGTTGAAAATTGAGCTGGATTTTGTTTATGATAAAGAGGATAAACTGGGATGGGAGGAGGGTTTGGTTTTGCATACTGGGTGGGATTATGATAATTGGAGGAATTTGAGAGAGTTTGCGGGCTATTTTTGGTTTGTATTACGAATAATTCATACAAGATATTGAGATTTGTTGTTGTTTTGTTGAGATCTAACTCCGCAAGACTGAGTTCTTGTGTCCATCCTATCCGAGCCCGAAAGTATAACAATATGTATCTTTATAGCAGGTGGTGTACAGCTTTTTAGTATAGATGACACTTTTCTAAAATGTATTTAAAAAATAAAAATGATTACAATCTAATCTTTCCACGTTTGATCCCAAGAAAAATAAATCTAAACGGGGAGAAAGCTATGCTGAAAGTTTAAGATACTTAGAAGATAAAGATATCAATTTATGTTGCATTTGTCTGATTGTGAATCAAAAAACACGCATTTGCGATTTAAATCAAAATGTGATTTAAATCAATATAAATGTTTATATTGTAACGCATAGGTGACTATTCATTGTTATTAAAATGACTTAAATTCGATCATGTTGTGATATTTAGAAATATAAAAGTCAATTAATTGTCCATAATATTGCTATTCTATTTTTTCAAAGAAATGTTGCAGTACACAAATATAATCATATCGTTATTAATTTCTTTAGATACGCGATTCCATATTATATTAGCAGAAAAGCTTAAAACTACCACTTTTTTACACGCTATTTCACATGTTAGTTAAAGACTTCGATGCTTAAAATGTTTAGGGAGAAATGGAATAATGGTGTGTATTTTTTCTTTAAAGTACCGATTCCTGGAATCTGACTGGCTGACACCCTTCTGAAGTGGTTCCATAATATCTGGTATACGGAAAAGAAAGCGTTGATAAAAAAGCCTGGATTCTCATGTATCTGATACAAGTATCTTTTAATTCAGTCTTTGCTGTGTTCTTGAGGATCCTTGTGATATTTTGAGCTCTGGTTGAATGATGTGTCGCAGTTTAAATAATTTTCGTAGTTAGAAATTATGAAATGCTCTGTTAAAAGCAAGGGAGTTTTTATGTCCGTTGCAGTAAAAGAAAATGCCTGACAAAGTAGGGCTTGGACAGATTCCAAGTGCTTGTACAAATGTGCTAAAGAAATTATACTTTGAGTTTACAGCTTGTCCAAAGTCATTCATTATTAATACTATTAGTAATATCTTCGGTAAAGGCTTTGATGCATTAATATTTCTGATAAAGGTAGGTTGTGTACTTTTGTCCAACTGAGCAATCTTGCTTTCATAAAATATACCAACTTTTTAATGACTGATGATTAACATTCTGTAATACACAGTTTAAATTTAAAAGCTCAAATGCTGAACATGAGAGGTTAAGCTTTATTGGCTCCTCACAACGTGATGTATGATACTTTCTGGTATGACATAAAATGACGCGATATATCTCGTGAAACTGCGTGATACTGCGTTTGGATGCGACACACCCATCGGGGTATACCGCGAAATACCCCACCCATTTTGAATGGCTGCATCTGTAGCTGCTCACTCACCTAGATGGTAGAGGCTTCCCTGAACATATTCCAGTCTGTGGTCAAGGCAGTCGAGCCGCCATTAAACAGTTTTAGTTTTAAAGACCAATGAGAAACACTTTTCACTATACTATGCACCCATGTAAGTATAATGACAAAGTTGAATTGAATATTGTGACAAGAATGTTTGAATCTGAACAGAAATCACAAGAACATGCCCTTTTTGAAAACAGTAACATTGTGGGATTCGCTGTGCAGCATTTCAGTAAATGAAATTAATTCTGCAGATTCAATTGATTCAAATTATTACAAGGAATTCAACATTTAATCTAATTGAAATACATTTTAAAATATAACATCCAATTCAATAAATTATTTAGTTCAAGTGTAGACAGTTTTAAAATATAGGGAAGAGTTTTAAAATTCTCCTAAATCAGGTTTTTAGGAGGAATACAATTATGTGTGCCGCAGAATAGATAAATAGCAAAGTGATGTGATCATATTATAAAATTTCTGTGATCTAAGAAATCAACTTATGACTTTTTTTCACACCTGAAGAAGGCTCCACGGCCAAAATGTTTTCATCTTTTTCAGCATGGAATAAACCTGTTACTTGTTCCTTTGCAGCCTACGCATGCTGACGCAGCTGAAGTCACCTGAACTACTATTTTTTTATTTTATGTGTTCAAAGTCTCATCTCAACTAAACTGTCTAATGACATTAAAAATGACAGACAAATAACAATGTTTAAATGATATTTCAAGACCATAACAGCCATAAAGCTGTTGGGAACAAAGTAAAATTATGTAAAGAAGGTCAAATGTTAACGCAATGAAAGGACAAGGAGGACTAAATTCTCTTTACCCATTAATAAAATGTATTCAGAATTAAAAAAATCTTGGGATTTAAGATATCCTACCAAATTATTGTCAACTGCATAATACAGTAAACCTTAAGGTGAGAATCAATTTCTTTCCCACATTTTTAAAGATTGTTTCAGGTCTTTGGTAATATATATTCATAGTAATATAGTCATTTTAAATACTTTTTTTTACCAAAACTTAATATTTAAATGTGCAAAGCAGTTGTGCTTTACAATTTAACATTCACAATTTCTATCCAGAGATTTAAATGGTTGTTTGCAAAATGCTGTTTTTTAAACTTATGATAAACTAGTTTTGGAAAGTACCCTTTCTCCATTAACTATGTAGATCTTAAAAACGTTTTTTTCTTTTTTTTAATTGGGCCTCATCTGTAAAGTTTTATTTTGAGCTTTAAGGAAGTAGGAAGGCATATGTAGTTTTCTCTTACAAAATATTCTAAAACATTAGTAGTACAATTTTGAAATACTACTTCCCGTCTCATTTATTTATGTAATTAGAAAATCATGTAATATATATATATAACACACTTGTTTCAATCGTATTGCATTTTATTATTTTTTTAAATTTATTTTTTAAATTTTATTTTTTAAAATTTATGTAAATTGCCATTCATGTTGCCAACCCCTTCATTTTTTTTGTTTTCATTGCTTTTCTTTTTGTTTTTTTAATTTACATATTTCAGTACTCTGAGACATTCTCCACTTTGTGTTTTTACAATAATTTTTTACAATTTACATTTTTACAATAGTTTTTCTAAACAACTAACAGTTTTTCAAAATTTTGTTCAAAGTATGAAACTGTAGATATTGGATTTTAAACATTTTTTGTGCATGAGAATGCCGGCAAATGCTCTGTTTCCATTGGACAGCTGATCACTTAATTAACACCTGGAACACAGAACCTGAGCTATATAAGACTGACTAAAGGAGCGTAGCTTGGAGTAGAATCGCAAAACTGATGAAAAATTGGGAGAAATATGTACATGAAGGTGCGAGCGATTCAAATGGGGTGTATTCCACAGAAATTGGATAAATCTTAGAAACAAAATAGACAGGCTGACCGGGGGAAATCTCCGGTTTACAATTAGTGTAAACAAGAATATACACGTCTTCTTAAGAGAAACTGCAGAAAACGCATGCAGGATAAAGTAAGCAGGGACCTGCCCTGTGGTTCAACTGACAGGGAAGAACAGTGAAAAATGTATCACCCAGCTAAGAGTTCTGTCTGGGGAGAATAAAACAGTCTTTTGAGAGATCCGTTTACCTAAAAATTAGATCCGGTAAGTCCCTTGTAGCCTGCCCAAGTCTGTCCCAGTACAGTGCATAAAAGGAGTTAAAAGTAAAATGTACTGTTAACGGTGTCAGTTTCTCTGTTATGGGATACTGGAGCACTACTGTCATGCTTGTTTCACTCCTCTGTTCAACAGTGTGCTATAGAGTACTATATAGGGGGAGATGGGAGGAAGCCACAGGAGTATTGAGGCAGCAAGTTTTATTTGCTGAGTACCAGATTTTAACATTGATTCTAACATTTACGTGCACTTATCACGCTAATGTGGGTGGTTACATCCCAGATCTATTGGGCTGGGATGTTATGCAGCATTACAAGGAATGACTATCCAGAACAGGGTATCATGTGGCTTCAACTGACTGTGATCACTCAGTATGTTGATGATATTCTGAGTGCTTCCCCTGACGAGGAAACCCACAACTCTGAGCTGTTTCTGGTTTTAGAGTTTCTAATATTAAGCAGTTATGATAAGGCCCTTTTGTATCTAGGATTGTGTAATTTTAACAGGTCCTGGCTGCAATGTTTTTACGGGGTGAGCACAAACTTTTAAGAGATCTGCTTAAGGGGGGAGTGCAGTACAAGGACAAGATTGCTTTGGTTCCAGCAGCAAAAGCCACCTGTAATAATTTGAAACAAGCTCTCTTACAGGTGCTGAGACTGGGGTTTCCTCAGATGGATCAACCATTCCTTTGTATGTAAGTGTGGAAATGGGTTCTGGGCAGCTGTGCTGACGCAGGGGCATGGAGGTAGGTACCACCCAGTGGGATACAATTCATTAAATGCTGTAACCAAAGGGTGGGGGACCGTGAAGATTTAAGAAGATGTACTGTAATACTGTTTACTGATGAGTCCTCTCTGGTGCATGAGGTAGAACAGAGAACAGACTGATCTGTTATGACAGAATTCGTGCTAACAACCGGAAAAATGCCCCTCCACTGCCTCAGCGTAGCAAGCCAGTTTAGAGCACTGATTGGAGATTATTAAAGGAAAGACGTTAAAAGGTTATATGTACAGTATATACTGTATTTTTTGGGGGTATGTAGGCCACAATTCTGGATGGCTGTGGAGAAATAGGATTCTCTCACTACGGCAGGGACTCCAGTTTAGAATACTGGGTTTGTCTCTCAACAGTTAGAAGCTTTGCAGCTACTGACTGAAGTAGGTATAAGTGTAAATAACTCAATAAAGAAATAATTCCAGTAACTCAAGGGAACAACTGTGCAGGTGCAGATGCCAGGCGAGCGGCACTGGGAGAGCAGCAGTCTAAGACCCCTGTGAAACCTCTGTTGGGGAATGTCACAGGCCAAGTGACCAGGTTTGGCTCAAAAGAAAAGAAAGGATTTATTGCCATCAAAATAGGGATAACAAAAAAAAAACCTTCATAGGAGTACACTCCACACCTTTCCTCCAAGGCACCATCCTCCATATTGAGCTCTCCCAGTCCCTTTAATAGACCTTCCTATCCCAGGGCCCTTCTCTCTTAAAGGGACTTGCTCATATCTGGTGGACAATTTTTAAACAAACGAAGTCCTTAATACAAATCCAGAGTAACCTGTAAAGTTTAACAAAGTCATGCAACAGCTTTTATACCTTTAAACCAAACAAATAATCGTACATTAGTTATTTATAGATGGCCTACTAGTAACCTTTCCCTTTAAGATCAGCACTGCTAGTACTGCTGATGTGGCAGTGTGGGGAACTACAAACAGAAAGGTGACTGGTGGCCATGTTGTCCAACACAACACAATACTCCAACAGGGAACACTGCAGTGATTTTAGGGAAACAACAAAAAGGGTAAGTATCATTCACACTTTATTCGTATCACAAACACACTCTCAAACATACCAGAAGGGTAGAGGGAAATACTGGAGTATTTCACATTACAAAAGAAAGAAAAATAACAAGCACCCTGTCACAGTGAAAAAGGGAGAATTCAGGTTGAGGTCTCTAATAGACATGGTTAGAAAAGGATGTGAAAAGAATGTGGTGCTGCATGATGATGGGGTGTGGGGCCGCCAGCACACCGGACACCCTGCATGCCCTCACAGCCTAATGCCCTTTGTAGCCCGACAAATGCATGCCGTCAGATTTCCAAGTGTGAATCAAATGATGTGCCGGGTGTCCCGAAACTGGGTGGGGACTGGTTTTAAAGCAGTAGCCACTGATGTTTTTCAATGTGATGCTTGGCAAAGGAAGCTCAAGTGCGGATGCGATGGCTCAGAAGGCCAGCCCCCGAGGGACCTGTCATGCACTGGTGAATTGACTTTTGTAGCTTGCCGAGATGTAAAGGGGACAATGGACTCTCAATGATGGTGAATCTGTTCTCCTGGGGGGCTGAGGCCACTACCTCTGTAAGGCTGTAATCGCCTCACTAGGGGTGAGGTGGAAGTTACATTGCCCCCATCACCCACAGTCTGTAGGGATGGTGGAATGAATGGAACTCTGAAATATCAACCAAAGGAACACCGTGGGTAGATGCTCTACCTGCAGTCCTGCCTTTGGGTTGGAGCAAACGGAACTGTGAGACAGAGCCCATTTGAGATCATCATGGGCAGCCAAAGAAACTCCCTGGAGGGCCAAGATTGGCTAACAGACTGTTGAATTTGCTCTCTATTACAGTATTGTAGGTTTGTTAACTGAAGCGGTGCACAGGGCTCATGAACAGGTGCTGGACGCTTGGGGACCTCCAGTAGAGGGAAGACACGACCGGATACCTGGCGAGTGGGTGTGAGTGAAGAAGAGATACCCTGCTGGGAGGGACCATATCAAGTGCTACTGACTACAGACTCTGCCATCTGAGTGACAGGAGATCGCTGGATCCATGCATCGCACTGTCACCGAGCCACTGCACCAGAGACTGAGTGAACAGAAAAAATTGTTGTTACCGTTTCTGTGTCCGATGCTTCCTAAGGTGGGCCAGCAGTGTGCTTGTTAGGCCTGAGGAGCATTACTGGGGAATATGGTATCAGTACATTGCTGGAGTTGTCATATCTTTCAGCCACAGATAATAATCAGAGTTGGGTCTATATTGCTATTCCAAGATCCTGACGATAAATCTCCACATGCCTGAGGTCTGTGTATGGGTCCTGGGGTGGAACTTTATTACAATATTTATTTGTAGGATTAGTATTGTTTATCTGTATAATTGTAACTATCACTTACAAAGACATTAATCACATCTTGTTGTAACAGTGGAACTCAGAATGTCATGGTAATGCATGCCTGTACACCTAGAAAGGAAAGATCTGCCCTGACATTGTGTATAAAAATAGGCAGCACTGACGTATGCCATATTTTATAAGGGAGGAATGAAGAAAGATATAAGATGTGAAGAAGGGGTTAACTGATTCCTTTCTTTACAAGGACTGGACTTCTTGTGACAAGACATTCCAGGCTTAGAGTTATGGCAGGAAAGGGGGATAACTGATAAGGATTCCAGATGCCAGCTAGAAACCTCCCTTCCCAAGGAAAGAAACCTAACACTGACCATTTGGCCAATTTGTTTCATTTGTTTGGCCAACCCGTGGCCTTTCATTAAGAATGGAAACTTGGGATGCACAGTATGCAGAGATCTGCTGTCAGAAAAAGTACTTGAGATGCATTTATCTGAGGAGTGGATCAAAGGAGATGTAAGTAGCCCTTTGCAGAACCAGTTACGGGAAAAAAAAGTATTGTAACGCTAGGGGGCTCACCTGCTGCCGCATCAGGTCGGCCCCCCACCCAGGGACTTGAACCCGGGCCTCCGGCATCACTCAACAGGGACCCAGCCTGTTGAGCTAAAGAGAGATCTCCCCTCAGCCCAGCGGCTGCGGTCCCTGCTATTACAGGGAAGGGTGATAATGTCACCGCTCTGGTAAGCCAGCTCTCACACTCAATGGTGGCCGTATGCAAAACACCGTGATAGCTTATCACATAAAAGTGCTGTTGATATTGGAGAGACGAAGCAAAAAGAAGGTACTTGAAATTAATGCTAATTCAAGAAACCGCAGTTTCATTCAGATCTGCCTATATGGTAGCCAAGAAAAGACTAGCTTATAAAAAGTTCATTCCTCACTCACCTCACTTTTTGTGTTGATCTGAATGGACCTCCTCTGGAGAGATTTGATCCTATACCTTTTGTATCATCTGGGATTAAAGCAGGGCACCGCCTGTCCACTTCATGGGCAACAGGATGGACACCGAAGACAGCTGAGCCCAGACCTCTGTGGTCACTTCTACTGTAAAGGTCAGAGTTTTACTCTGGTCTCCATGGTGGATGATTTCACTGACTTTGTGTGAACCCTTGGCATCACAGCTCTCTCAGCGGTGTTGCAGCCTTGGCCTGGAAAGTGTAGCCAGGGAGTCTAGCTGGACTGTAAGCAATCGTTACACCATTACACAATTTGGACTAGGAGATACTCTGTTAGCCTTATGGAGATTACATTGATGGTCTTACCCAGTGCATCACTGACTACATAAACGTCTGTGTTAACAGTGCAGTGCTTCTCCAATAATAAACCCTGGGTCACCAGTGATCTGAAGGCCGTCCTAAATAGGAAAAAGAGGGCTTTCCGGGCAGGTGACAAGGAGGAGCAGAAGTGAGTGCAGAAAGAGCTGAAGGTGAGAGTTAGGGAGAGCAAGGTGGCTTACGGGAGGAAAATGGAGGACAGGCTGAGGGAGAGCAATGTGAGAGAAATGTGGAATGCCATGAGGAAGATCTGCGGATACAAGCTGTCTGGCGGCCAACAGAGTGAGGGAGGCCTGGAGAGGGCCAATGAGCTGAATCTTTTCTTAAACAGATTTGATACAGGGTCTAATGTCCATTCACCTCACAGGCCTTCACCCCAGACACCCTCTTCATATCCTCAGTCACCCCATCATGAGATCCCTCCTACTCCTACTCCATCTTCCCCTGCCCTCCTCGGCCTATCCTTCACAGCTGACCAGGTCAGAAGGGAGTTGAAGAGACTCCATGCAGGGAAGGCAGCGGGTCCTGACGGTGTCAGCTCCAGGGTGCTAAAGATCTGCGCAGACCAACTGGGGTCAGTGCTGCAGTACATCTTCAACCTCAGCCTGAGATTAGAAAGGGTTCTGGTGCTCTGGAAGACATCTTGCCTGGTGCCAGTACCCAGAAAGGGGCACCCTAAAGTCTTGAATGACTACAGACCAGTGGCACTGACATCACACCAAATGAAAACTCTCTAAAATATGAAAACTGTCAATTTATAAAATGTCCTATTTATCTGTGACACTTTCTTTCCGGTACAGACGACATTTATGTTTTTTTTAGCTTGCTCTTGCTATAGAAATAGCTAAGCAACTTAATACTATTACTTATCAAGGCATTGGTGGTGCTGTTACAAAAGTAGGCAATGTTTCATCTTCAGATTTGCACCTGACAAGAATACAAGCTAACAAGACACTCTTGTTTAAGTTTTTTCAAACAAAAGGCGTGTAGTGAATCTGCAGAGAAAATTTCCAGTGACATTTGGTTTTCTATATGTTATTGAAAAGCGACAATAATGCCCAAGAGAAAACAGGGAACTTCACTAGCTAATTTTGGGTTCAACAATAAAACCGTGCGTTCAAAACATAACCTGTGGCCTTTCATTAAGAATGGAAACTTGGGATGCACAGTATGCAGAGATGCAAAGAGTCTTCTGCTGTCAGAAAAAGCACTTTCCATGCATTTATCTGAGGAGTGGATTCATGGAGATGTAAATAGCCCTTTGTAGAACCAGTTGAAGAACTCAGAGAAGCGCCGGTTCCCCCACTTCATGGGCAACAGGACGGACCTCTGTGGTCACTTCTATTGTAAAGGTCAGAGTTTTACTCTGGTCTCCACGGTGGATGATTTCACTGACTTGGCCTGGAAAGTGTAGC